>NW_026067989.1:487947-805246 GCF_014885135.2 Alexandromys fortis
AGAGAGAGAGAGAGAGAGAGGAGAGAGAGAGAGAGAGAGAGAGAGAGAGAGAGAGAGAGAGAGAGAGAGGCATCCTTCATACACACATAGATATAGAAGAAAACCTGATCTTAAAAGAACACTTAAGCAGCCAGGAGGTGGTGGTGCCACCTTTATTCCCAGTACTTGGGGGACATAGAGGCAGGCAGATTGCTATGAGGTCGAGGCCAGCCTGGTCTACAAAGCAAGTTCCAGGACAACCAGGACTGTTACACAGAGGAACTCTGTCTCAAAAAAACAAAAACAAAAACAAAACAAAACAAAAACAAACAAACAAAAAACACTTAAACAAACTGAGAAGTAACCCAGAAGCTTTGACAAGGGAGATACAGAAATAAAGAGGAAATAAAGAGGGTGAGCCCTACCTACTTAAGCATGGTAAGGGGTAGGAGCCCCTAATCACCACACAGGACCACAAAGAACTGCTTTCCACAACCCATACACAACACACGTAGATCTCATATTTTTCTTAAGTAAAAAATATAACTCCTACAATGACTCTGTTCTTGCCATATGCTACAACATGTCACACTGAGCAAAAGACAGAGGGGGTTGAAGGATGGCTCAGTGGGCAAAGGCATTTGCCTCACAGGCCTGATGACTTGAGCTCCATCCCTGGAGCCCACGTGAAGGTGGAAGAGAACCGACTCCACAAGATGCCCCCTGACTTCCACACACATGCTGCCCTCTGCATTACACATGCACACGCAAATTATAAACAAAGTAAATTTTAAAGACTGTAGACAAAAAGGAGTATTGTCTACAATTGTATTTTCAGGAAAGGGGGAAAGAGAAGGTGTCCTGGGTGCTTTTGCATGACAACTTGACATAAGCTAAAAAGTCATCAAAAGAAGTCCTGGCTGAGGAGGTGTCTCCATGGAATCCAGCTGTAAGGCATGTGCTCATTTAATGACCAATGGAGGAGGGCCCAGCCCATGGTAGGTGGTGCCTTCCCTGGACTACTAGTCCTATAGTCTATAAGAAGGTGGGCTGAGATGGCCAGAGAAAGAAAGTCATAAGCAGCAACCTCCATGGTCTTTGTATCAGTTCCTGCTTCCAGATCATGCCCTGTTTGAGCTCCTGTCCTGACTTCCTTCAGAGATGAACAGCAATGCTGTTAAGCCAAATAAACCCTTTCCTCCCAACTTGCTTTTGGTTCATGATGTTTCGTTGCAGCAATAGAAATCCTAATAAGACAGAGGGGAATTATGAAAGGTGTCTCACACATACAAATACAGAGAGAGAGAGAGAGAGAGAGAGAGAGAGAGAGAGAGAGAGAGAGAGAGAGAGAGAGAATATCCTGGGGAAGTATTAGATTTGTAAATATATACTATACATATATGTAGTTATATATAAATTTTCTGTATGAAGCGAGCACCATTTCACTTTCCTATTCCAGGGAAGGGCTGGCCAGAGTCTTGATGATGGATTTTAAAAACTAAGCGTAATTGTTTCATTTCCCTACACATCACAATCTAAATAAACATGGAGATATTCAGAACTTGATCTTTACCCTTGACGAATTCAGATGGTGGTGAAGTGGCATCAGTTACATTTGTGACATCCATTCCAGGTTCCCTTCTCCCAGGTCGGCTCTCTCAAGGACTGGGAGAAGCCCAGCTGTTGACTTCAGCCGCAGCCATAGCAGCTGGTGTTTAAGGGTGTCACCAGCGTTTTCCGTCAAGGCCCTCCTTATTATGTTTTGTGGAGAGTGTCTCCTTCAGTCATAATGCCACACAGATTTTAGATGTTAATGGGGTGGTGAAAAAGTAAGACCATACTAGAAATTCCAAGCTGGTAGAAAGCAGGGTTCTGATTTGAGCTCCAGATTATGACCGGGGCTAGAGGAAAAGCCATTTTTTCCTAATGTATGCCTTTCAGAAAACTGGCTTGTTTCTCTTAGGAAAGAATATAAGGCAATATCCTTTGATGAGTGCTACCATATGGCCCCTTGGTCTTTTATGGGCTCAAGCAACTAATCCCTTGGTCATAACACTACAGAAATTGCTACTCCACTGACTCAAGACTACACCTTATTACTCAGTCCTTTCCCCAGGGTTCTGATTCACTTGGTCTGGGATGAAGCCTAGGAACTTACATTTTGAACATATGCCTCAGTGTTCCTGCTGGCCCAGAAAAGCCCTAGGCTAGATGATTGTTGTAAAAATTGACAAAAGCTCTTTGTTCCTTCTTAACTTTCAATCCACTATATATTTGATTCTTTTGTAAAATATAGCCTAGTAAACTTAAGTCACTAGGAAGAGATACAGGAAAAAAATATACAAGACAAAGCCTTGATTTATTGCTATTAGAGTCAAGAGACATAAGGTTGCTACCAAACTGCAATAAAAGTTTTTACACATATAGTCAATTTCTATGCTAATCTAAACATCAGTAGCACAAAGAGTTCATGGAATATGCTTTGAATAGCACCTATCAAACTACCAATTATAAGGTACAATAAGAACACCCCTGGGAACCTCAAGATCTGTTTAGAGGTCCATATAGTTAAATAACACCCACAACAATACTAAGCTATTACTTGCTATTTTAGCCCCCTGTCCCTGGAGTATATAATGGAGATTTTCAGGGGCCACCTGCACTGCCAAAGATTGGCCTGGTTTGAATGCATGAGCAGATTAATAGAGTAGAGCTCTATCTTCTATTGAGCCAGACATGGAGATTTTCAAAAATATAAAGCCTGTCACTCTTGCTGTTCTTTTTAGTGATGGAAAATATGGTTATTTTCATAAAAATGTTATAATATTTATGAATTTATTCTTACCTTCAAATTAATATATTTAAAGTTCCTCCATTCGTATGCCTATGTAGTAAATATAGACTGTGAAACCCATATGAAAAATCCTTGGGAGCCATTTCTAGGTTCCTAGAAAGGCCCTGAAACTATCCCGTTTGCTTACTAAGCCCTGGCTTCAACCATCGTCTGTGGATGCTCCTGAGTTGGGAATTTTGAGCCTCCTGATCAGAGCTCGCAGCTGTGGGGCAATCAGAGCGGACATAGAGCACTCTTCTGTGTTGAACACAAGGGAAAGAGGCATTTGAAGTGGCTCTGATCCTGTTCTATAACTGCCTCTATGGAGTTTCTGAAATCTACATTCTAGGTCACAATGTAGTCAATTTCAAAGCCTTCCCATTTCATTTTCCAGGGTAATGGCCGACCATAGAGTTATCAATGCCCCCCCCCCCAGCATCTTCTGTAGGCCCTCCTCCCTTTTCTAGATCCATTCCTTCGTCTTCCCTTTCTCTTTTCCTTCTTTTCTTCTATGCTTTTAATTAGGTATGGAAGTGAGCATATAATTGAAAAGGTGTCACGGCACCAGCTACAGATGAAAGTTGAACTCGATGAAAATGCTGGACCTTTCAGTTGGGGAAATGGGATGTTGGCCTCAGGATTAGATGCCGGGGGCTTGGTGGGTCCTGACTCTGGTTTGAATTTGTGTCATTAGTGTGAAAGGCCATAAAAATACACCTGGTACATCCTGGGTACTCCACGCATTGAGCTCCTAAGTGCTTAACTCAGATAACAGGTTTAGCTTCTACAATAGCAACTGGAAGACAGGGGAAGCAGACGCATTTAGCAGAATGAGACACTGGGACAACTAACATCCTTGTTGGTGAGAAAAGCAAGACTTGAATCTAAAAATCTGTCAGTTAAACACATACCCTTTACCACCATAGTCTGCTTCTTATAAGCCACTGGAAAACGGATACACCACTAGGAGTCACATAGATTTCTTTCCTTTCCTGTGTTTTGTCTGCAAGAGATGGATGTTTGCTAACTGAGATGTGAGGATGGAGGTGTAGATGTGAGGAGAAGGCAGTTGTTGAAGAAACTAAAGGTCTAAAAGAGAAATGAGTAATTAAGAGTCTGCTGGGTGGCGGGGTACCCCTTCTGTGAAGAATTGTGTGGGGAGGGGAGGAAGCCCGGAACATGTGAGGCCCTTAGTGAATGCATTGTTGGCATAGGCATAGCCATGTCAAGATAGAAATGGCAAAAAGCTTCCCTTCTAGTCCATGTGGATGTTGATAGTGCGGTGACATTTGGTTTGTACTTTACCAAATAAAGCTTGACTGAAGATCAGAGTGTGGAGCTAGCCACACTAGTTAGCCGGAGAGGCCAGCCAGTGGTGGCACACAACTTTAATCCCAGCACTTGGGAGACAGAGGCAGATGGATCTCTGTGAGTACAAGGCCATGCTGGGATACACGAGACTGAATCCGTGTAAAAGAGAAACAGAGCCAGGTGGTGGTAACTCATACCTTTAACCCCAGAACTAGGGAGGTGGAGACGGGAAGCGATATAATGGGACAGAGGGAGGAACATAAGGTGGGAGGAGACAGGAGCTCATGATTTAGTCTGAGATTTCATGGAGACAGCATTCAGTCTGAGAACTTGTAGAGACAGGATACCCCACTCAGTATGAGGATTTTGTAGTGGTAAGAGCTAGTGGTTGGTTGCTCTGCTTCTCTAATCTTGCAGATTTCACCCCCTAATATCCGACTCTAGGTTTTTATTATTAAGACCAATTAAAATTCATGCAACATCAGTGTGTGCAGATAATGTCCATTATAGCTTCCTCCCCACTGATATTTACAACCTAAAAACTGTTCCCCTACAGAGCCTGCTCCTACCCAGATTAGCTACACCTATCCCCTTAACCCAGCTGTGCCCCATAAACCTTGACTCCTTGTTTATCTGTATGCAATAACCTTGCCTCCTTGTTCATGTGTATGCAATAACCCCCACCTCTGTTTGACTCTATATAGTAAACACACTAAATTTCCAGGGTTCTACGTTTTCTCCAGTAGAGAGCCCAGACAAGGGATCCCAGATCTTCTGTGTGTCCGTGTGTCTCTCTATCCTTTTTTTCATTTCTTCACCACCTCAGTTAAGTCTATCCCTGGGACCCATTGTGGATGTGGTACCCTAGCTGTAATTTGAGCTCCCCACTGTGATGTTCTATATAGACATTCTGTGTATTTATACGTGGAGAGGTTGAATCCAGGTTGGCATGACAGGGAAGAATTCTTTTGTAAATCAGTTAAGCACCTCATGCCTATCATCCCTGTTGCTAGGAGGAAACATGGCAACCTAACTGTTCATGTTTCTTCCCTTGCATCCTCTCCTCTGTCTCACTTGCCCATTGCTGCTACCCAGTTGATGGAGGAAGGACATTGGTTAATTATAATAAAGAAACTGCCTTGGCCCATTTTATTGGATAGAAAATTAGGTAGGCGGAGTATACAGAAGAGAATTCTGGGAGAAAGAAGCTGAGTGAGGAGTCGCCATGATTCTCCCACTCCAGACAGACGCAGGTTAAGATCCTCCCTGGTAAGCCAGCTCGTGGGCTACACAGAATATTAGAAATGGGTTAGAACAATATGTAAGAGCTAACCAATAAGAAACTGAAACTAGCCGGGCCAGGCAGTGTTTGAAAGAATACAGTTTCCGTGTAATTATTTCGGGCATAAGCTAGCCATGCGGGTGGCCGGGTGCTGGGGACGCAGCCCCGCCGCTCCTAATGCATCAGAGTGGCGCCCAACGTGGGGCTCGAACCCACGACCCTGAGATTAAGAGTCTCGTGCTCTCACCCAGTGACACCTGGTCATGCAGTCTGTGGAGCACTGCTCCTGTGAATCCATCACTACCATGAAAAGCTCCCTTTATCTTGGGCTCCACTGAACTCATTGGCTTTGTTTCACAGGATTCATTATCTGAGCATTTCCAAATGACAGCTTCCCCCTCCTGATGGACCCTGGGTTCCAGGGCAGATACGTATGTGGTTCCCTGCTTCTTCTCATATCCTCCCACCTTTCTAAAAAGTCCTTCTGGTCCTCTGAAGCATCCTTCTTCCTCCAGGATGACAGCGTTGGTGATCCTTTATCCAACCTCTTTCTGCACAGCCATTCTCTACACGGAAGCAGTGGTATGAAGATACAAATCGGACCACTCCATTATCTGAGAGACAATCATCTCCCTACCTAGTTAGGATTTGACAGAGACCCAGGTCTCTGTCTCCTGCCAACCCTGTGCTCTTTCCACGCTGTTTCCTGTCTATGCTCCAGTTGTTCTAAACAGCTCTCTGAAAAACCACCATTATTTCACCTCCCTGTGCCTGCTCAGGCTCCACTTTATGTTCATGTCTCAACCTAAATATTGTCTCCTCTAGGAAATCCCCTCTGATACTCCAAATTTTGTGGGGAAGAACTGAAATTTTTACACACACACACACACACACACACACACACACAATTTATTTACTTATGTGTGTTTCACAGGAGTGCCCATTGTACACACAGAAGTAAGACACTTTCTGGAATCAGATGTCTACTTCTACTATGTTGGTCCCAGAGATTAAGCTCAGGCCACCAGGCTTGACAACAATTGCCTTTTTGTCTGAATCATCTCACCAACTTCCCCCATAAACTGTTACCATCATGGCTTATAATTTCTGTCCTAGTTAGGGACGGTTGCTATGATGGAACACCATGATCAAAAGCAACTTGGGGAGGACAGGGGTTGTTTGGCTTATACTTCCACATTGACAGAAATCAGAACAAGAACTCAGGCAGGGCAGGCTTAGCAAGGGCTGGCTTAATAAATGATCTATAGTAGATATACACACTCAAATATACGAGGATATAAGAATATATTTGAATGGGATGGCAAGTAGTGGAGGAGATAGACTTTAAACTGAGCAGTACATTGTAAAGGAGAAATCTGCCTCAGTTACTTTCCTTGGTCTTCCTCAAGTCTCTGCTCTCTCCTCTCCATGCCCCCTGCTTACTGGTCCTTCATGGAGGTGTTATGAAAAGTCACCGAAGCTTTACCTTCCCAAAGTTTCTTAGCTTCTAAACTGTTGTGGAATATTCCTTTAACTGTGGGAAGATGTGTTGCATTTGTTTCTGCTGCATTTATTTAATTATGTAAAGATGTAATGTGTTTGTTTCACCTTGCCTGCCTAAGGCACCTGATCAGTCTAATAAAAAGCTGGATGGAAAATAGCTAGGCAGGGAAGGGATAGGCGGGGGTGGCAAACAGAGAGAATGAATAGAAGGAGAAGAAATCTAGAAGAGAATGAAGAGAGGGGGAGGAGAGAATGAGGGAGAAGGAGAGGGACATGCCTGAGGCCAGAAGACAGGCAGCCAGACACAAGAAGCAGTGAAATTAAGATACACAGAAGGAAAGAAAGGAAAAAAAAGCCCTGAGAAAAGCAGATGAAGAGAAACAAGCTAAGTTATAGGAACTAGTGGGACAAGCATAAGATAAATGCCGAGCATTCATAACTCATAAGAAGTCTCTGTGTCATGATTTGGGAGCTACTTGGTGGCCTAAAAGAAAGTCTGGTACAACAAACTATTTCTCTTCTCTGCTGAAATGCTCTTCTCTAGGTAAGTGTTTAAAGTAAAGCCATTTTTATAATGGAAACATTTGAAAATGCAGAAGAGTTACACATACAAAGAGATAGGAAGTTAAAACTCCTGTGATCCAGTACAAGTCAATCTCAATTTTTGATGTAATGCCTTCTATTTTTTTTCTTTCTATACATATATTTTCTCTACGTGTTTAGAACACACACCACGTGATGTTTTGTAATTCCTTAATTTATCCTGCCAAACGTTTCCCCACATCATTGAATGGATGGTTGCTGTCATCCGGGATTCCACCAAGGTCTCATTTGTACTTCATAGGCCCTTTCCACCACAGCTTCACAAATCAGACTTCAGGGCTCAGGTCCAACATGTCAGGCTGGGTACAAAGAGAAGTAAGCGTCAAGATGGAATGAGGAATGCAATAGATTTAATGGAAGACTGACCGTAACAGATAATGGGGAAAGGGCCGGGAAGATGCCTAGTCTCAGTGAAAAGAGAATGTGAGGGAATAGAATGGGCAGGATAAGCCTCAGATAGTAGAACTAAGGAAGTCAAAGTCAAGCCAATAGGGCACTTTAATGCTGAATTTCTCCTTATGTTAGACCTGGTGAGAATAGCCTTGTTTCATTGTTTTCAAACAGCCACCTGGATAGAGCAGAACCTCAGTTATGAACACTGCCATGGAGCTGAAGTTACCCCAGCTAGACTCTTTTGGTCAAAGACATTCCTCCGAATAGGTTTCCAAGAATCTACATGGACTACATATGCATTCTCGCAGTCGGCCAACACAACGTAATCCAATCAGCCTGAAATAATAGCCATCTTGTATCCAGAAGCTAAGTTCATCTGCAGCACAAAGTTGAAGAGGTGACTCCAATCCACTGGCTCTTTCAGTATGTATGACAGGGTCAGTTGTCATACTGTTTTTATATTGTTGGCTGTAGGAGAACAGCTTGTCATTGTTGATGACAAAGGAAGGCCATCTGAGCCAACATAAGCAACAATTAGGAGATAAGTAAGCCCATGGTGCCTGGTCCAAAGATTCATGTGTTTTCTCAGAATAATAACTCTCTTAGGCCAGTGCGGCAGTGGACTCTGGGCCTCTCATGGTACCTATCAATCTGACAGTCTGTATTGATCTCTAAAGATTGACTGTTTGAAACATACCTTTCCAGCCAGGATTGCCTGATGCAGAAAGCCTATTTTAACTGTTTCAGTTCACACTGGTTCTCTGTCTAAGCCAGAGACTGAAAACTCAGACTTAACCAAGGACCTGTTCCCTACTAGCTAAACATGACATGGGAAACTTGGCAAATTTTATTTGTTGCACAAATACCCCCCCAAGATAAGGAATGAAGAACAGCAGGGAAGACGCTAAAATAGGACATGACCTAAGCCAGTGTCACTCTTAACATGGACACCTCTGAAGCATGAATTATACCACATTGAGGCAAGGCAGTCAGTGACAGCCTTTGTATAGTATGCTAGTCGACCATCTGTGGTGTCCATCTCTTAGGAGGAAGAGCACACAATCTACCAGGGAGACAGCTCACAATTGGCTGGGAGTAGTTGTCTGTAGAAGGGAGCAGCTGGTGATGGATGCACTCATACAAAATAGGACTGGAGGGGCTAGACAAGGCTGCAGACAGCATGCTTACTTGTGACAGGGTATGAGCAATGAAACTTCAGAATGTGAGCACTGAGAGGCATGTGGTGGTGTGGTGGAAGTCATTCTGTAACATTACTTTTATTGGTTAATGAATAAAGCTGTTTTGGCCAGTGGCTTAGCTGAATAGAGCTAGCCAGGAAAACTAAACTGAATGCTGGGAGAAAGAGGGGAAAGATGTGAGTTGCCAGCTGGAACCTTGCCAGTAGGCTGCAAGCCTTGGGGTAAAATATAAAATAATGGAAATGGGTTAATTCTAGATGGAAGAGCTAGCTAGCAATATGCTTCGGCTATTGTCCAAACATTATTACAAATAATATGGTCTCCCAGCACTTGGGAGGCAGAGGCAGGCAGATCTCTAAGCTGGAGGACAGCCCTGGTCTATAGAACAAGTTCCAAGCCTGCCAAGACTACACAGAGAAACCTTGTCTCATCGAATCAAAACAAGAAAAAAGTAAGAAAATGAGACAAGTGAAGACTTGAGGCCCTATATCATGGGACCACCTTGAACTAAGTCTTTGTGCTCTACGGCTGGGTCAGCCTCACTAGTTTATCTGATATTCTGAGGAAAAACTGGAAAGGTAGACACTGATGTGGAATTTCTGATTTCTAAGTGTTGGCAAACACCAGAAAGATCTAACAAAATTCTCATGTCAGTCGGTGGTATATCAGTTTTGTGAAATTCTTACTGCTCTGAACATTTTTCTCTAATGTGCTTACTCCTCCATTCTGGGGCTAATGAAGGGGATGTGGGCACTCAACACAGCTCCCCCCTCCATCCACAGGCTTTGCATCATAGATTTCACCAAACAGAAGGAAGATATTCAGAAAAAAAATCACATTTGTACTGGCTATGTCCTACCTTTTTCTTGTTCCTGTCTCCAAAACAATACAGCATAACCACTATTTATACATTATCTAGGTATCCTAGGTAATCTAGGAATGGTTTTAAAACATATGGGATGAATATCTAGGATATATGCAGACATTAACCACATTGCAGGGGGAGCTTGCACATAGTCAAGGTTTAATATTCACTGCCATCCTGAATCATCCTCGGAGGATACAAAGGGACAACTGTTGAGGGACTGAGTTAGATTTCAGTTCTGCTACAAATGGAAGAAAAACAAATACAACAAATGTTTAAAAGAAGGTAGAAATCTTTTTTTTTCCCTTGTGTAATACAAATGGAGCCAGGAAATAAGTTACTCAGCCTCTGAGGATTACCAAATCCTTAGGGATGTGAGCTCCTTCTGCTTTGTTGCTCAACCATGTTTGAAGCGTGAGTTTTTCCTGTGACCAAACACTGTGCTTTCTTGCAGGAGGCTGCAGTGCCCTGTGAAAACATGACTGGTCCTACTTGAGATGTGCTGTGTTAATTTAACATCAAGTCTCAAAGACTTTGTACATTAAAGAGTGCCAGAAGGTAACGTGCCTCTGTCTAGTTTTCTTAAGGTGGGCATTAGAAAGTTCATTGGTAGCCTGGGGATATGGCTGTATAATGTAGACTTTGATGTGTCTTTCCTTCCTGATATTCATTAATTCGACAGTCTGTACTGATCTCTAAAGATTGACGATGACTACTTGAAGCATACCACTTCTAGCAAGCACTGCCTGGTGCAAAAGCTCCCGTTCAGTTATTTCAGTTCACTCTGGTTCTCTGTCTAACCCAGAGATTGACAACTCGGAGTCTGATAATGAACTTGTTCCCTATTAGTTAAGCCTGTTCCTACCTTATTTTAAAGGCTGTACTTTCCTCCTCAGGCAGACCTGATACCCCCAAGAAGGCCCCGTACTTGTGTCTAGGACCCTCCTCCAATGCACTGTTCATTTACTTCGACCAAATTCTGTCATGAGTCTTCCTCATGCTTTCTTAGAAGCCCGAGGTATTATTCCTCCAAAAGGCCAGTGTTCCAAACAGACCTTAGCGCTTGCAATTGAGTAGTGCTTTCTTAATTTGGGGGTGAAGTAAAGCCAATAAAAGAAAAACCTATACAACTATTTTTATCTAGTTGATTTTCCTTTTATAAAAGTATAAAATATAATAACAGACAGTGATGTGTTTCTTCTTTTTTGTCCTGTGTATGAATTGCCTCAAAATGCATCAGTTACTGGCTCTTCTCTCGAGGCAGGCGGCTGGGCGCTTGAGATTCTGCTCATGAGGTAGCAGGCAGTTCAGTGTTTTACGACCTGCTCTGTCTGGATTTGCAGCCACATTTTGTCCTTCAGTTTTCAGAACTATGTGGTTCAGCCTTGAGTCAGTCTTAATTCTTCTTCCTCTGACTGTAGCTGGCTTAACAGCAACATCTCTAGTTTCGGACGTGACTTAGCAGCTTTGCAGTGGGTGTTCCCTGGGTCTGTTTTCCAAGGGCCTCTTCTAGTGCAGTGATATACATTTTGCCCTGGAAGAATTTATGGTGAAATAAATCGGGACTGGTGTGCTAGAATAAATATGGAGAATTTGTGGGGCACGTGAACCTTTGATACATGAATGCACTGTAAACTCGCAAAGAAATAAACAGCATGTTGGAATAATTCACACCACACATGTAAGAGGAGCGATAACTCACTGAGCAGAACCACTTGCCATTGGATATTCTGTGAGGAATATTCTGTGGAGAACAAAGCTCTAAACACTGGAATATTATAGAACTGTTAAACTATACCAATTGGTTTACATGTGATTTTCTAGAAAGTTGACCATGATAGGTATAAACAAAAACTTATCATACTATGTATAAATTGCTTTATAGTAGCCAAAATATAGCCAGTGTGTGAATAAAATCTGTGAAAGAGCAAGCACACTGTATTTACAATAAGACTAGAGGGGGCTGGTGGGATGGCACAGTAGGTGAAGGCTTGCCTGGGCAAGTCTTATGACCTGATCCCCTAATCCTACCATGGAAAGAGAAAACCAACTCTTGGGCTTGCCCTTCTGCTTCCACACATGTGCTATAAAAAAGCTAGATATTTTTATACTATGAGGAAAGTTTTTAGGGAGAAGGGGTTAACTTCATCTGCTAAATTTACATATGAATGGTTTCTTTATTTTTTTCTGAGTTTTCTGTACTTAAAAAATATAGCAGTATTAATCTAGGTATGGTGGTATGGGGCTATAATCTAAGAATTTGGGAAACTGAGGCAGGAGCATCATGAGTTTGAGGTCATTCTCAGCGACCTAGCCAGCTACAGACCTGGCCTAAGTAGTGAGACCCCAATTTAAACAAACAAGCACACAAATGTACCAAACAAAGGAAGCAAACTTTGAACATTTCACAGTGAAAACACAGTTGGAAGTGCTTAGTCTTTATGCCCTTAAGCTTCTGCTACTATTAAAGACTTAAGTGAATTCAAAATAAAAAAGTAGACCTATGCTGGAGCTTTGGGCCTTATTTTTATCATGAAGAATGTTTATTTGTCACTTAAATTTGACCATTAGTGTTGGTTTCCTGGAAGAAAAAAAAATGCACCACTCTTAGCTTTCCAATTGCAGGCAACAGAGTTGACTGGAGATACATGCTTGTGGGAATAAGTGAAGAATGGGGGTTCAAGGTTGACATCTAATTGCTGCAGAACTTGGAGCATAGAAAAATGAGAATGTCTACGAGGAATTTCTCTCTCCTTCTTCCACCTCCTGACTTTACATCAACTGAAATGGAACAATTTGCTCATTTTCTTTCTTAACTAGACCAGGGAGATGTTTTAATAAGTTTTGGCTGGCAAGCTCCTGTCTCTCCAATATATTTTCCCTATCAGTCAATTTTGTCTCCTCTGTCTATAGAATTGTTGTTCTGCCTTTTGAGAAATGGGGAAAGTCTTGTGGTTGAGCAATAAAGGGATAATCCTGGATGACAAATGCACGTGAAAGTAGGAGTGAGGGAGATTTAACGTACCAAAGCGTTAGGACTATCATCGTGTTTCCAAACAGAGACAAGTAGTGGCGGGCGCAGACCTTCATTTCCTTCTCTTTCTACATTGTGCTTCCTGGGTCCTGACTCTTCAGACATGACAGCAAGGCACCACTCTGAGAGTTGTTGAGGGGGCTGAAGCAGTGTCTGACTGGCTGACCTGGAACCCTTGGAAATGATAAATCTGTGAAGGGATCAGCAGGCGACTTAGTGAGACAGGAAGGAAGGAAGCCCTGCCTCACGGTTGTTTGAGAGCTGATATATGTAAGAGGTAAACTGAGGCATTGATCCTCTCTGTTAGTCACTTTCTCATCACTGTGGTAAAGAATCTGTGAGAACCAATTTTACCCATTTCAGTTTCAGAGGTTGCAGTCCACCGCTCGGGTAATGGCATAGTGGGGCAGAACAACTCAACCGTGGTGCCTAGGAAGGGGATTCCTGCTCAACATACTTCTTCCTTCCCCCTTTATTTCATGCCAGCCCTGTACCTTTGTGTGCTGCTGTCCTCATCCAGGGTAGGTCCTCTCCTCTTAGTTTACTGTCTCATGGGCACATCCAGAGGTGTGCTTTTCTGCTCTCCTAGACAATCTCCAGCTCACCCAATCAATGCTCAGGATTAACCATAATTTCCTCCTATTCTCATTTCCTTTTCAGCAGAGGGCATCCTTAGCACTGTGAGGAAGTCCTATGAGTAGGCGAAACATATTATATAACTCTTAGATGGTCCTACGTACTTGTAATATATGCCTAGAAAAGATGTCTGCGAAGGAAATATGGATGAAATGGTTCTCAGTGGTTCCAAAAGTTGGATTACTTCTTTTTCCCACCAATGTTGGAATAGAGTTTAGGAAAAGAGAGTAGAGAAAAGATATGAGGAGACAGAAAAGGGATGGAAATGGGGGAAAGAAAGACAGACATGTACATACACAAGCTTGTGAGTGACTCTCTTCCGCTGTGTGTATGTTTGTTTGTGTGTGAGCACCCACACACACGTTCCCATAATTCCCCATGGAGGATGACAATGTGCTAGCAAAATATCTTCACAACAGACCAATTGTTGTTGTCAACACTTGTGCCCATTTATGTGACAATAAACACATCCGGCTAACAAAGAAGGGGCAATGACGATGCTGTGAAAACAGCTGCTCTGTTACTAAGTCTTGGTCCTCACATTGGTTGGTTCATGCAGATCCACTGCAGTTTTTGCCATACACCTGCATGGAATTTTCCAACAAAAGCAACACATAGACAGAAGGACCTCCCATGCCAGAGCAGCATTAAGGAACAGAGGATCAGTGGTTTGCAAGCCATCAATGTGTCACAAGTAATTTCCAAACTCCACATATTTTTTCAGAATATTACATAACTTAGAATCACCAATAATAATTGAGACTTTAAAAACTAAACTTGGAGCAAGTGCAGACATTGGCTGAGCACTCTTAACTTTGGGTTTGACACAGGAATAACACCAGGCAAATTTGGCCTGATCTGTTGGGTTGATATCAACTAATTATTCACTAATGGCCAAAAATGCTTCACATGGACTGAGAGCCCATTTAACCATTCCATGATGTCAACACAGTGTGATCTGCACCCCAAGTTTCACTGTTTAGAACACAACTCTGTAAGGACTGAAAATTGAGCATACCTGCTGATGTCATCCTTCGTGAGGAGGGTGATATTGTCATTAGGGAAACCATTCTACCAGTATCAACTGGTGACTCATCAAACTGCTTTGGAGAATGCCTATGAGGATTCCCTTTGGAAACTCTTAATAACAATTGATGACTTAGGCCGGGACCTTTAGAAGTAGAGCCTACAGATTATGAAAGAGCTGTTAGGAGCCAACTGTAGGGAAAAGAAGCAAACAAAATATGATGAGAAAAGCTGGGTGAGAAGGTGATCTCAGCTGCAGATTATCAGTTAGATCCTACTGAAGGCTCTGGGGATTAAACTGCAGGGAGCTAGGCCTGAGTTTAAGGTACATGGTTGACCTTGTGTAGCTCAAGCTAAATCGATGTCTAGTCTTCCATAAGTTGGGAACTTCATGTATGATGGGCTCACATGTGATCAGAAGCAATTTCTTGGAGACATAACATGACATTTGGGTTTGGGAGTTGTATGGATTTATCAGGAATCACTTTCTGAACAGGGTCCTAAGCGTATCTACTTCACTTTGAAGGCAATTTATTTCCAACGGGGTTGGGAAACAATGTACTATATGAGAATGAGAGAGATAACTAACCCTGAGGAGATGTTGATTATAAATGAAAAAGTGAGCAAAAGCAAACAAACTAGTGCAGAACCTAGATGAGTAAGTCAAACACATTGATAATGATTTATGCATGAATAGATATGCAGGCAATAAGTAAATGCTACTAAGTCTTCATCTCTGTCCTCAGTGAGAATCTGGACTTTGTAGAATCATATATTTTGTAACTATAAAGATCCTGGAGTGAAATGATGATTCAAGACTTCATAAAATTTTGGCAAGGTTTGTTAGGTTGACAGCTCTATGAAAGATTCTTTCCAGACAACTCATGTGGTCTAACTCTGGTCATGTCAAAGTGGCCTAAGGATGTAGGAAGCTAGAACAGAGTGTTTTATCTCCTGGGAAGACAGTCAGGATTTCCTTGTCATACAGAGAGATGACATGCTGGTTTTATTGCTCAAAATACCTGAGACAAGGAAAAGGTGACTTCCCTTAGAAATACTCATGTATTTTCTTCCAGTCCCCAACCCAATGCACTCACCAAGACTCCTGCTTAATTTGCCTTTTTTCTACTTAATTTCAACCATTTAAAGGAAAGATCCTCACCTCAATAAATACTCCATCATTAACAAATATTTGTCACATGGCCAAGTATTGAGTTATTAAGTTCTCTGCTTCAAAGCTACCTGTGTGGATCCGTTTGTACAGTTAGAACAGAGTAGACTGGATAACTTACAGAGAATAGAAATGTATTTAGCTTATGATTTGGAGACTGGGAACTCCAAGATCAGTGGACTATATCAGCAGAGGGCAATCTACTGAACCATAGCATGGTTGTAACACTGGTGGGAGGGTGAGAGACAGGAGGGACCAAAAGCATCATTCATAAGGATCTTATTATTTTTATAACACTGTTAGAATTGTATTAGTCTATTTGCAAAGTCAGAGCCCTAATGACTTAATCACCCCTTAAAGGTCTTGCCTCTCAACAATGTTACACTGGGGATTAAGTTTCTGACATCTTGTGAAATACGTCATCAGGAGACCATGGCACTGCCAGTCTCTACTCTGTTCTCTAAGGTGAAAGCCTAAAAGACCCATGGTTGCTTTTCCAGGTAGAGTCCTGCCAACAGGAAACCGCAAGGGGAACTGGAGGTCTAGCAGGGGTGGAAGGCAAGAAGAGACCTTATCGCCCCTGTTTGCTGCCATGACACTCTCTGTAGTCCCAGAAATAGCATTTTTATAGTGCTGCCAGCTAAATCGGGCTCTTGGCTTCCTTCTTTCTATTCTTCTTCCCCTACTCCTCCTTTCTCGTTGTCTTCTCAGAGGGACCAGCACCAGCTAGGCGATCATCTTTCTCAGAGGTTTGCATCTGAGGTCTGCTGAGCTCATCCCACTTTCCAGGTTCTATCGGAACTCCGATTTCCTCTTTTTTGTCTTCACAGCCATTAAGATGGGACCTATTTTGGGGGTTCCTACTTCCGTACTGGCTTTCCTTCAGTATCTATGTAAGTTTGTTCTCTTTCTTATGTGACCTTGGTTTTTCTCACTGGACACTGGCTCTGAGATTATTAGAGACAACGAGCATGCTGAATAATCACCCCACAATAATCACCCCACAATAATCACCCCACAATAATCACCCCACATTTATACATCTTGAACGTAGTGAAGAAAAATCATCCCTCCATGGAACTTGAATCTAAGATCCTTTCTGGATGCCCAAATCTATGGATACTGAAGTCACTAACATTACATGGCATAGCACTTGAGTATAATCCATAGTCACCCTCCCACATACTCAGAATAACTCTGATACTTAAGGCAGTGAAGTACCGTATAAACAGTTGCTATGCTGGACTGTTTGAGGAAGAATGACAAACATTCCTTCCATGTTCAGATGCATGTTTTTCTTGAAGCTGGCTAAAGCTACAGAGATGGAGGACAGACCGTAGATGCCGTCGGTCAGCTTGCCTTAGAAATCTAACTTGCTGTTTATGCTGGCTCAAAAATTTTAATTTGTACATAATAAAATTCATTTTTTTGTGCCTGAGTTCATGAGTTTAGATGGACACAGCTGCGTGACTTCTCTCACTGAGGCTTAGAATAACATCATTGCTCCCCCGAGCTCCTCAAAGCTCCACTTCAGTAGCTTCCTTCTCCCCTACATCCTGATAACCCCTTACCAATTCTCTATTCTTAGAAGTAGCATTTTGAATCCACCATCTTTTTCCTTTGGTATATTTCAGGTGCAATTCATCTCTGCTTTTATCTGGGAAATCTATTCACTTTCTGTTCTTAGGCAATATTGCATGAATGGACAGTAGATTTCCCGTTCACCAAATGAGAGACATCTGAGTTATTTCTTATTTTAGGTACCTAAAAACGAAGCAAGTATAAACATTCACATAATGTTTTTTATGTGGTCATATATTTTTGTTTTTCTTAGATAATTGCCTAGAGGTGGGAAGTCTGTATTGGGTGGTAAGTGTGTTTTTAACCTTATAAGAAACAGTGTAAAACGGTTCCTAGGGGCTGCATCCCTGTGCATCCATCTCTCCCAGCAGTGTATGAAAACTTCAGTTGCTCCTCATCCATCTCTGCATTGGGCAACATTGTTCATTTCTTTGTGCAGTCATTTCAAAAGGCATCTAATGATGTGATACCTGTTTGTGATCCTGGACTTTAGTGTCTTTATCTGTAAAGTAGAGACACTGACAGGATGCCCACATTAGAAGGATTATTGTACAAGCCGAATGTCAAGTACTTATGTGTTAATGACCGTTGCTATTATCTTTTTGAGTTAAGTCAAACGAACTAATATATGTCAAGTACCTATGTGTTAGTGACCATTGTTATTCTCTTTTTGAGAGTTAAGTCACCCTTTTTAGCTACTTGATGCTCACATCTGCCAGCTGAGAGGGCAGCCCACAGGCTACAGAAACTTTCCACTTTACATCTTCGATCTCCTCAAACCCTTGCAGCACAGTTAATCTTAGCAAGCCATTTCAGATATAATGCAGAGCCCGCCCTGACTGTGCCGAAGTCCAATTTTAGAGACAGCATTTGAACTTCAGTGATTAAAGAAAGCTTTGAATTGTTATAGACTAGAGTCTCATCTCCATCAAACAATATGCTTTTAATAGGAACACAGCTTGTAATTTATGCTATCTGGCTTTGATCTGCAGTGCGAGCTGCATCATCAACATTAAGATGAAATTACCCTGCAATCACAAACATGCAGCTCAATGTTGGGAGTTATTGTGCGCAAGCAAACCTCCTCTATGCCCTTATGCACTGTGGACCTCAAATATGCAGCCTGTGCTCCCTCTAGTGGTACATTTAGAAAGCTGCCTCAAGAAGCACAGAGGCCTACTGGCAGACTGAAATCTGGGGAAACAGTTTACAGGGGAGTTGGGAGAGTCATAGTATCTGTTTATTATTGACTGAATGAAAAAGAGTTTGCATTTCACTTACATAAAACGATACTGTTGCCAAAGTGACAGGCTGGAACTCAATTGTAGGATTGTCCTTACTTGGCACTTCATTTATTATTATTATTATTATTATTATTATTATTATTATTATTATTATTATTATTATTAAAAAGCAATTAGTAAAAGTCTACAAACCATGGCAGTGATGGATTTTGATTCCAGATGGCCTCTTGGGGACATAAAACTGGAAGCCTGGGGGCTGAATAATGATGCTCACTGCAACAGGTGAATCCATATGCACCTGCTCCTCACACGTGACCTCCCATGGATATAGGATCTTTACACGTGAGATTATTGAAGCCATACTGGACTAGGTGGTCCAATTGGTCCCACAGTGGTGATGCCATTAAAAGACGAGTTGTGAACACACAAGTAGAATGTAAGGAAACAGTGACAACAGAGGCAGATTGAAATGATACCTCTACAAGCCAATGAATGTCATGCAGAGGGCTTCTGGGAAGCATCAGGGCCTGGAGAGACCTCTAGAATACATGCTCACTCTCCAGAATGAACCAGCTGAGACAATGCCCTGGATTTCAGACTTCTGGCTTTTTGAATTATGAAAAAAAAATGCTCTGCTGTTTATAAAATTTTCCTTGGTGGTTATTTGTTCCAGGAACCCAGGAGTAAGCATACTTATTCCAATGCATAAGAACAATGGCTCTTCATGATTGCAATTGCTCCATATAAACTCTTTCATCTAATTCCCTCCACAGCATTGAGGCAGGTACTATTATCAGAGCCATTCTACAGACGAGCAAAACTGTCGCCGAGAAGTGAAGTCACCTACCTAAGGGAATGACTGATGCTTGTCTTTTAGGTGCGATTAACATGTCTTCTAAGACCCATTCAAGGCTCTTCTATCTATCTCCATTTCACCTAAAGTTTTAATTTTGTATCATTGTCAACTGTCACATACTGTAGACTGCATAACCCATAAGTAAACAGTGTCACAATTTTTTTTTTCATGTGACAGCCCTTAGAGCACTTGACACATTCTGTCCCAGATGGCATGCTTTGAAGACATTTAAAATTAAAATGCTATAAAGAGCAATATAGGCTCTTTGTAAAACATTCAGAAAGTACACATGAATATCAGTTGAAAATCTCTCACACGCTCCTTTATCCTACACAAAGAGGTAGTCTTTGCTAATGGATGGACTGTCATTTGAACTCCTTTTTATGTGGTATTTGTATTTATGTGTGTGTATAAATGGCTAAGCGAACACATGAACAAACTCGGGAAAACACTTTTTCTAGTGTGCCATAATTTAATAAATGTCTTACTGGAGCTTGCTATTTTTTTAACCTAATAAAAAGTCCTGCCACCTCTTATTTTCTGTTCATCTAGATATACTTGGCAAGAGTAGCACTTTGACTGCTATCAATAATTTCTACTTTAGGGCGAAATACATTTCCAAATGAAGACAACTTTGGGTGTGAAGAGAAGGTGAAGCCTGGCACTGTAGATCAGTGTTACAGTACCTGCCTCCGATGTACAAGGACTTGCATTTGATTCCAAATAGCTGGAAGATAGAGCCCATGTTCCCATAGACTTTCTCCATCCCATCCCTCTTCTTTACAGTGTCATTGCTAGTGGTACCAAGGGAAGGGCTATATTTACCAGGGTCCATTGCACCTTGGAGTGGGGGTGAGGCACTGTGTTTGGAAGACAGCAAGAGACAGAGATTCATATTTTGACCCCCTAGGCTCCTTGCACTGTGGCAGGGTAGGGTGTTTGTGGCAAGCTGTGACTTGCATACATCTATGGCTGCAGAGGTCCCAGGATCTTTAAAAGTGGAGTATGAGAAATTCTTTTACCAGGAAGTACTAAGGCTAGCGTGATGAGTCTCCATAGCTAATGTGGCAGTGACTTGCTGACCTCAGTTCACGACAGAACTTTGGTGTCATGACAGGCCACAGCAAGGTCAGTGGCTTCCTTTCTGGGGTTAGGATTCAGGCATTATGCTGGCCTGTCACCTGAAAGAATGCACTCAGTCAGTACTCTGGCCAGCCCATGGCCCTATGGCTGCTATATCACTACTTAGTCTGTATCAGCTGCAAAAAGTCTCTTTAAGAGACAAGCCCCACCCATTCCTGCTCTCTCCTTCTGGCTGGGTTTTTTTTTTTTTTTTTTTTTTTTTGAAGAGACAAGCAGGTCATCGCCCCCTTCTCTCTCTCTCCCTTCCCTCCCTCCCACTTCCATCTTCTCAATGAAACTCCCCATGTAAGATCTGTGTGCTTGGCATGTCTGTCTCTCACCCACCATGGGCTCTCACCCACTGTGTGGCCCCTTGACCGGCCAAGGTCCCTCTCCCTCCCAATCACATCATCTGGGACTGAGGAAGTGGCTGTTTTGGGAAACTAATTCTGGGTTTTGTTTGGGAGCTTGATTATTTTCCTTCCAGGGAGTTTGTAAGCATCTATGCCCCTGTGGTAGATTTCTTTCTATCTGAAAGAGGTGACTTCTCACATCTGCAGTGGCACCACTGTTGAATAAAGGGGCTGGGAGAAGGACAGGGAAGGGCAGACACTAGAACGTTCTACCCTGGAACAGCACTTCTGAATTATTCACGTACATTAATGGAAATGAATCATTTCAATTCATTAATCGATAATGAAATGAATAATAAGCAACAGAGGGTGACCTAAAACATTTCTATTTGGATTTTAATATTGCATACGAACTTCTAATTTAATGTGACGGTTAATGCCCCAGGAGCTCACGATACTGCTGGGAAATCATGGAGCCGCACTGAGAATGGGTGACATCCTTGCTTTCAACCCTCCTCACCGAACTTCTTTCTGATAAAGGGTGAGTAAACCCGTGCCCAGTTCTAAGCACTATGGGGCTATAAGGACATTTTCTGCAAACATGGAATGAGGTCAACGAGTAGTTAGTATGATGGCTAAATGTAGCTGTCAACTTGACATGAGAAATGCCTAGCAGATAGGCGAAGCACACCTCTGAGTGTGTCAGTGATGGCATTTGCAGAGCTGACCAGGCCGTGAAGGGTCTCATCTACAGATGGATTAGCCACTGACGAATTCACAATATTATGGCATTATTGAAAGGTGATGAAAGGCAGGAAGTGGAACCTAGTTAAAAGGAAGTGACCACTGGGAGCATGTCATTGGGACCTACACCTGCCCCGGTTTGTCTCTGTATCCCTTTGCTCTTCCTCCTAGCTGCCGTGATATGAGCTATTCTGGTCTGATATATCCTTCCTGCCTGACACCTTTAAAACTATGAGCCAATGCCAACAATTGGTTTTCTATTGTTGAAAGAATAGGAGTTATCATTATTAGTTCATGTGTAGTGTGTGTGTGTTTTCATATGCATGCAAACACATGTAAAAACTAGACATCAACCTTAGGTGTTGTTCCTCAAGTATTATCTACCTGGTTCTTTGTTTGTTTGTCTGTTTTGAGACAGGAACACTCTGTGACCTGTTATCTGCCCATTAGGCTAGACTTGTGGCCAGTAAGCCCCAGGTATACCTCTGTCTCTGCCTTCCCAGGACTGAGATTGCAAGTGAGCTCTACCATACCTATTTTTTATGTGGGTTCTGGGGATTGAACTCAAGTACTCATACTTACAGAGCAAGAACTTTGTGCCTGATCCATCCACCCAATTCCTCTGGTCTTTCTCATTTGATACAACATTGAAGAAGAGCCTATATAATGGGATGGGGTATTCCCTGGCATGTTTTTTGTCAACAACATGCAAGCCTCAATCTATCTAGGAAGAGGGACTCCTAATTGAGAAAATGTCTGTGTAACATTGACCTGTAGTCAAGTCTGTGGTGTATTGCTTTGAGTAATGATTGATGTGGGAGGGCCTCGCTCCCTATAGTGTTACCACCACTAGTCAGGTGATCTTTGATGGTATAAGAAAGCAGGGTGAGCAGGCAATGAGAGCAGGCCAGGAGGCAGCACTCCTCCATGGTCTCTGCATCAGCTCCTGCCTCCAGCTTCCTGCCCTGTTTGAGCTCCTGCCCTGACTTTTGCGAGCTGCAATGGAGTGTGCCCTGAAAGTTGCGAGCTGCAATGGAGCCTGTTTGTTTCATGTTGGTCAGCCATGGCATTCTATGCCAGCAATAGAAACCTGACTGAGACAGGGTGGGCTTTCACAGGAGCTACCCCAGGACAAAGGGCTGCTCCCTCACCACAGCTGGGTCCCGGATACAGGTCTACTTCCTGAAATAGAATGATCCCCTGACTGTTGATTTTGGCTCCCAAACTACCCCACTGACTTCAGCAAAATTTTCTTCGCTATGTCCGGTAATCCAAAACTCTCCCCGTCCCATCTACATTCCTTTTTTCTCCACATGACTGAGACCCGAGAGTCCTTCTAAACAGCTCTGTTTCTAAGTTTACATATTTCTCTCGAAAGGTCTTCCGTGTCATACTCTGTTTTCCTTGGCGTTCCACAGCTCGCCTGGTTTCCTTGTCTTCCTGCTTCCCTCGGCCCACCTTGATGTTTCCTGTGATTGCTTCCAAATCCCCACTTACACAACTGTGTCCTGGGCTGTGGCCTTCTTGGTGGATTTAGGAGGAAGTCCTGGCTGACTAATAGCAGACTCTCCTATACTTTCATTAACATAATTTTTGTATTTCTGGTTTATAAAGAGCAAAACTAATAGCAGCCCAGGTTATAGTTTTATGGCATTTCCCATAGTCTGTTGTTGCAGGGACTTGTATGAATGTATAACACATGCCCACTGTCATCTTCTTACATGAATGAACTATCAAAAATTATTGTAGTGGGCTTGCAAATTGATCTCTACATTATTTGAAATAGATGGAACTCTTTGTCAACATTTGCCTTGTGTGGAAATCTCCTTATGGAAGAGATGGTAAAAAAATATTCTGCCTACACAGACTCTTGGTAAACAACTTTCTCACAAAACTCTCCATTCTTTCCCTCATTGGACACTCACAGAACCCTGACCTAAGTACAGACATCTCATAAAACTGACCCAAATTGTTCATTAGCTGAACCCCAGTATGTCATTTTCTAGTGACATATTTTTGAACTTTAATATTATACTGTGTTATGTCAAGGGCTCAAATCAGCTGAAACATAGTTGTCCAGGAAATACATTTTGATGGCAATTACAATTTCTAAATAAGAAAAAAATATAGAAATAGAAAGCAAGGCCTGGTATCTATAGCACCAACTACTTGGGAAACTGAGGCAAGAGGACTGCAAATTCATTCCAACAAGAGTTACAGAAGTTCAAAGCCAGCCTGAACAACTTAGTGAAAATTTATCTCAAAATGAAAAAAAAAATAAAAACAAAAAAAAGAAGTATTTAGGGGTATAAGTCAGTGATAGAGTTCAATCTCCAATCTCCAGCAGTATCTCCCTTCAAATAGGAACTGAAATTTATGAAAAATATAAATATCAGTGTATTATTTAATATTAAACTGATAAATTTTGAAACTATTAATGATTTTTCAAGCATTTATTATTCTACTTTAGATCTGTAAATAGAAATTTTTTCTCCTTGGGTGAGAAGTAAATGTTCACCTGTATGGTTGTGAGAGAGAAATGTAAGTTTTAAAACAGCTAGATTTTCATGCCACTGGCTTCCCTTTGGAGAAGTGGTTATAGCCTTAAGAACCACAAATAGCTGGCAGTGGTGGTGCCCGCCTTAAATCCCAGCACATTGGAAGCAGATGCAGGTAAATTTCAGTGAGTTTGAGGCCCGAACTGTTACACAGAGAAACTCTGTCTCAAAAAGCAAAACAAAACAAACAAACAAAAAACCCAAAGCAATAACAATAACAGAAAAATAAAAAAATAACCCCATAAATCTTCACTCCTCCATTAGGCATGACAGGGAGTGTGTGTGTATGTGCGCATGCACATGTGTGATTTTTATGCATATATTTGCTGGTGTGTGATTCCTTTCCTGCTTGTGCAGAAGAATGTGGGCTAGAGAGTTACAGTTTCATCTCTTGTGCTTGGATATATTCATCACCTTTTAATAGTGATTCTTCTGGTCCCATATCTTTAATTGGGACCTCGCTGAATATTCTGTGCTGGTTTTTACTTCCTAAAGGAAGCACATTATTCTGACAGGAACAGACTGAGTTAGGAACTAAAAGCTGAGTGCCTGACATTGTGTTCTCCAATGCCCTGAGCTACAATGTCATGGAGTGCGAGCTACAACTTTATCCTCTGTTTGAATGTTTGCAAATACAAGTATGTAGTTTTATGACCGCATCGAATTGACATTGTTATAGAACAGTAACCCCAACATGATTTTCAAAATGCTTGGGATGGGTGAAGAGAAAGGTGCATAGAATCAGCAATCCTTGATTTCACTAACATGGGAAACATGAGGACCTGTGCGGATTTGTTGTGCATGCAAAAGATTTTGCCCTCTACTTTGTGGTTCAGTACCTGAAGCTGTGAGCGAAAGAGAGAAGATGATACGAGAAGCTGATATAATACTAAGTGAAAGTGGACAACTCTTACTGATGTTTTCACAAGTACCAGAGTCTCGCCGGAAAGAAGTGAAACCCCAAAGAAGTCGTTCCACCTGGAAATTCACCATTTCAACAAAGGAAAACAAACCATGGAGAGCAAACTTAACAAAGAAAAGGTCTGTAGGCTTCTGGGCTGAGAAATAGTGGGAAGGCGAGTAGAAATCTCAGGAGAAGATTCACAGGAAACAAGTGTTTTAGGAAGCTCTGTGTGCACCCAGGTGGGAGCACTCATCTCGGGTGGAAAAGGCCAGGCTCCGTGGTATGAGGAGCACTCGAAGAGAAGCCTGTGCCTCGTGTCCAGGTGGATGAGGGGAAGACAAGGCACTTTTCCTGTCACTGCTGTTTCTCAATTGCCATTCACTCAAAATAACCCTTATGCCAATGTGATGTAATTGGAATTGATACATTCTTGATCTTCAATTTCAAGGACCTTGTGGGATTCAAAATGTACTAATTATTCAATAGGCTGACACACAGAAAATCTGATTCAGACCTCATAATTAAGGAGAAAAGGGAAAGACTTTCACCCACCTTGATCTGAGAATATAAGAACCAAAGTACGAGATAGATGTATTGGCAATACATTTCATTATAAACTATGGGAAATAAATAAGAACAAACTGTCATGGTTAAAAGTGAAGGTTGTATAAATGTTGAAGATGAAATAAGCGTGGAGTGGAGTTAAGAGGTTTGTCCACTGTAATCTAAATGTACAGAATAACCGACTTTAGGGGTAGACATATTCATAATTCATACGTATCCATGGAGAAGGGCTCCAACCTCAAGGTTCAGAAATCTCAGCTCAAAAGGACTGGATTGTGAGAGAGGGATCTCTCTTAAGGAGTGTTTCTGAGGAACGGCACTAGGGATAGTTTGTTCAGTGGCTCCATTAAATAGGAGCTCCACAGAGCTGAATCTTCAAATCTCCAGGTTAATCACGCTGTGTTGATCAGATAATCCCTCAGTTGCGTGCCTTATTTGTGAATCAGTAACTGTTCATTAGAAACAACTGAGCCCATTCACCCACAGGTATCTCCTTAGTAAGAAGCTTGCACAAATGATTCCTCCCAGGTTCCTCATGCAGTATCAGGGATGATGTCAACTTCCAATCTTTAATGCTCTTTTGGTCTTGAAAAGGGGGCTCATCTGACCTGCATACAAAATCTTGCAACTGGTAAATGCTAAAAAGAACCAAAACAATGGATCTAAAAATCCAGTGCCTAGAGACATGTGGGATCTTATGTAAGGTTATCCCCCAAATCTGGTGACACAGTCAACAAAAGCAGCAGAAAATAAAATTGATGTTTCAAATATGGAGTCTGTGCTGCTTCTTACATGAAGGGCTGAAGACCGTGCTAGATTGTTATCAAGAAAACACTGATCTAATATTTGAAACAAATTATGTTCTCAGAGACCACGAGTAGGAAATGCTTGTGGGTGATAACAGAAATTATGAATGAGAGAGTAGATATCCTTTATGAGGCCACCTTCTGTGACTCAGTTCCATCACCAACGAGATCTTCTGTGGCCAAGTCTATCTGCCATAGACAGGGCAGATGATCATACAAGACCATCCATCTTACTTACTGTGTCTTTCTGAAACACCTAAGAGTGGTCCTTTAATGATTATTTTGGCCTTTCAAACTATATTTATCCTGAAGAAGACTTTCCATGGGTGGGAAATCCTAGAACTTTAAACACTAAAAAGGATACTTTATATCATATTTATGAGCTGACCTTTTTCTCACATGTAGACTAGTGTGGTTGGGTTCTTTGTTTCTGTCTCACCCGTGATTAGGACTGGAAAACGAACTAGAATTATCTCCTATGTTCTCAGATGAGGACTGGACCATAAACTCCTATTTTTAACACCAAAGTTGGCAGTCTGATGAACTTACCTCTCTGCCCTCCCTGCCCTTCCTCTGTTGTTTGATCCTGGCTGACTCTGGAGCAGGACTTTGTGAGTTGATACACGTCAAACAGAGGAAGCTATTCATGGAAGAGTTCAAACTTTTCTCCCCCTGTATCCTCCCTGTAACCCCACTGCCCCAGCTGCAGACTAGCTATTCCCCAGCTTTCCTTCCCCCTGGGCTCTGAAGACACAAAGATTGATGAGTGTGTGAGGACGCAGGGAGATCCATAGAGCTCTAGCTTCCTGGAAGATATCAATTTGGTTCGCCTTTCCCCTTCGGTGGTAATTGAATGTCAGGATAACAGATGGAGGATGAGGAGAAGGAATCATAGCCTCACTTGCAGCAAGTTGGGGAAAGGATATGTAGAAGAAAGAAGGGTTAAATGTCAAGATTTCAATACTTAAAAGCCAAAACACTTGGAGTATTTATTTTTCTAAACATTCCAGGGAGATTTGGGCTGGTGACCAAAGTGCGCCTTAATTTCTCAACTCTGACTACACAAGTCTCTCTTTATAGAACTTGCCATAGAGTCATCCAATGAAAGACCTACAAAACTAGTGGTGGAGAACCAGAAAGAATAAGGAGGCAATGATTAGAATAACCACTTTGTCATTTATTCACCATTATAAATGTAAGAAAGTCAACCGAATTGTTCCATAAACACTAAAATATTTGTCCTGACTACATTACAGTATGGACTTTGGTTAATTTTATCCAAATGTATCTCTCTGCCCAAAAAAGACCCTTTCTTTTAGGAAAAAATACCTCTGGCCATATTTTGTTGTGTTCCAGTGAATACGATCTGACCCATCTTGTCTTTAGCTATAGGAAGTCCTATCCTGGAAAAGCTAAGTTGCTTTGAATCTCCAAAAGAGTTGTGTACATGGCACCTGTGACAAGCTTAAACATTTTATTCTGCTGTTTTAGACCATTTGGAAAAAGAAAGTTTTTTTTTCCCCATTGTTATATATAAAAAAGGCTGTAAGACTGAAAAGACAGTGGCCAGTCTGAGAATTACGTCATTGTAAAGGAAAGAGAAATCTGTCACAAGGAAAGAGGAAGAGGAGTCATGGTGTTATTTGAGCCATGAATTTAGTCATCGAGACATCTGACTTTTCTGCTGTGTGAGATAACAGATTGCCTTTTAAAAGTTCATTTGAGCTGGAGAACTCTCAGCTAGTAGAGAAATAAAATGCCGTAAGCAACTTATATCGGCTCCAATGTCATACTTAATCCCAACAAATCTATGGTGCACTCTCTATATTATTTCTACTCAAATCCAAGACAGAAAAATGTCTTCAGCCTATAATAAGGTGTTCAAAGAGTCGCTGGGAATTTTTTGCTTTTGGAGATTAGTTATCTTTGAACTTCATATAAAAAGCATGGCAAAATCACTGCCAGGAATCCCTATGCATCCCTATGCATCTTCTCCAAATATCAATACCTTACCATATCACCAATGAAGAACTAGTGCAAGCAAATCACTGTTGGCAAATATTGCAAAATAGCCCCAAATCATATGCCTATATCCTCACCTGTTCCACTAATGTTCTATTCCTGGTCCAGGTTCCAATTCAGGGTCACATGTTTCATTTTAGATCTAGCTTAAACCACAATCACGAACCAATCTTTGATTTTTATGGCCTTGACACTGTTGTCGAAGACTGACTAGCAATGCTGCATAGTTCCCCTCATTTTGGAATGCTCTCTATGAATATGTTCAGGTTGCACATTGTTCAGAGACTAGCTAGCTAGCACACAGGTGATGGCGTATCAGCAAATGTATATGGCAGCAGATATTTCTGTGATCCAGACTTCACACATGGTCTCTCTTATTCTTTGCATTTTTGGGTACATGTACCCATTTTAAAAAATCTAAAGCTAGTTGTAGCCCTTGAGCTGAAGGTTGCATTTGATCTATGGTCCAATGGACCTCAGGTGTGGAGGGGCCTTTGAAAGCATGGCAGTTCATGGTGTGCCTCTGTTTCAACCTCCTCCACACAGCTTTGCTTCCTACTCTGCTCAGCAAAGGCTTCCATCACAGCCTAGCCCAAGGAAAGAACCAATAGGATGCGTGTGTTTCTGAATGTGTGTGAGTGGAATACACACACCTAAGAAGTTATGTTGAGGCTTTGGCTCACATGATTAAAGAGGCTGATGAGTTTAAAACCTGCAGGGCCAAGCTGTCAGCTTGGAGTCCCAGGGAAGAGCTGACACAGTAACTGAACTTGAAGTCTGTCTGCTAGTTGAATTTTTTCTTTTTAACATCAGATCAATCTTTCAGCTGATCTCAGCTAATTAGATGAGGTCCATCCAAGGTGTGAGGACAGTCTGCTTTCCTCAAATTCCCCTGATCTAAAGATTTATCTCATCCACCTTCACAGAAACACGCTCGACTGAGAGTATCCGAGGACCAGAGACTAGCCAAGTTGACACACAAAAGTAACCTTCATAAATCCTCAATGAAGCCTACAGGGCCCTTCTTGGTCAGTGGGTTGCTTTTCCAACCTTGTTCCTGCCACTACCTGGTGGTTGTGCTTTGTCCACACCAGTAAAGTCTCCATCAGCACCACCCAGAGGGCTTTATAGAAGATTTGGGCCAAGACCAAGAACTTGCTGCTCCAACAATTTTCCATCATGTGCTGATATTGCTGACCTGGGGTTTACACTTTTAAAAACCACTATTGTGTGAATGCTGACCATTCTCAACAAACACAGCATTCTTACAACATACAACCTTTATATGGATATTCTTTCTTCCAAGAAAAATCCTTTTCTTGTTATCTGCACAAACTTGAGTGTTGAAAAATGTTTAATAACATTGACTCTCCAGAGAGAAAGTCCCGATTCACAATATTTGCTAGTTTCCAGGGTGCAGCTCTCTCTGATTTCCAGCCATCATGTACACATATCAGCTGATGTCCCTGAAAATGAGCTTTAGAAGAGGGGCCCCATTATTTCTTGGGAGCAATGTGACTGAGCTCTGTGTGCCACTGCCAGACTGACATCTTTATGTCTGTCCTCTATATGATCTCTTTTGGGGACGGGAGTGGGAGCTTCTGAACTTTCCATAAATCCATTCAACTGATATTCAACCATTTTCTCTTATTTCCAGCAATGCTTTACCTAGCCTTAAAATAGGTTTAGAGCTGGGCGGTGGTGGCGCACGCCTTTAATCCCAGCACTCGGGAGGCAGAGGCAGGCGGATCTCTGTGAGTTCGAGACCAGCCTGGTCTACAAGAGCTAGTTCCAGGACAGGCTCCAAAACTACAGAGAAACCCTGTCTCAAAAAAACCAATATATATATATATATATATATATATATATATACACATACATATGTATGTATATATATATATATTTAGAACAATTCCTAAGCATGAAGGGAAATTGTGATAGGATTGTAAAAGGAGCTGTGTGCCTACATGTAAATGAAGAGACAAATCTTGTCTCATCAGTGAAGATAGCTTTCCTAGTTAAAGAATATCATCAGCCAATAGGAAACAATAGCTCGGGTTGAATCTCCTGGTCTGGGAGATTTTTTTCAGAGAGAACCAAAATTAATTTACATAAAGGGCATGGCTGCTGTTATAAGCTGTTTCACACCCAGTGCTTATGACAGAAAAACTTACAAGATTCACACAAGTTATGAGTTAACGGGGTTGTTAGGACTAAAGAAGCACACCTATCAGACTTACAAGTAGATATCATCCAAGAAGCCCAAAGTTGGCTGGGGATCCCAAGCATCAAGAACCTGTACTTCTGCCTCTTTAGAAGCTGGTTTAGAAGTTGGTGTCCCAAGAAATACAAAGCTGTTCAGGGAGCCTGGAGGGTGGCAGCTCAAGAAATATGAGCAACTCATCTACATATCTTTTAGTGACCTTCCAAAATGACAGCCAAGCCAACAACGCTATTCTGTTTGCAAATGATAGAGATCTTATTCCTGGGGACGGCAGGATTGATGTGGCAGCCGCAGTGCCATTAGACCTGGAAGATGCTCCATTCTCATTACTGTCTCCTGGCAACGCAGCACCAGATGCTGCTGTGAATATTAACAATCCTCATTCGTGTAACCTTTATTTCCTCCCTCTACTGTGTGAAGGCAGCAGCCAGGGACTGCTGCTATCTGCTTCGACCGTCTCCATCTCAACAAATCTTTTCTTTGCCTCTCCGCATGCAAAAAGAAATATTAATGAGATTTTTATCTAAGCAGAGGGTTTCTAGCTTTTCTATGGAGATGCTCACTTTCCAAGCCATGTCCCATTTTCAGAGAAAGATAACAGCTCTCCGTTCTGCTGGGGCACATCTGCAATGCTTTCATCGACTTTATCTGCTGTTTGGAATATGTGATTTGTCTAATATCTTTGCTGCTTCTTGTGTGGGGTTTAGAAATAAACATGAAATTGGGCAAAAGGGAAAGCCCAATATTACTAAAAGCTCAGTGGGATTCGTATTCCTTATCAGCTCCCAACAACCTTAGACATAGAGTAATGCATTTGGAAATGTGTTGCTCCAGACTGCCTGACATTTAGCTTATTGGTCTCTCATGCTAACACACAGGCCAGGGAAAGCAAAGCCTGTGCAATTGCTTTAAACTCTGGTAACTGCTTCCTTTAGTTCTTTTTTTTTTTAAGTTGTTTGTGAGGGTAAGTCAGTATACAATAAATAGTGGAATATCCCCTACTTTCCATCCCCTTCTTGGTTCTTCAATTTTTAGTGAGGCTCCTGGAGCCTCAGTGTTTCTCAGCTTTGCTGTCCGCGTGTAGTGAGAGGTTGGACAAGATGTTCAACCTTCCTGGGCCTCAGTTTTTATCTGTAAAATAAAGAAACCTATTTCATTCTACTTGTCAGAAAACTAAATGGCCTAGTAGATAATGGTCCTTATCCCAGCATCTGTACATAGTGACGGCTGAATAAATGGTACCCTGTGTGATAGATTACTGTGATCAATACCCTCAATGGAATGTGCCCTTGGGTATGGGCATGGCTCATGTTGGTTCTACACCTGGCCATTTAGTTTGTTTTTACTAATGAGGTATCAGGAAATGTGACTGGTAGAGGCTTGATAGATGCTTATAGATGCTTCAGGTCCTTCTCCCTGGAGATATTGCAGTATCATATGAGAAAGCCCAAGTGATCTAATGTGAAAGTGAAAGACTTCATGGAGAGGACTACGGTCAACACTGAAGCTCAGTGCATCTGCCCAAGCAAACCCATGAGAGATGAGAAGAACCACAGAGCCAATGACAGACTCTTAGAAAAAAGTAATTTTTTAAGCTACTCAACTTTGGAGTCACTTGTTATGCAACTAATGGTAGCACATGAATGCATGAACACACACACACACACACGCACACACACACGCACACACAAACACTTGATAACAGTTACTTCACAAATGTCTTATTTAAAGCACATAGTAATTTTGTGGGGAGAGTAATGCTATCTTCTACTTGGTGTCAATAGATATTTCTTTGATTGTTCAGATTCTTACAATAGCTGACAGCTGGGCAGTGGTGCTACGCATCTTTAATCCCAGCACTCAGGAAGCAGAGGCAGGCAGATCTCTGTGAGTTCAAGGCCATCCTGGTCTATAAGAGCTAGTTTCAGGACAGGCTCCAAAGCTCCAGAGAAACCCTGTCTCAAAAAAAAAAAAAAAAAAAGAGAAGAAAAATAGTAGTTAGGGCCAGTTCCCAGATCAATAGCGGGATAGAAACTTCTGCAAGATCTTGTTTCTGAAAGCTCACCGCATTCTTTTTGGTTCATTTTGAGGTTGACATTGCTACTCAGGGAAGCAAGTTACTTCACAATCTTAATTAGTCCAAATTCCAATCGGTAGAGAAATATTTCCTTAAGATAAGTTTTGTATACTCTAAAGGTCTAGAAAATTCACATGACCTTATTTAAAAGAAGAATTTATCAATCTATCTAATCCTAATTATGATTATGAAATAATACCTAATGCAAAATACAGAGATTTATATTGGGATTGGCCAGCATTGATTTTTTTTGTTTGTTTGTTTGAGACAGCGTTTCTCTGGGTAGCTTTGGAGCCTGTCCTGGAACTACCTTGTAGTCGAGGCTGGCCTTAAACTCACTGAGATCCGTCTGCCTCGGCCCCTCAAGTGCTGGGATTAAAGGTGTACACCATCACAGCCTGGCTATTGATTGCTTTAGGAAAGGATTTTTGATAGAAAATATGTCAGTCAGAGAAATAGTTTTAAATTTTGTAGTAGATGCCTTTAAATGTATTAAAAAGCCAAAAGAAGTTAATTTAAAAAATTAGCCTACTGGTAATTGTGGTAGCTTGTTACGCTATTTGGTGAATTTCCTTGGGAGGCCTGTTCTTTTCTGAGGGCAGGCAGATGGGTGGGGTGAATCTGGGGACAGAAGAAGTGGGAGGCAGGGTCTGAGGTGGGGGGTGAAAAAACAGTTGGGATGTAATACGTACAAGAAGAATAAAACACATCAAAAGTAATTAGCCTCTTCTGAACTCATTCAATTTTAATGTAATAAAACTTAAAATAATAATTAGCTAATTTATATTCTTTTTTATTTTGGCACCAAATCTTCAAAGTGCATGCTATTTGAATGTCCCAGTTCTGACTCTGATTTGTTCTTTTCAGTGTCCACACAGTTCTGATGGCACCATGGTAATTAGGACAGACCCTATAGACCCAGATTTCCAGACTGAAGAGTAGAGACACAGATATTCTAGTCCAGAGTATATTCAGTGAGGTTGTGTGGACATACCCATGCTTAAACCTATAGGGTTAGCACTTGGGAGACTGAGACAGGAAGAGTATGCCTATTTAGGATTAAGCTAACCTATAGAGGAGGTTTCAGGCTACCCTGGGCTGCAGAATGAGACCCTGTATTTAAGAAACAAAGTTCAAACTACAAAACAAAAAAAAAAACCCACATAAATGTGATCATGTGTGAAAGTTCCATGTCATCATGTGAGACCACTCAGGAATCCAAGAATCTTTGTGCAGTTTTATATTTTAGAATCTTAGATTTTATATATGTGTGTGTGTGTGTGTGTGTGTGTGTGTGTACTACAGATTCATAAAACTTAACATTTGAAAACATAAAGGTTTAAATTTGCTTTACAGTTATATATTTTAATGAATTGAAAGTATTTATTGAAATAGTGTAAATGAAGACTGTTTGTTTGTTCCTGACCACTCAGATCCAAATAATCTCACAGAAACTATATTAATTACAATACTATTTGGTCAATAACTTAATCGTATTTCTTGCTAGCTCATACATCTTGAATTAACCCATTTCTATTAATCTGTGTATTGCCATGGGGTTGTGGCCTACCAGTAAGATTCCATCTGGCATCTGTCTCCTTAAGCAGCTTCATGGCATCTTTCTGATCCACCTACTCTCTCTATATATATCTCTGTTCTGATTTGCTACCTGGTTTTATTCTGCTAAGCCACTAGCCCAAATAATTTTATTCATCAACCAGTAAAAGCAACACATATACAGAAGGACATCCCACATCAAAATAGGACCTCATGTAGCCCAAGTTGACCTCAAATTTACTATGTAGCTAAGGCTTACCTTGACTTCTAATCCTCCTGCTTCCACCTAAATTCTGGGATTACAAAAATGTGCCAGCCTACTCAGTCTCTTAAACAATCTAAATTAATTAATTAATTTGTTGATTTATTTTGTAATGCTGGAAATTGGACTGTTTGCTTCTATCATGCAAGGTATGTATTCCACCACTGAGATACTCTTCCAGACATGACGGAATTATGTTTTTAAATGCATAACTCAGTCATACCAGCTCAGAGAGCAGGTCAGGGCATCTATAGTGACGAGCAGGCCATCCATGACCTCAAAAATTTCTCAACAAAAGAATAGAGACCTTCTACTTACCTCAGCTGTGAGCAGGAAACCTGTATGCTATACAAAAATTGCCATATCTTAGTGGAGTATCGTGTAAGTATTAGAAATAGTGAAAAGCTTACCAGACATGTCTAAATGACTTGGTTTCTAAAGTCAGAAAACACCAAAACATTTGAAGGCTATTGCTAAGGTTACTTTCATGCACCAGCTAACTTTGTATTTATTTTAAAGTGATGCTTCCTCTCCTGAGAGAAAAATAGCCCTCGTTCAGAGCACAACATTTGGTAAATAGAGCATGGCTATGTTTCAGTCCCAACAAACTTCATTGGGTTTCCTTGAGAGAACGTGTACATGGCCACCAAGGCTATTGTCACAAATGGCACAATTTGAATGAGACTAGCTTAGCAGGTTGTGGTCTATTGACTGGAATATGCCCCATAACTTGCCTTTAAAAATAATTAAATGGAGCAATTACCTTTTAAGGAAGAGGAAAAAGGCAAGAGAAGAATCTTTGGAACACAACTCCTGACTTGTATAATTTTGCAAAAAGACATTATATTTTATCAATATCTTTTGCCCTTTCCTTAGAAAAATTGAATAGATCACAAGACCTTATCCCCCACAATTTAAAACTGGAATTTCAGCCAGAGAAGCCAGAAAGGAAGAAATGATTTCTTGCCAGTGTCTAAATGAATTGCACAGTTCCCAAGTGGGGCCATGGCCCTACAGACAAGGAAAGTATAAACATCTGTGAAGCAAGTGGTGGAGTAACTCTGAAATTATGTCTGTATTCCCACCATCTTTGATTATGGATTAAACCCTTCCCAAGAGTGATCAAAACAGATGAAATATGCATCCTCACATGTCTGAGCAGGTGGCACATAGAAACTCAGTGAACAGATGATTAAAAATACATACCCTTAGTATTAACATTTATTGGTATAAAGAGAGTTCTGAAAATCTAATTGGACTTGATGATGAAAAGACAATTATTTGGCTTCATTATTCTAATTTAAACATAGGGGAAACTTGTTCCTTGGTTTCAGAAAGAATTTTAGAACTATCCAGACACTTCCTCCAATTGTGTAACTATTTCTAGCAAAAATGACAGGTCAGGAAATTGTTGTTTTCTTATGTCATTTCTGGAATAGTAAAAAAAAATAGTAAATACTTTTCAGTCCACCATAATTTAATAGAAAGGTCAGCTCCTTTAAGTCCAGCTCTCCTTGTCATAACTTGCAGTAATAATCTGGCCTCATCCAGAGAAATCAGAAAAGACAAGATGCTTTTTCATATAACTTTGTCTCAAGAATTCAGACAAGCTCTGATTTTAGCTTTGGTGTGTGGCTGAGTCTCTCAGCAGCCTGCCTAGTTCCTACTGCACTTGTCTATCCTCTCCCACAGAAAGTGTCCTTCGAGGGTCACTGTGTTGTCTCCCGATCTCCTCTCCTCCTATTGTAGGACTGAGATGGGAACTTCCAAGTTCACACCACTGAGAGTCAGTGGATGATGAATGAGAGGAGACCATTAAATACCATAAGTTCATTTCCTCTAGGGAGGACAGCTAGGAAGCAGTCTCTAGAGGACCTGTCCTCCTAAAGGTCTGCAGAGATGAGCCTGCTAGATAAATATAGCCCAGGTTTTTATATTTTGTCTTCAGATAAACATCAAGTGATTTTTTTTATAAGTCTACTCTAAATATTACCTGGAACACTCTCATACAAAAACATTTCAGGTTGTTCAGCAGGAATTAAAATTTAACAAGACATCTTATAATTTTAGTTGAAAAATTTGGTAACACCACCCTAGAGGGCTTGCTTGTACCCAGTAACCCATGTGCACTACTAATACTATGGCCTATCCGGACATGCTTTCTGCTTCGTTTTCGTCAGTCCCGTACTTCTTCCTCCTCAGGTCGGGTGCCCTAGGAAAGCTGTAGTGAGGAGCAGCGGGTTGCGTTCCCACCCAGCTCCCGCACGGCTAGCTTTACCCAAAATAATTACACGGAAACCATATTCTTTTAAACACTGCTTGGCCCATTAGCTCTAGCCTCTTACTGGCTAATTCTCATATTTTGATTAACCCACTTCTAATAATCTGTGTAGCACCATGAAGAGGTGGCTTACCAGGAAGGATCTTAACCTGCGTCCATCTTGGAGAAAAGGGCTATAGCATCTGTCTCCCTGCCTTCTTCCTCCCAGCATTCTGTTCTGTCTACTCTGCCTATCTAACCTGTTGTCCTATCAAAAGCCAAGGCAGTTTCTTTATTAACCAATGAAAGTAACACATAGACAAATGACCCTCCTCCATCAGAAAGCAACCCGAGGGAAGTTTGCACAGTGATCTGTGGAGGAGTGCGAAAGAGGAACTGAGATCATGCAAGAGAGGCAGGAGGTAAGGGTAGAAACACTATTCATCTCCTTGCTGTCATCTACCCAGATGGATATGGGATAGAGGAGATGTGGACAAAGCCCCAGCATCAACTGACACCCCAAACAATGTGTTTCCGAATCCTTTTCTTGAGTTCTGTTTCTGAGAATATTGGCATAAAAACATGAAAATATTGGTAAAATCCTTGACTTCATGATTTCCAATTCCTCTGAGGTAACCACTTTCTTAAAGAATAAATTCTGTGATTTCTGTCATATCTAGAGTCCTAACTTACTTGCAATATTTCTCACATAAAGAAAAAAGACCAATAAGAAGCCGGAGAGATGGTTCAATCTTTGGCAACATATCCATTGCCCAACCATGAGTCAATATGCAGCTGTAATCAGAGTTCTGGGGAGATCTCTGGAGCCCACTGACCCACCAGTCTAACCAAATCAAAGAGCTCCAGTCCACTAAAAGGCCTTGTTAATTAAAAAAAAAAAAAGAAAACTACATTCATGCACATACCTGTATGCACCAACACCATATGCACATAATACATCCAACACATAAAAAATGGCCAATAGTGCTAAATTGAATTACACATAGAAACAAAACTGATATACTGATAATTTTAACAGTAAAAGTCACATGGTTGCTTAATTTATACTAAACTGTAATAAACTAGGCACTTTATTAGCTCATTCATTTTTAAAATTCAATGAACAAAACTCATTGTAATCATATCTCAAGAATATCTTGGAGCAAGTCCCAACCTCATAAACCCTCAATACACAGGAAAGTATAGGAACTTAGAGAGTCTTGCTGAGTGTCCCTGAAACACAGACAGTAGTAGCTAGAAAAGATGGAAGTGTGGGATAGTGAGAACTCTGCTTTCCCCCAAACACTTCCCCTGGTGGGCGTAAGCAGATGACTATGACAAATGACTATGCCCAGGAAATATATAGTTGGGATATTGGTGAGATCCAGAAGGCTCACTTGTCAAAGATGCTGCTACTTACAGCTCAAGAATCTTCCTCACCTGAAGAAACTACCTAAGCTAACTGACAGCCTGGTGGTGTACAAATCTTTAGGGTCTGGGTACCGGGTGAAGAGAGACAAATGATGGGGCCACAGTAACACCAAGTGCCTGGTGAGTTCAGTTCAAGCAGAGACAGTGCAACTCAGGCATGGAGAAAGAGGCAAAGATTGGGGAAAACAGAATAAACTATACTCAGTAGAGCTCAGTGGACTCTTGGTCTGGTCAGACATGCACAAAAGAGAGGGATCAAAGAGCCAGTCATGGGGACACCATAAATAGCTACCTTTGAAGACAAAAATTGGCCCTAGACATATGACAAAATTCCTAGAAAGACTTCTTTATTATAGAATATTTGGAATATTGAAATGTTTTAATATTCAATGTGTGTATGTACATTCAACCAAACTAAGCAGACAGGTAATAAGCAAACTTCTAGTTCAGTCACATGGTGGTGTAGGTGGGAGCAGAAGAGACAAAACATAGGAGTTGATGCAGAAGTAAGGAAGCATTTAAGCAAAAACTAATGCCCAATTACTTTGGAAATCTCTTTGAAAGCATTCACAACAACTACACATTTGCCTACTCTGTTTTTAAAGCTTAGTTTATCTGTTTTTATATGAAGGGTCTCACTACATGGCCCAGCTTGGCTGTGAACCCCTAAGTGCTGTGATTACAGATATGTACCTCCACACCAGCTCCCATACTCACCATTCTACATACTTCTTTTCACTAATGCCCAGCAGCAATGTGTATGTGTGCTCTGTGAGTTACGTATGGGCCGAGCATAGCAGCACTATCCGTGATAGTCTCAAACTGATGTGGCCTGCATATTCATCAGCCTTGGCATGGACAGCAGTGGGGTGCTCATATTGCAGAGTATGACACTAGCCAATGGTAGACGCGCCTACGTGCAGTCATGACATGAGTGAAACACACAAGCGAAGCAACTGAGAGAAGGCTCCAGACTCCATGAAGTCTGTGCTTGTGTTAGACAGTTTTCAGTTACTGTAATACATACTGGAGACAAAGCAATCCATTTGACGATCATTCTGAAGACAATCATTAAATGTCTTCAGAAAAAAAGTCCACTATGAATAGAGTGTGGAGGTCCCAAAATGTGAGCTTATTCTACATTGTCTAAAGGTCAGAGTTTGAGGTTAGCAACACCTGTGGCTACACACCCTCATCTAGGGTGTGGTTACTTGGTATTTTGAACATTAAGATGGACCACACAGGTGGATCCTCTCCACACTGACCAAAATTCAAGCATACTTCTGCTCCTCCTTTTGAATTAGGAGGTCTGACCTAGGGAGTGACTGCCTTCAGGATACCGTATACTTGGTCTAGGGTAGGGTCACTGCCTAAACAATAAAATGCTTTTCTCAAGAAATAATGGCTTAATGTCTCAAGGTATTGAAACAAGTAACTGGTATAGTTTCCTTTATATTATGTTAAAGTAGTCTTGCCTTCTTCCCCACTTTTAGTATTGGGGTATAATACTAAAAATATATTTAAAAAAAAACATGGGAAAACTCAGAAGTCAGAAGAATGATTCAGCATTCAGGATCTGCTGAGTTGCACTCCTGCTATTATCCTATATCTCTGTGAATCTTTCTTATCTCTGTCCCTCCTACCTAACATTTCTTTTCCTTTTTTGATTTTTTATTGATTTTATTGAGCTATACATCTTTCTCTGCTCCCTTTCTCCTCTTCCCTCCCCTTCAACCTTCTTCCATGGTCCCCATGCTCCCAATTTACTCAGGAGATTTTGTATTTTTCTACTTTCCATGTATATTAGATCTATGTATGTCTCTCTTAGGGTCCTCATTATTGTCTAGGTTCTCTGGGTTGTGATTTGTAGGCTGGTTTTCTTTGATTTATGTCTAAAAGCCACTTATGAGTAAGTACATATGATAATTGTCTTTCTGGGTCTGGGTTGCCTCACTCAAAATGTTTTCTAGTTCCATTCATTTGCCAGCAAAATTAAAGATGTCACTATTTTTTTCTGCTATGTAGTACTCCATCATGTAAATGTACCACATTCTCCTTATCAATTCTTTGGTCAAGGAGCATTTAGGATGTTTCCAGGTTCTGGCTATGACAAACAATGCTGCTATGAACATAGTTGAGCACATGTCCTTGTAATATGATTGAGCATCCTTTGGATATATACCCAAAAGTGGTATTGCTGAGTCTGGAGAAAGGTTGTTTCCTAATTTTCTGAGAAATAATCGTACTGATATTCTAATCCCCATGCCTGTACTCTGGAACGTGTGAACTTTCTGTGGCTAGGATTACAGCAGAAGTCACTCCAAAATGGTGACTCATAACATATGGCAGCCCAACATGGCACAGCTCAACAATAGAAACAAAAAATTCACCTACCTTAACTTGGGCAAGGGCAAGTCCCTGTACCATCCTTTTCTACAGTGCCTGTAATAAGGTAATAAGGGGCTGCTGTTAGCTAGAGTTACAGACTCTTAGAGTGAAGGTTCAGCTTATAAATGCATGCCCATCTACTAATGAGCACTGACAACTGGGCAAGCACAAATGTAAATTGTTGAGACCACTTCATAGGTCCACTATCAGCAGCTCTAAGATATGTTTTTTTTTGTTTTTTTTTTGTTTGTTTGTTTGTTTTGTTTTTGGTTTTTCGAGACAGGGTTTCTCTGAGGTTTTGGAGCCTGTCCTGGAACTAGCTCTGTATTCTGCCAATTAACATGCAGGCTGATGAACCTGCTTTTCATCCTGAGTTTCTCAGATTGTCTACTCCTTAGTAATTCTTACTGGAACCTGTTTTTTTTTTTTTTAAGGACTTTATTGGTTTTAATCTAAAGAAAGTATTTTCCCAGTTTTCTTGATTTAAGCTCTCAATCATAATTCATAGGTTCACATCAAACCTGTGCCCTGAATTAGAAGGCATTATGTCAGATGGCTTTTGTTGGGCTCATCAATGTGGTGCTGGTGAGAGAGGGTCATATAATAAGAAATCATTTGACTGCTTTAGCATGTGGGAGCCATAGATAGTGTTTTAGAAGTGAACACCCTCCCAAAGCCCCAACCAATACTTTTCCATTCTTCCTCTTTCTTTAGTTCCTAACTCAAATTCCCAGAGCAATTACTCTGGATGAACTTAAGATTTTTTTTTACTGCTTGAGTTCTTAGTTTTGCCTCTTTTCTGATCTGAGCATCATCAATAGCCAAAATTTTCATGCTAGACTGTGATGGGATGAGCTGTAAGATACTTAAAATAGCCTTAATCTTCACTTGGGACACACATTTCCACCTCCTTTTTCGCACAATCACTTATCAAATCTGTGTGGCAGTAACAACAAAGGCTGGTTCATAGTTTAGCTCCTTCAATTTCCTCTGCTTCCCACCTTCTGACAGCAATGCCAGCAAGCAGCAAAATGGCCAAGTAACAGTAGACAGGAGGGGTGGAGTGGAAGTGCAAGCCAGGGAGCTGAATAATGAGCCTTTGAACAGCAAGACGGGACTGAAGCAGAAGCTTCCTGCTCAGACTGGATGGAGAAGAAGGCTCCACTGGATAGTGGCTCCAATGCTGATCCATCCACGTGGAGACACCACAGGACTCATTGGCCTTGGCAGGATTATAAAGGCTCCAGCCTTACTCAAATAAACTCCTCTTGAACACCGTCTCCAGTGTATTTCCTCCCATCTGTTTTCTCGGTGTTCTAAATTCATTCCTTTTTGGTTTTCCTGCTGCTCAGAGTAAGAAAGAAGCCAAGGGGTCATGCTTCTCGATGTAAAATAAACACAGTTCCCGTTGGAACAGCTGAAGCTGAAGGAAAATGAGTCCAAGGAACGAGAACAACACAAAAAGAAAACAAATGAAACCATAGTGAGTCCCTCTTTGCTCTGCTAAGGCTGAGCTGATAGATTGTATTCTACCTACTCTCCCCAGCTGCCAGAAACTTTGCATATATATCCTTCCTTCCATGCATTTTGTTATAATTTTGTTTCAAAGGCCTCTCTGTTCAAAATTGTTGTTCCTCATTTTCATTTAGGTCTATTCTTATCATTGAGATTAGATGGGATGTGGAGAATATGGAGAGTCTGGCACATGGCTCTATTAATTTCAGTGTTGCTTTAATAAACATCTCCATGAGACGTGCCAGTGAGAGATGATGTAAAAGACAACAGCTTTAAGGTCACTTCCAGCATATCAGAACTTGCTAATTAATATTAATGATGGTTCTCAACTCCCCAATCTAACCTGAGATCACTCTAATGGCTCAGATGCTACAGACAGAATCTGTTACAGTTGCACCCCCAGCTATTGAAAATAGTTGATGACACTATGTAAAGATATATCACTGTGATTGGTTCAATAAAAAGATAAATGGCTAGTAACTAGGAAGGAGTTATAGTTGGAGAGGTAAAAGCTATGAACCACGAGGCAACACACAGATTAATATAAATGGGTTAATTTAATTTATAAGAGCTAGTTAGAAACAAGCCTAAGTGAAGGCTGAGTTTTCAGATTTAATATGAAGTCTCCATGTAGCTATTTAGGAGCTGACTGGTGTGAGAGAGAGAAAGACTCACTATATATGATGCCTAAACATGAGATCTGAAAATAACATAGGGCCCGAGAGAGCAGTCTCTCAGGTAGGCTCAGTGTCCAGTGGCATGGATCATTTATGAGGCCCTGCTACTGAGCACTTGAATTGATTTAAGAGCAATGGGCTGTGTGGTAGCAGGAGGCTGGGTAGAAGTGCTATCTAGAGATGGGGCAAATAGACCATCTACATGACTGTGACCCACAGAATGAGGCTCTGTTCTGCTGCTAGAGAGGCAGGGCAGAGGTTTTAACCATTGCCTAACAGATTCATGTTTGGCTCAAGTCGTCAGAAAAACACTGCAGATGCACAAAAAGTCAGGTCCAGACTGAGAAAACCTCTAAACAATAGAGTATGCTTTAAAATGTGCTTAGATGCTAAAGGAAAAAAAAAAAAGCAGACCATTGTAGAAAAAAATAATTAAAAATAATGAAGTCTTTAAAAAGAGTAAAGTAATATAAAAAATAAGCTACATGAAGATGGAAAAGATTATAACACAGACATTTGAATATTTTATGGCGTTTTGTTAATTTAAAATTTTAAAATGCCAATGAACAAAAACAACAACAACTGCTGAGAGATGTTGGATTTTGGAAGTGACTGCTGAATTTAACCAGCCTATATACTTTAGGGATATCTTGGCTTCAGAATGGAAGTCAGACAATTGGGGGAGAGGTTGTGGTTTTTGTTTCCATGGGAAATGAAAAAAATAAGTCACAGAAAAAAATCACATTTTCCATTTAGTGTCTCTAGCTGCAACTCACTCCTAGTGGCAAATTGTTAGAACTGCAAGCAAAGTGCAATGCATCCAGTTTTGATAGAAGTTCCATGCATGGACACAAAGACATATTTAAAAAGAATTTTATATGACACAAAGATATTGTATAGTTTCATTTCCTTCTTCAAATTAAATGCCATACATTTCCCCAGAATCCCTGAGGATGGAAAGCAGGGTAAGTCAAAATGATGTAATCAGAGACTGGAGAGGAACACGCACCTCGGGAAACTTCATGTGTGTTAAATGAAAAATGATTATTGAGTCAAAGCTGCTTTAATTCCTAATATCATATGATGTTTGCTTCCTTTAATTCATAACATTATATATATTTGGTTTTTTTATGAATTAATTCATAACAAACAAACCGTTCAGACAACATGCAATCAGAATTTCTGGGATGCAAGCTACTTCTCTTGGCACTTGGTAGATCACAAAGTAGGTCCCAGGTAACTCGTTAGCCTACCTCTCATGTCACTGCCCAGTCTTCTCTTGTAAGAAGTCTTTATGTGACTTTAAGAAAATAGGGAAATTTGACTGAAAATATGCTTGCTTTGTAGAATTTTATTGCTATAAGACCAAGTTAAGTTATTCCAGAATTTACATTTTAATAAATGCCCTAAAATTACATTGACTTTATCAAGTATGTGGGAGATTCTGAATTTATTAGTGTTCCTGTTTCACCATGCTCTGACGGATCTATACACGTTTAATTATTGTAGTTTTCACTAAGGTAATGATTAGTTCAGAGGATAGAAATCCACTCTGAGTTTCTTTTATTGTGTTATTGGTAAATTTGTTAACTGCTAATTTGAAATGGAGCTAAAAATAAGTAAAGTGCTTTATTGTTTAAGTTTTAAGCCATATTCCAGGTGTACAAATATTCCAAGTGTCTAGAGTCACCAAATCAAAGATCACTTATAGCATCAGAAGTAGAGGAAACACACTTGTGAGCAATTACAGCACAAGATGGGGTTATTGACTGCGGCTCCTCCAGGTGATAAAGATGCAACAGAGGCAGGTGGCATATCTCTAACCAGTAATTAAGGGAGACTAAGACACCCAAGGTCAATCTGCAGCTATCAATCATACTTAAAGTTGTATATCAAGAACCAGCTAGACATTGGAACCTATATGAGCAGAGGGACAAGATGAGAAGGTGTTACTTGAGAAGGTGAGTTCATTTCACTGAGAGCTACAAAGATTTGTCTTTGGACTCTCAACTTTATTTTTTCCTCGTTATTGTAGGAATCTCAGCAGAAAGACGATGAAAGACAATTTTCTCTTTTTATTCTCTTCCCAAACATCTACAAGCAACACTGGTGTATTAAAACAATGTTAGTCATGCCCCTTGTTAACAGCAGTGCAGATGAGCCTCTAAGTCTTCAAGATAAGTATACTCTTTATAATTCTGAAATATATCTAGTGCCTGTTTATGTTTTATTGATTTTGCAAATGTAATAGGAGTAGATTTTTCTCTTTGCAAATTGTGTCTTCTTAATTGACCAAAACACCAATATTTAAAAGCTATAAATTGATATTTTTGAATCAAATATCCAACAAAGCCAAACAAAACAACAGAGACTGTATTTTTTTAAAAAAAAAAAATACAGTTCCTGATGAGTTTCTGAGTCAGCCATGCAAAGGAATCAGTCGACAATATAGCTAACATCCACCTCTTAGGTATAAAGAGCATTTAGCAACATTTTTCTTCTTTATCTTTCAACAACACCTTGCAGAAAAGGAATTTACTATTTTCTCCTATCCCTAGCCTAGAGGGAATGGTACTGAGAAGACTCTCTGAGAACTCGAAATCTGCCGTGTGACATTTAAGGGTTATAAGCATTTGAACTATGAATTTAAGCCCTGAATTTAAGCCCTGCTTATGGCACATCTCTCTGACAGCATATCAGAGTAGCCTATTCCTCGTATACTATTATCGCCCACCTTCAGGCTATCCTAGTTTCTAAATCCACAAAATTTACAGGTAGTTTAGAAATGTGAGTGTCAGAGTCGATATATGTAGCAATCATAGCTAGAGTCAGCGTATGTTATGGTAGGCTAATTTGGATAATCAATCACAGAAAAGGTATGAGACACAAAACAGCTGGAAGAATCAATTGCCAAGAAATTCTCAGCACAGAAAGTAAGCTCCTTGAGTCTTCATAGTTCCATGACACTTGTATTCACAACAGAGCTGTGTGCACTAGCACCCCACTTCTTAATGCTAGGCACCATGTTGTTGGAGAGAAGCTGTGGAGCTCGTCAGGGCCATCCTTCCTGTCTGCTTGTCACACTTGGAGCATTACAAAAGCCCCTTCTCTCAAGTGTCTCTGGAAGTAGAGCCTTTGCTACATGCTGAGTGGAGGGTTGTAGACAGTAGGGACTTACTTGCAGAAGTTTGCAGGCTACCCGGGGTAAGAGTGTCAGATCCCCTACAATGGACTTGTGGGTAGTTGTGTAAGAGCATCAAGTAAGTGCTCTTGACTGCTAAGACATCTTTCCATCCTCTTATTTAAATTTACAATGAACAAACAATAGGCATTGTACACAACTAAATTAAAAGAGCAAAAGGAAAATGAGAAGATGCTGTGTACCTGATTTGTACAAGGGTCCTTTTAAAAATCTCATCCACCAGGGGGCTGGAGAGATGGTTAAGAGCATTGCCGGCTCTTTCAAAGGTTCTGAGTTCAATTCTCAGCAACCACATGGTGGCTCACAGCCATCTGTAAGGAGGTCTGGTGCCCTCTTCTGGCCTGCAGACATACATACAGACAGAATATTGTATACATAATAAATAAATAAATCAACAAAAATTCTCATCCACCATGATAACCTTGGAGGCACCAGGGAGGCAGCAAGCAACTATACTTAAAAAGTCACTGATGGTGAATCACAGGTCCCTAAAGTAAGAAGGCAGTGTGGTCTCAACATTATGTGTGTGTATGGATTAAAAGGGAAGCCTCAACCTAGAAAGACAAAAACTAATTCTTCAATATGCTGAAAATGCTGTGATAGATGTCATTACTTCTGACCAATTTCCACGCACTGTGTCAAAGCTGATAGATAGGAGACAGTGACCTTAACCTCAGCAGCTTTGACAGAGAAGCCATGTGTCCTTCCGTGAGAATATGAAGGCTGAAGGCACAACTTGCAGCTTTCTACTTGGTGATAAATGACTCCAGTGGCTGTTTCAGGAAAGCAGCAAGCAGAAGAGAGCAGCACACATATACAGAAATGATTGTCCTGAGTGGCCACTGCCTTGGGGTCAAGTCAGGGAGATGTGGTTTAAGGTGTGTCTCCGGATGTAGAAACTGAGAAAGGGCTTCCTGGGAGGTCAGTTGGTAGGAGGCTTGTCCTAGTACAGATGGGAAGCCTCTTACAAACCATGGAAGCTCCCTCCAGAGTTTGAGGAGGAGGTGGCTAGGGAACCTAACCAAGCCAGACAGTAAGGATTCTGGAAGTAAGACCCTTCCTTCTTAGCCTTGCTTTCCTGAGCCCAGTCCTTCTCAGTGGAAGGAGCTGGGGTCAGAAGCAAAGGGTCAAGCATGGGTGGAGGATAGAGGATGACGAACAGGATGAAAATAGATAGTGGACCAAGGAAGGAATGTTGTGACTCCTTTCTGCTCCCCCACCTCAAGGATAATTTTAAACACGGTTTTACAGAATTAAAGTTCTTACTGTATCAGAGTAAAAGCTTCTGAGACAGTTTCTAGGTGAGCCCCTCCTTTTCCTTATAGTCTTAGAATTCAAGAAACATGACAGGTCATTTGTTCAGATGAATCATTGTAGGCAGAATCTCAGTGCGGAAAATCCATGGGGGATTAATCTCCACAGCACATGTAGGATAATTTGTAAATCATAACTACTTTCATCTTTCATTTATATTACATTGTTACTTTTTGAATATTGCATATGATATTGATTATGAGGGGAAAACACTTGCTTTGTTCTTACCTGATAAATCTCTAAGACACTCTGATTGACGTGAGAACGTCAATCATTAATGTTAATTACATTAAAAGCGTGTTGAGAAGCTGTCATTAGTTTTGAAGGGCATGGCCTAATACCCACAAGGGGGAATGGGCTGGCCTGATAACATGTCATAATATGTGGAAGGATATGTACATGTTTATGCATACACAAGTGTACATACACTCCAACACACTATAGGCAAGGGTCTTTTATGTTATGTGTGACTCCTCTACTCCCACTGCAATAAATAAATAGAGACTGGTCACTGCCAACAACTCAATTAGTGGCTGGAGAGATGTGGTACAAGCAAGCTTTCTTTCAGAACAGAAAGAACACGACAGAAATGGAAATTGCAAGGAGAAGAAAGATTCAGAGGCCAGCTGTGAGGCCTAAGTGAGACAAATAGGCATTCCAGATGGAAGAAGGTGGGACGGTTGGAAGGAAGTTAATCACACGCGTCGCTGGAAACTTGGCTTGTTTCACAAAAGACCTGGTGTATTGATAAAAGCATTCACAGAAATCCCGAAATGACTAATGAACAACCACACGCCCATTAGCCCATCCTGGTAAAAGCATGGATTAAGGGTAGACAGTCAAATGCTCTTTTCCAAGCAGATGGGAAAGATATTATTAGCATCAAACTGTAGCACTGTTTCACTCACAGGCCAAGCCTATATTGCTTCTGTTCCCTGTACTTTGTAGATCTGAAAGAGAACCTGGCTTCTTTTGTGTCTGGCTTCGTGTTTCATGGTAGATTGTTGATGATGATGCTCTTTACACTCCTCATTGAGAGGAGAATATATTCTCCTCCGCCTGGACTCTGGGTTGGCACAATACCTGCTTACTTAGTAAAGTGTGACGGAGAGATTGTGTGTGGATTCTAGGACTGGATATTTCTGTGTCGTGTGTACAACTGCTTGTGGGACATTCATTCTCAGAATTAGTGGCCATGCTAGATGGGGGAGATCCCAAGTCACACACAAGGCTGTAAGTTTTCCTGTTGACAGACCTACTTAGTATAGTGGTCAGAATCAGATACCTCTTAATGGATTAGAAGGGAAAAATTCTAAAGTATCTCGAATTAGCAACCCATCAAATGTCATTACCTTAGCCAAATTTAATGGGGTCTCTTAAATAAAAGTATCTTATGAGTTCTATAGGAAGAGAGTCTCTTCCTTTTCTATTTTATCTTTTATAAGGGGTTGCATATAAACCTGTACCTCCGGAGGTCTTGTAACAGCATTTGATACTTTGAATTGTCAGAGATGAAACCATCTGTACAGAAAATATATAATATAGAGGGGCAGTGAGCCAGTAGGTGCTCCTGCTACCAAAGAGGATGGAGATAGCTGGCTTGCCCTCGTAAGAAACACCAGAAGATGAAGGCTGCTTAGTAGTTGTTAACACAGAGAATCTAAAATGAAACAAACTAAGGCCAAACAATAATAACAACAACAAAACCTACCCTACGAGGGCATTTGACCTACTGGAGCCTTGAATTTATTGTCTTTCATTTCTTGTATTCTGATGCCCACCTTGCAAGAAATTGCAAGGAAGACATCTCCCAGAGCCAACCACACCCTAAAACTAATGAGAGCTTCCCTCTTCGCCCAGTTGTCAACTACAATGCAAACAATCCAGAGCCCCCTTTCAGTATTTTCCTCCCACAAGCTTTCATGCTCCAGGTCACTGTCTACCTGCCCTCATCCTACCAGGACCAAGTAGTGCACAATCAAGGGCAGTTTGTGGGACTACAGAACTCTCTGAAATTAGGCAGAACGGGCAAGTCTAGGCTGGCTTAGCCTGACTCAGCTGGAGTTTCCTACAATACTTGAAGCAGACTCTTGCTCAGTTTCTTTCGCTCCTTCTTTGCCTCTGTTCAAACTTACTCTTTCCTTCAGTGTAGCCTTTGTGGCATGCTGTATCCCTTCCTCTTGGGAACTGTGAGTAACTGCCTTTCCAATTGTTTTGCTGATCCATTGGCTTCAAAGGTTCTAGTCCTCAAATTGATATCAATACTGTGTATTTTAGAGCAAGCATCTGCATGTTGGAGCCAGATTTCTCTTCCCTCTGTTGTTTTGGTTCTTTGAGATAGGATCTCACTACGAAGCTCAAGCTGCTGTTAAGCCCACAATCCTACCACTGACCAAGCTGGTGGAAATACAGGCACCACCCACCCACATCTGGTTTCATTTCCCTTTAGAGACTGAAAAGACCACATTTTATGGGTCATGCTTGCAGGACAGTTTCGTCACTGATCATCCTATCGTCCACCAGCATGCTCTAGGTGACCCTGAGACATATCACATTTTTTCAAAGATGGCCCAAACACCACCTTCTGCACGGTATGACTTTTACATAGCTATTATTTTACGCCCCCCCCCCTTCACGATTCCTGCCTTTGACTCTGTGATTATAATTATGGTGAATGTGACCCATGTGTCCCCAGTCCAGTTAGATTCTTCTGCCTGTCCGCTCAGCACTTCTGGGATTCAGGCTGTCTTCCGGAGTGAATGCTGTTATTCTCCACGTGAGTCCTCAAAGGTTTTCAGAAAGAAGCAGCAGAAGGGGAAGGCATGCCTGATTTTTAACCACCTGGGCCAGGTTAACATCATCCCCCGAGAAATATTTCACATTGACTAAATCTCATCACATGTTATTATATAGAAGAAGCCAGGCATGAAATAGTAGTACATTTGATGTGCTTTTATTTATGTGAAGCTTAAAAATAGAGAAACTAGTGCATTCTGCAAGGGGTTTACTGACAGCTGAAGACAGTGATTGGAAGACTGGGCCACTGATGTTGCCCTGGAGCTGCTTTCTGGGGACAGAGTATGTTCATTTGTGAAAAGTGGCTGGACTGTAAACTAAGAAGAAAAAAAGCATGAGAAATGAAACAAGAAGACCAGTGCAGGTGTTAATTCAGTGCCCCAAGTCTGCGGGGTTTGCCTTCTTCTTGAAAAACAAACAAACAAAACAACAACAAAAAATGATGCTCAGATTCCTGGACCCAAAGCTAGTGACTGGGTGTCCTGGGGGTCTCATATCTGGATAAGTGTAAACAAATTGCAAGGCTTGTAAGGGTCCCTAGAAAGAGAGGTGGGACTTCCTGTGAAAAACTTTATCAGAGATATGTTTTTAAGCTATAGGAAGTCAGTGGAGCAGAATAAGATGGAGAAGGGAAAAGCCAGGATTTTGTTTTGATTACAGGCTATCTTCAGTACAAGGGACTCTAGGACATGGATGGAACAAGAGAATTGGTCAAACCTTGTGGCAGGAAGTCTGGGCAGCCTACTGAACCTGGAGTCAGTCATGGAAAACATGAACAACCTATTGAACTTGGAGTTATCTGTAGACAACATGAACAGTATGGACAGCCATGGATGGCATGGATGACTGTGTCCTTTCCCCCATTTTGGCTAAAATCCTGACTCGTGCTACCTCAGAATGAGACCACATTTAGAGAGAGGGTCTTCAAAGACTTCAGAATGCTTATGAGATTAACATTATCCATAAATTTATATCCTTAAGGAGAAAAGTAAAAGTGTTGCCTTCTTCAAACCCTTTCAATAATGAAACTACAAATGTCTATTAGGATGACTCTTCTTTTTGAGAATGTGGTCTACAGTATAGGCTGGTTGTTGAGAAAATCATTTTGCCTATGTACATGATGTTTTCCACTTCTAAAAGGAAGAGGGCATCATTAGGTGAGTCATTTGCAAAGTTTCTATGTTCAAGTTCTTAACCCTAGTTCTTCGGAATGTGATAGGATCTTTGAAGAGTTAGCCAAGACAAAAATGAAGTTTTTAAGCTGAGCTCTAATCTAATATAATGACATACTAATTAAAAGAATTTTGTACAGAAACACACTGGAAGGGAGAACTTTATGGGGTCACGGGAAAAGATTGCCATGCAAAAACTAAGGAGAAAGACACAGAATGAAATCATCCTCACCAACTGTATGGCCTTAGACTTTGATTTCCAGACCTGTGAGAAACAAATTGGGGTTGGTTAAGTCCCACAGTCAGTGGTACCCTGTGACAAGTTAGCTGAGCAGGGAAGAAAGTCAAGTGACCACCATGAATAGGGTTGTGTGTTCCTGTATGTCAATAAAACCAAGTCAGTGCTCTGGTGACATACATGCCCTGTTGTTTAAAATACTTTAAATAATAACACTCATTCTTTACTTCTTTCTAAGGGTTAACTTTTTGTTAGGCATTTTGGATTTTAAAGCAGGGTCTCATATAGATCAGGTAATCAAGAACACACTCTGGAGTTAAGAGAGACCTTGAACTCCTGATCTTCTGCCTCCATGTATTAAGTTACTTTTCTTTTGTTGTGATAAAAAGTAACTTATATAAGGGAAGATTTATTTTGAACTTAAAGTTCCAGTAGATTAGCGTCCTTAATGATGTGGACAGTATGGCATCAGGGAGCCAACATGATGGTGGGAGCCCTCAGCTCTGATTCAGCTATGCACCATCATCTCCAGCAGATTTAATTTCTTACAGACGTGATTTTTCTATCTAAAATAAATAGGAAACTGGCTAGTGGTATTTAAACTTGCATCAAAAGAAGACTATGGGCACCTTCTCTTCTCCCACTTCCTAGACTTTTCTGTAGTGGAAATGGAACAGGGGCTGCCAGTGAATATAGATAGGTTCACATAAATCAGTTAACATTCTGTTTCACTACTGCAATGAATAAGGGCTTAAAAAGAAACTTGGTGGGGGGTGGGGAGGAATTAATGAAATAAAAAGTCTATTTCTATGGAAACATTTTATGGGTATGTGATCATTTAAAGTAGTTTAAGCATCTGAAAACTCAGATAAACATTAAAACATCTGAACACAATATAAGATATGAAAAAATATTTTTCCTGTGGAATTTTAATGGCCTTTTTATATGAAACACAATAAATTCAAGCAAAAAAATCTCATTGAAATTAAATTTGGAAGCAGTACTCTTTATCTTAATTTTCCTATTCTTGTCACAAATCTCTACTCTTGTCTTTATTGAGGAACTACTTTGTGCATGTATCCACCTATTACATCTGATGGATCATTGTCATATGGGTTTGTTATCTGGAGTGATAAGTCTGTGCCTTGCATCAGACAAACTTGCATGGCACAAATGGGATGATCTTCCTATGGTTCCTGATACACGTCATCAGTTTCCATCAGTATTGTGAGACAATGGTCTTATACCCTATAAAGATTTGTCACTTGTATTGGCTTAATAAAACACTGATTGGCCAGTAGCCAGGCAGGAAATACAGGCAGGGTGACCAGAATAGGAGAATTCTGGGAAGAGGAAAGGCTCAGTCTGCAGTTATCACCCAGAGGAAGCAAGATGAGAATGCCTCACTGATAAAGGTATCAAACCACATGGCTAACACAGATAAGAATTATGGGTTAATTTATGATGTAAGAGTTAATTAATAAGAAGCCTGAGCTAATAGGCCAACCGGTTTATAATTAATGTAGGCCTCTTCGTGTTTCCTTGGGACTTAATGGCTGTGGGAATGGGTGGGACAGAAACCTCTGTCAACACATTAGGGTGGATAAAATGGCACATATAGGCTTAGTTGACTTTCCTGAACATGTTTCAGGATGTTCTGATATCATAGTTTTGTTGTTCTTTGGAGGATGAGCTCCATGCTGCCTACTGTCTACAGTGGTGCTGTGCCTAGAGCTAGGTCTCCACGGGAGGCTGGACACCATGTGTTGGCTTTCTCTCTGGAGAGAAAACTGTTATGTTTGGGGAGTATCATCCTCTTTCAGTGTCAGCTATCTTAAAGACCCCAGATAGGAACAATTTCAGCAGAAAAGCTAGAGATATCTGCATAGAAGCAGACATCTCCTGGTCCAACAGGAAATACTTTCCCAGTAGCATTTGCTTAGGTTATTCTACAGAGTGGCATAGTACACAATGCCTCAAGATTGCCTTCCCTTTGTGGAATCAGAACAAGAAACACATGAGAACTCTCAATTTAAGATCCACCTTCTTCTCTTCTCCTGCCTGATTCCATCCTACACAGCACTTCCACACTGAGATTTCATTGTACCTATGTTCTTCTCCCTCCTCACTCATTTTACCAACACAGCAAAATCCCTACCCTTTTCCAGGTATAAATAAATTGTACAAGTGGTAGTTAGTGTTAACTTGATGGAAGTACCCACATACTTGGATAAATTTTTTCTGGGTGTTTATGAAAGGATGTTTCTAGATGAGACTGTTTGAATCTTCAGTTTGAATGAAGCAACTTGCCTTCTGCAGTATGGGAGGGCTTAATCCAGTATTACAGACCTAAATAATAAAGGAGGAGTCATGAGAGCTCACCCTCTGACTGCTCTTTCTTTATTATTAATGCATATAATTGCACAAAAAGATATACATGTCATCATCATTCCTATTATAGCTCCTTGCTTCCTTCCCCCTCTCCTGATCCCTAAAGACCAGGACTATCATTGACTGAAGTACTGGATTTCCCCTGCCCTCAAACTGAGTCCTACACTGTCTACCCTCCTCATCCCCAGGCCTTCAGATTTTGACTGGGGTTTCTGTACACTATACATTGTTTTTGCTGCTCCTTGGGACTTAAGACTCAAACTAGGATGATGCCACTAGCTTTCCTGGGTCTCTAGCTTGCAGATGGCAGGTTGTTGGGCTTGTTTGCCTTCATAATTTTATGAGTCAAATCCTGTAGTCTGTGTATAAACCTATCTGTTTATCTATTAATCTGTCATCTGTCTATCTGTTGATCTGTCTGTCTGTCTATTTATCTATGTTTCTATCATCTACATATCATATATATATATATATATATATATATACCATAAGTACATATATCTGTTGGTTGTATTTTTCTGAAGAAATTTAATACAACATGGGTATATCATAATTTAGCAACTCATTTTTATGATAATGGTAAGTGGCTTTGTATCAGGGTTTTAGTTATGCATAATCTTGCTATATAAATATCTTTATACATCATGAATTTATTTATTCAGGATGTATTTTAGAGAGTGGAATTGACATATGTAGAATACATAATTAGCTACAGACACAGGTCACCAAGTAAAGGTGTTTTCTGGCAAGTTTAATGTCCTGAGTTCCATCCCTGGGAAGCGCAAGATGGAAAGAAAGAAATGATTTCCATAAACTGTTCCCTGACTCCCACTCACTTGCTATGGGATGTGAGCATACCTGCACGTACACACAGTAAATGAATGCAATAAAAAGATTTTTTTAGAATATATAGTTTAGTGCTGGGCATGGTGACACATACCTGTAATCCTAACACTCAAGACGCTGTGACAGATAAATCATAAGTTCAAGACTAACCTGGATTCATAGCAAGATCCTATTCTCTCTCTCTCTCTCTCTCTCTCTCTCTCTCTCTCTCTCTCTCTCACACACACACACACACACACACACACACACACCTTATAGTTTAATGAGTGGTCAAAGGGTTAACAGACATATGAAAAATACTTGTTATTGGGGAAATACGAATTAACCTAATAATAAGGCACTGTACCAATCAGATTGGAAAACAGAAAAGAAGAGGTAAACCAACAAGATGAATCCCATAAAAAGCAAAATCTCATGAATCCCTGATAGAAATATGACATGAGCCAGCTTAAAGCTATACATGGGATCACAAAAATAAAATCCACCATTCCTCATGCTTTCATATTTCTTTCCACTCTGTCAAGTGAATGCATATATGACAGCCCTATAAAATCATGTCCTTTTAGATGATCTCTCTCCTCACTGGGAATGGATCAGGGAGGCCAAAGAATGATGAGTTTTGTGTAGCTTCCACACCAGTTATCTCCAAGCCCTTAGAACAGTGGTGCTCAACCTGTAGGTCATGACCTCTTTGAGTAATTGAATGACCCTTTTACAGGGGCCACCTAAGACCACCAGAAAACACAGATATTTACATTATGATCCATAACAGTAGCAAAGTTACAGATATGATGTAACAACAAAAGTAATTTTATGGTTGGGGGGTCACTGCAACACGAGGAACTGTATTAAAGAGTCACAACATGAGGAAGGCTGAGAACCACTGCCTTAGGACCTTGCTCCCTGGCTGCCATGAAGCACACGTGAGGCAATGCTGAAGAGAGGCTGGAGCCTCACAGAGAAGTGCTAGGAGAGACCCTTTCCTTCACTGAGAGGGTTTTCTCTTTGGAGGCCCCCTGGTCGGAATATCTCCACAGTCTCTGACAATACAGTGGCCTGGGATGTGTTTTCTCATAAAAGTATCCCAGAAGACTGAGAAATTTCTATTCATAACTTAATGACATCTTGTGATTTCTTCTGAGTCAAGCATGCTGCTGGAAGCCTTGGCTGCCTTGCTCTTTGAGAGTCTTTTGATTTTCAACATGGTTGATAAAACAGAGTTGAAAGGCCCAGGTTCTCTTTCTATGATAGATATGACCAATTAGCTATAAATGTCAAGTATCCACAAGTTAATTAATTCCAGTTCATTTAACTACTGTAATTAGATTTTTTTTTAACTCCCAAACAAAGCAGTAGTTTGCTTTCGAAGGTCACAGACTAATACCACAGTGACCAAGGCTGAAAAACCAGAACATTTCATGAAAAATACCTGATGGCAGCTGCCTGTGGGGAAAACAGATCCCATAAAATGAAAAATAATTGGCAAGCTGATTAATAGAGTTTGTTTGAAATGTATACATAATATGTCTTTGATTAATAGCCCTGACGAACACTTGAAATTAAGTCTGAAAAATTTGTAAAGGGTTTTCATTATTATAAGGAGATTAAAAATATCTGATTAGAGTTTGGGTCAGATAAGTCAACATGAAACTAGAATTCCAATTAGTGAAAGATGTCTCTTTTGTTTAAGAAAGACAACTTAAAGGGGCATACTCCGGTGTATAAATTAGTTCTTCTTCTAGGCAGATCTGGTGTATGTATTGATTTAGTCTTGGAGAGGCTCAAGCATTTGTTTGTTATAAAAGATAGGAAGCTTTAGAAAGCTTGAAGGGACTGGTAAAGTTTATGGAAGAGCTTTAGAAAGAAGGTAAAAGAAGGGGAAAGACAGGCTGTTCCTGGACATCTTTCTCCTGCCTGCCAGGTCCCAAATAACCACTCAGAAACTTAATGTTACTTATAAATGCTTGGCCACTGGCTCAGGTTTATTACTAGATAGCTTTTACATTTAAATCAACCTCTTTCTATTAATTTGTGTATTACCATGTGGCCTGTGGCTTGCCGATGGTGTTCTGGCCTGTTGCTCCTTAGGCGGCTGCTATCATCTTCCAGACTTTACCCTTCTTCATCTGTATCTTTGCTTGGATTTCCTGACTGGCTCTATCCTGCATTGCCATAGGCCAAAGCAGCTTTATTTTTCAACCAATGAGAGCAACACATATTTACAGAATACAAAAAGGCATTCCATAGCATTTCCCTTTTTCCTGTCTAATCAAAAAGGAAGGTTTTAACTTTAACATAGTAAAATTACATGTAGCAAAACAGTTATAAAGTAAGAATTACAGATCTCTGGGGAAGCTTTATTTGTCAGAACACAAGCAAAATATCACAACAACAGATTATATGGATGGTGGAGGCAGAGAGACTACAGAAATGCAGTTTTATCTCAAGAAAAATAGGTCAGGGTCAAAAAACTTTAAAAACAAAAGGTTTATTAAATTTGAAGTTATTTTCTGTATGTATTTCTGCCACCAATTCCTCCTGTCCTGGCCAAGAGTTCAGTCAAACTCTTCCAAATGTAACTAGCTTGTGAACTTGGTATTTAGATGAAAAAAGAAGAAACGGGTTGCTTCAAACATGAACGGAAGTGATGAGGAAGGAAAACGGCACTGTGGGAGTTAGGAGGAGCAAAGCTGGGGAAGGAAAAGCAGATGGACCGTGTTGGAACAAACACCTCTTACCACTGCTCAGGTGTTATTGCTCAGGGTATGGGTCACTGCTAACTCAGAGAATGGGGCACAGGATTTTTTTTATACCTGTTTATTGACTTATTCCATTTACTGAGTAGTTTTCAAGATGATGGGTTTGCTCACTCATACCATCCAGTGGGGTCCAATAATCACTATGAATGTATCTATTATTTAACTCTTTTAAAAAACTATTATGAGTTTATATATTTAACATAATTAGTGCATTTCCATTCCTTATGGTTGTTATCTTTATCGACAGTGGACGAGGGAAAGTCTTCAAACTGCACAGCCTGTTGTATAATAGGAAGAAAGGGTAACTCTGGGAATCTAGGAGCCAGAACAAGTTAAGCAGTCACTTGGGGTTCCTCATTTTGGGGTGCTAAAATTATTTTACATGTTTCTACCCATCTCCTCTTTCTAAATATCTCTTATTTTAAAACTATGTCACCTAGCCTTAATTCGATCATTTTATTTTCTTAAATCCATGACTCGGTTTTCCTTATCTTTGCTTATGAGCTTCCTACCCACCGTCCCAGGCAATGCAAAACAGGAGCTCACCTCTCCACAGACTAGACTGCTAACCTCCATTCTCTGATGTGGTATAGTGTTAGCAAAGGCATTCTCAACCTGGCGTGGACCGCAGCATTCAAATCAAGGAGGTAGGCCAGCTTAAACCAGGCAACGTATCAACAATAAGAGCTAAAGTGAGGGACACGTCAGTCTTCCACAGTTTGAGTGAAGATTTTACCAAAGCAGCTTGATGTAACTGATACATAAGGGAACTTTGAAATGCTAGGAGTTCTCATGCACAGTAATCAGGATGTGATCAAGGTGGGCAAACAGAGATGAGACTGCCCATGGCCTTGCTGATCATGGAATCCTTATGACTACAGTGAAAACAGCTGAGCAGATTCTCATCCCCAGAATCGCAGGCTGTTTATAAATATGGCTACTCGGGCTGCATTCTGAGATGTCACGATGCCTCATGTTTTACTTTATGGAAACTTTCCTGCCAAACTCTTCTTGGGTTTCTTAGAAAGGGATCTGTCCACTATGGCACTCACCATCTCAGATGATAAAGCAGTCATCCTGAAGAAGAGTTCCGAGGCGGATGCCGCCAGGGCACTGGAGAGCAGCCGTGAGCTGTGAACGCGGTACTTATATGCTCTAATCTTCTCATCTCTGGCGTGCTGACGAAGGGCAAGAGACATCTGGAAACTGATACAGAAATCAGAGTTAGACAAATCTGAATACCATAGTGGCTCTTTATCTGCAGGGGTTACATCCCCAGTTCTCAGTGGATGCCTACAACCTCAGGCTGTACTCAGCCCCATGCACCGTATATTGTGCTTTTTTATGTACATACTTGTCTGCGCTTAATCTATAAGTCAGGTCAGTGCATTAGTGGCTTTTCTCATCGCTGCGGCCAAATATCTGACAAGAAGCAACCTAAGGGAGAAATATTTTAGTTTAGTTTATGGTTAGAAGGGATGAAGGCCACGACGGTGTGGAAGATATGGCAGAGTTCATAGCAATGGGGGCTTGTAACGCCTCAAATTTGACCCAGGAAGCAGTAGATTGATCTGATGAAAACTCAGCGAGCTTCCTTTTCTAAACTCTGTTTTTATCCAGTTCCAGACCTCAACCCTGGGTTAGGATCACCCACCTACGGGGCAGGCTTTTCCCCTTCTAGAAACATGCTTGCAGATGCACTCAACACTGCTTCAGTAATGTCCTAAGCCATCTTAGCTAACCAAGATGGCAATCAAAGTTAACAACCACTTACAGGATGCGCTTGATAACAATCACTAGTAATAAATATAGGAGTTATATAAATATAGTGCGATGAGATTTATGTGGCTGGGGCTTCTCCCTTGAAGGAGTCAAGACAACTTGATGTTTTTAAACTGTCATTATCCTCCACACGTAACCAAAACACTGGAAACTAACACCACAGACATGGGGGACCTACAGTATTGGCTTAGGATTAGTTAATTGCGTTACAGTATGAACTTATGACATTGTTTTGTGCTGAGCTCTTTCTGATAACGAGGCAGATAATGTTTCAGAGCAGCTTGTGGAAAGGCAATTCTAGAAAGCTCTGTCTTGGGAGTCTGAAGTGAGACAGGGAAGAAGTCTAGCCACGGTGGAGAGGCAGCAGGTGTTGGCTGGAAAGAAGCCATAACTCTGCAGAGAATGGGAGTTCATCAATGATGAGACGCTCACAAACAGGTCAGTTGATGGCTCCAAGCTTGGGTTTCTTTCACATGAAAAGAAGACACAGTACAAGCTATTTGTCAGGGCTCTGAAGAAGGTGCAAGGGCTGATGTGAAAGGAAGATGCCTGACCTACAGCATCCCAATTGGGCACTTGATATCTGTCTGTCTGTCTGTCTCTCTCTATCTCTGCCTCTCTGTGTGTCTGCCTGTGTCTGTTTGTCTGTCTGTCTGTTTGTCTGTCTGTCTGTCTCCTCCACTACCACCCCACCCTGTGTGTGTGCATGTGTGTGTGTGTGCTAAGTTTCTATCCATATAGACATGCTATGGCTATAACAGCAGACACCCATCAGACAGGCTCTCTGTTTAGAGGACCAGGTGGTGAAAATGGCTGGGTGTGAGTTAGTGGCAGACTTAGCAGCCTTGGACCAACAATGCTGACTAACAGTTTGAAAGCATCAGGTACAGTACTGTTTACATATTTTCTGAGATGTATTCACATATAAATGTAAGACTCATAACCCCCACCCCCTAAAAAAAACAGATTACTGCGTTTCAGAAGCAAAGTTGTTACTGGTGTTTTAAAATAGAATCCTGGTTTTTGGAATACGCAGCAGAATACAAACAATTTGCTTCCTCCTATTTCCTTGCATTCTTCAAAAACTAAATACGTTCAGGCATTAGCTAATATAGTCCAGATTTTATTCATGGATGAGATGGCTTTTCTTCATGTTTCTCCCATGTTATAGTTGGAAGCATATTCAATTAAACAATGTCTGAGTCCCTTCTGGTCAAATCCTGGTTCCAGTTTCACCAACTCTGGACCTCTTGAGGCATTAGTAGTCAGGCCTTCATAAAAGAGAACATTGTACTTTGTTTCCAAACTGGGTTCTGTTAATGAGTTACACATGGCTTTGACTCTTCTCTTGTTGAGGAAATAGAACATCTTGAATGAATTTGTAGGTGGTGAGGAGTTTTAGTTTATTTTACGTTTCAATACCTGGATGACAGACACTGGGCAATTTCCAGAGGAATAAAGATTTGCTGGAGGTTGGGACATCAAGGTTGAGTGTCTTCATCTTCTGAAACCTTCCTTTCTTACAGATGCTCTCTTCAGAGTCCTGCGGTGTCTCGGGACATCGCATGAGGAAACAAAGCAAGCTGAATAGAGAGATTTCATTCTATGAGCAAGCAACCTGCTAATAGCCAATGGACCAATCCAGTCGTTAAAACAGATTCCTGTGATCCAGTCACCTCCACCTTCTCACAAACACTATGGCCATATGTCCGTGAATCGATTTTCCAACACATGAAATTTGGGGAACACATTCAGTGCATAAGGCAATCTACAATGTCTTTTCTGCTCTATCTAATAGTATTGCATGCACGTGTAAGGTTTCACATGTGTGTGTGTCTTTGTAGAATGGACAGAGCAGGAGAGGAACTAGGATTACACACTTGTCTGGTCTCTCTCTCTCTTTTTTTTTTTTTTTTGGCCTTTACTTCAAGGTTAATAACCAACCCTACCCTGCCAAAAACAAACAAACAAACAAACAACCGAAGTGCCCCTAAATTTTTATTGTTTATGACAAGAAAGGCCGATTCCTTGCTTCTTCCATATGTGCATCCGTGTCAGCTGGGAACCAAAATGTGTAGTTCTCCCCGCGGGACCTCAGCTGATCAATGGCCACTACCTTGTATATTTCCATTAACTATAGAAAAATGAAGAGAGTACTGGATCTCTTCCTATCAATGATGAGGTGTTCAGCCTTAAAGTGACATAAATCATTTGTCCTCTTAGCTTACAGACTAATATTGGTTCTCTGTTCTCACTAACCAGAAAAATGCTAGGGAATGCAATGTTAGCACATGCCCAGAAGAAAAAGAACCAGAATATAAAACGATTCCCAGTAATTAGCTACCACAGCCTGAGTTAAGGTTGTACATCTTTAGTGTCTTTTTTATGTATCTTATTTTCTATAGAAATTACTTACATTAAAGACAGTTTGCCATAATGTTCAAAAACAATCTCACTCACTGATGTATGAACTATTACTACACAAGAAAGCACTGTGTGTTAATAGGAATGTTCTCTGTGTTATCCACTGTGGTAGCCACTGGCTAGTCTCTACCACTGGTAGCCACTGGCTAGTCTCTACCACTGGTAGCCACTGGCTAGTCTCTACCACTGGTAGCCACTGGCTAGTCTCTACCACTGGTAGTCACTGGCTGGTCTCGTCTACCACTGGTAGTCACTGGCTGGTCTCGTCTACCACTGGTAGTCACTGGCTGGTCTCTACCACTGGTAGTCACTGAGTGCTTGAAATATGGCTAGGAGATCCAAAGAACTTTAAAGATAATGTAATTTAACTTAATTCATTTAAATGTAAAATAATAACCAGTGACCAACAAATTAACCAACAGTTTAAGACTGCAGACATTACATTGGATTTATCTTTGTCCAACAGCATTAGTGGTGTCATATATCACATTACATTTGGGATGCATTCTATAGTTTTCAAAATGGTTTTATCTATACTACCAGTCTCATATGTTCATCCCCATAACCCTATGAAGTAGACAAGAAGTTAATGCTAATATANNATATAGCACATTAAGTGATTAGAGATATAGGAAACAGAAATCAAGTTCCAGACTGGGCAGTGGTGCCTCACACCTTTAATCACAGCACTCAAGAGGCAGAGGCAAGCGAATCTCTGTGAGTTCGAGGTCAGCCTGGTCTATGGAGCAAGTTTCAGGACAGGCTCCAAAGCTACACCGAGAAACCCTGTCTCGAAAAACAAACAAACAAACAAATAAAGAAAGAACAGTCAAGTTTCAGGCAGACATGTGACATTGCACACCCTGCTCAGCACTATGCTTAACTCTCAATAAAATTTGAATGCTTGAATATTCCACAAACTTTGAAGCAAACCTTTATCTCCTTCCTTAGAAACACTTTTTTAAAAAATAAGACCTCCATAGACCTTTTCGTGTGTGTGTGTGTGTGTGTCTTAACAGCTAGTCACACAGTAAATTTGTGTTGTTAATTAGAGTCTTTGATGACTCTGCCAGTTTAATGCATAGATTTCTTTTTTTTATCCAATTAAATCATGAGCTTAAGTTATGAAAATTTCTCTCCTGGGTGATTTCTTCAGTGCCCAGTAGAAAGGTTTCATTAAGTGAGGATGTCTAGGACCCTAATCAGGACAGTCCCAAACTGCCGTAATTGGCTACCTGGGTGCCCAGCACATATCTGCTTTCATGAGTTGGACTGAATTGGACATCAAAGTAGTAAAGATACACTTCATTCACAGCCCATACCACAGGAACTTGAGAATAGCAGGAACTCGAAAAATGACTCAATTTTCTGCTAAAGATAAAGAGCAATAAATATTATACATGTTTTCTAATGTCCAAATAAAGTAAATGAGTGGATTTTAAAGAAACAATCTGATGCTAACACATCTTTTTATATTCCCATATCCAGTTTAAATGTTATTTCAAAATCAAAAGTCAGTAAAAATTATGTGTAGCTGGTTTGGGCTGTAGCCGGCACTGTTAATATGACATGCACATATACACATAGACGCCCCTGGCCCCTCCCCACAGAGCTAAATGGTGTGCCATTCTAAAAAGCACCCATGGACTTTAGACAGCTATTCTGAACTTCAAGTGTTTATTTTCAAACTTTCTGATGGGCTCCCTCATTCCCTGAAATAATCAGGGCATCTATTCTTTCTGGGGAATGCAGCTAAGCTCCCAATGTATTTTCTAGTTTCTACTCTTACAAGCAGGGTCGGAGCTTTTGATTTTGATCTGTGGATTTGAGCAGGGGAGGGAGGCTCATTCTTTATTGTGTCTTGAGCCTTTGAATGCTTCAGTCACTATGGCATATTGATTTTCTCAACTTCTTCAAATGAGAAAGTGCTCTTTGAATAGTAATAGGGGAGCCCTCTACACACCTCTGGAATAACAATCTGTCTACATCTGTATATGGAATAGCAATGTCTTGAGCGTTTCTCATACAGCTGGCACCTTCCTGGTATTTCACATCATCATCACCTGGTGAACTTCGTGATGCCCTCAAGTTGACCACATGTTAGCCAGCGGCTGCTTTTTTTTTTTTTTTTTTTTTTTAAAGCTAGGGGTTGGTTAGCCTAACTTGTGCAAATCGAATGGTAGAGAAAGATAATCCACAAGACTCCCGTTGTTCATTATCTTGTAATCTGGGAGTTTGGGTCTCAGAATTGTATATTTGCTAATTAATAGCTTTAGATATTTTTCATTTTTATTCCTGAATAGCATTCAATTAGCAAAGTCCCCTAAAGCTTGAGCCCTAGTGTGTAGCTATCCCCACAGCCACGCTTTGAAAAGGACCACAATTGGTATGCATCACTCGATGCAAAAGAGAAATTCCTGTGTCAAAGAGAGAAACAGCTTGTCTGTGTTGCCCACCATGAAACGAGTAGAGGCAAAATTTGATTTCTAGGTTTTCTTAACCAACTCCCGGTGTCTCTGAACATAAATATGAAGATGAGGAGATGATTGGGGTACCTCTGGCCCAGGCCGTGCTGAAGGTGCCACCAAAGTAAAAATTTCATACATAATGTATGCAAGTAATGCAGAGTTGAACTGAACAATGAAACGAACACCCACCGAATGAATGGCCTCAGTTTTACACTTGAGCATTTGAAATCATGACGTAAGCTGTTCTTTGAGGCCAGTTGGTTCCCAAGATACACACCACAAGCACAGGGGTGAGAAGGCCCAGACACCAGCAAGTTTTAAGTCGTGAGGTTGTTCCAAAAGCCCAGGTGAGTCTGAGAAGCAATCTCTAGTAGAGACTTCATTGTGAGTTCCTTGGAAAAGTCAGACTCTGCAGCATGGAGGGGACAATGCCAGAAGGATTGAGAAGACGCAGCTACCAAGTATGGAATTTGCCTCCAGGCAAAATGCTTTATTGCTAATCTTCGCCACAATTGCATGGAATCGATAATTATAGTTTGTCTAATTGGTGGGCCTTTCTGAATGGGCTGTGTTTCAGACACCTCTCCACAGAGATTCCTGCTCTCATTGTTGTTAGCTTACCTTCTTGCAGTTCCACAAATATGTTCTTAACAAACTCCTTAATGTTGTCTCAGTCAAGGAATGTGAAGATGGCATATTTCAGGCTGAAGACCTGGGACACAGCACCTCGTTCACACGTGGAACCTGGCCTGCTTGTTGCTCTCTCGCACCCTCTGTGAGCAAACACGTGACCGTAGTTGCTTATGGTCATCTCAGTAACCACCTCCTTGCATTTCTTGTTTCAGTCTATTTGCTGCTGCTAGGTAATCTGTAAAGAAAAGAAAATAGTTCTTATAATATTGGAAGCTGAAATGATCAATATTAAGGTCCCGGTGTCTGCTGAAGGCTTGCATACACCACATACCCTGGCAGAAGACAGATGGACAAGCAAACGTGTGAGAAAGAGAGAGGATGGGGATGAAAATTATCCTATCCTATCAGGAGCTCTTGCGGTAAATAACTCACTCCTGTGATAGCAGCATTAGTTCACTCAACAAGCAGGAGCCCTGTGGCTTAATTACCGCTTCAAGGTCATACATCTTAATACTAGCATGACAGCAACTGCGTTTCCACACAACTTCTGGAGGACATAATAAAACTTCCCTTTCATCTCGGCTTCAGTTGCCTTTCCTCTTCCTGCTGCAGCAGGGGTCTGGAGCACTGGACAGGACGGTGGAAGGAAGTCTTCTGTAGTGCTTGAATTTCAAGGGGTTCCTGCTAAGGCAGCCTTATGATAGGCCAACATATTCTGAAATACCAGCATTTGTTGGGATAAAATGCTTCACAGTTTGTGGTCTTTTCCCCATTCCCTTGTCTTTGCTGCCTCCTAGGATAATTCAATTCTGACATTTTCTTTGGCATTGACATAATTTAATCTCTAGCGAGTCCTATCTTCCTCCCAAGCCTCAACTTCTACATTTATAGAATGAAGTGGTTGAATTACCAGTCACTCTTTATGTTTAAATTTTCATTTATTATTTTTGGGGGGGTGCATGTGTGTGCTATGGGGGGGGTCAAAGGACAACTTTATGAAGTTGGCTCTCTCTTGTTATGTTTACATGGTTTTCAGAATTGTCTGGAAGGCGCTTTTGTTCACTGAGCTATGTCACTGGCCCAATATATGTGCTTCTGTGCTCACGTATTAAATAGCTTCCTGTCTAAGTGGTCATGAGGATAGATGATCTCTTGAGCCCCCTATGAGAAGGCAGCCCTGAAAACAGAAAGGATGTGATCACTCCAACTGAAAGAAATAATGCTTGTGAATGGCAATAAGATAAGTGTACTGTAGAAGGATAGTTTAAACACAAAAATCACGAACTCAAGGACTACAAAAGAATTTTTTTTTTTTACAAAAGAATTGACGAAGCAATTTCTGCAGCCCACATGGGTGACAACTGGATTTGTTTAATTATTAGTTACATCTTTAAAGCTCCTCATCTATCGACAAGAATTATCCAGATGCCCATGCACGCAGCAAGAAGGCAGCCTTCAAAATGTGAAGGAGAGAGGCTGCAGTGGACATAGCAGCCTCTCCAGCACCCTGATTGCGGACTTGTATCACCCCAAATTACAGGAAAGAAACTCCTCTAAGCTACCCAGTCTGTCACTTTACTGCAGCACAAGCGCACACAAGCCTAATGAATTTGCACTATGGTGTCATAAGTTCTTTCTTTCCTTCTCTTTTGTGACATTTACTTAGTCGTTTGAGTGTGTTGGGTATGAAGTACTACACCGCACATATGAAAGTCAGAGAGCAACCTGGAGGAGTCGGTTCTTCCATCCTATTATGTGGTTTGCAGGGATTGAATTCAGGGATTCAGAAAGGACCGAACTCAGGTCATCAGGTTTGGCTGCAAGTGCCTTTTGCAGCTGAGCCAGCTCTCTGGCTTTGTGTACTGTTTCGTCAGAGCATCACAGCCAGCTTCTACCAACTGAGGAGAGACAATCTTAGTTTTTGGAAATTTGTGTGTTGGTTTATAAAACAATTGTTTTAAAAAAACAAGGTCGTTCCCATGTAAAATAAATTATCTTAACAACAAATTAATTCAACAACAAGGTAATACTCCAAGCCCGTTGGTTCCTGATTATTTTAAGGTTGCCTGTGTTCTGCAGATTGTTGTTGCTTGCTGAATTATATGGAGGAAATGTGTCATGGTGATGTGTGGCTGTAACTTTTCCTAGCTCCTAGTCTGGTAATGTCACATTGGCAGTTCAGAACAGTCCGTGGGATGAGTACTTAAACCATGGAAACAGACAAAAAGGACAATAAGGTTCTGCTGCAACATGCTTTCTCCCAAAGAGCTTGTTAAACATTGATCAACAAATCCCCATCACAAAGTCCCCATGAAGGATAGGTGTAAGCATAGGCTCCCAAACCCTTAAACGCTCACAACCCAAACTGGAGACTCCTATAGTAACTGGGTACCTTGATTCTTGGATTCTTTCCATTATACAAACACGCCTTTCCACACATATAAGCAAAGGCTATACATATGTGGATAAGCTGACCAAGCATCCCAGAAGCCAGATTCAGAAAAGCCCGTGCATTTGGTCAGAGGGTAAGGGTACACACACTGTCTCCCAAATTTCTCTGCCTAGCGCAGTCATTGTGCAATTCTAATACTCAACAGAGGGAAGGCCGAAGGCTATAAATTCCAGGCACCAGGGAAAAGCCTGGGAGGAACGGGCTCTTTTTACAACCTCGGTTTGCAGTCTGCAGTAAAATACTTTAATTGCTACTCAGCGTAGGATTTGCCTGTGTGTTTTTCTAGCATGGTGAAGATTAACAAGGAGCAGGAGGCTGAATCCAGGCACCTTTGAGGAGCTGGCGGATAGGGGAGCAGGCCGAGCAGAAGGCCCAGATCATTTAAAGATGGATTTACAGAAATAGGAACTGGAACTGAGAACACAGCAGGAGGTCTTCAAAATAACTCTGGAGAAGTTTCTTTGATGAGCTGAGGCAAGTCAGCAGCTTCCACACACTGCACCCGTCCTCATAAATCAACAAGACTCACAGTGCTGCAAGATGGCTCCCGCTATGCAGGAAAAAAAAAAAATGGACCTGCTGCAGCACCATAAAGGATCCTCTGCATTGTTTTGCTCAGGCACCTTAAGAAACAATTTGATTTTTGTCGTTAGTAACTGGGTACACAGAGGTTCATGAGAGGCTAAATCCTATTAGGCTGTGAAAAAAGCAAACTTGAGGAAGCCAGTTTTCCTTAGAAATTTTTGAAAACTAAAATATAGCCTGCAGCCTCTGAACTCAAGTGTATTAGAGGCTAATATGCACCTACATTGTTCTAATAATCCCAGCGCCTCTGTCCCATTCCAGAGCATATGATTCGGATCTGCCAGAAGCATTTGGATTTTGAATAGACTTCACCAGTGAGCAAGTTGGAAACCCCTACTTTAGAATCTTCCTATTCAAAGTGTTTGCTTGAGTCCGAGGGCCAGCAACTTCAGCACCACACAGGAACTTGTTAAAAATGCAGACCTCCCATCCCCAGTGGAATCATCTGCATTTTAAAAAGGCGATTCAATGCTGCAGAACTGAGATTACCCAAAACCCAAGGAAAACAAGCCGCCTGCCATCCTTGCAAAAGACAGCGTCCTCTCTTCCTTACTCCAGGCTTGAGATATTTTATCTCACATTCCCCATAGTCAGGCAGGGGCTGAGTCCTGTGGATGGTCCTTTCAGATCAAACCTTCCTTTGGCCTCAGGGTATCATCAAGTCTCCCGTGATCTGTGCAGTTGCTGCAGCAGCCTCTATCCATCCTCGCTGCTGTGACTGCAGGAATAAATCCTTCACGGCCTCTGTTCAACAATGACTCTCTATTCCCATCGTTACAAATGTGCACGTCTCTGTCTCCAAAGACATAGTGCACCTGGCTCTCAGCGACCCGTCCAAGCCAGTTTCCTACCATTCTCCCCATGCCTCTCACTGGCTCTGGTATGTCTTTCAACTGTATCACAGACGGTATCCCGAACCTCTGCCTCTTAGCGCTTCAAAGTAAATTTCATTTCTGTCTTCCCGTTGCCTTTCTAAACCTTATTCGTATTTCAAGAGTACTTCCTTTTACCCTAAACGCCTGGCAGTTACAGTCTGATACACTTGATCATCAGGTGCACATCCCTTACTGTTCCCAATTCTCATCTACATGGGACCAAGCTGAACATGAGTCTCTACAGCAGGAATGAGCACAGACTAAAGCTGAACCTGAACCCTCTGTTCCGAATAGGTCTGGACTCACCTGACTCGCCAGAAAGAAGAATGCTGCTACCCCATCATGGCGATGATCATATTTGAGCTTCAGGCTTATAAGTCAGAGATAGTGTTTTTGCCTCTTTTAGGAACCTTTAGCTTCTTGGCAAAGGTCTTTCTGGGCTCATCATTACATTCAACAGGTAATAATTATGCTAGATGACAGAGGTGATGGGGTGAACAGTTGCAGGTCAGGATACAATAACAGCAACAATAGCTACTCTCTACAAAGGCTTTATATGCGTCAAGAACTATTCCATGTGTTTTATTTTTCCTTATTTTTAAAAAGTTATTATTTTATAAGAAAAAATAGTTGTAAAAAATTAAAACAAATCATGAATTAGCATAAGACACTGGCTTTTGTAAACACTAGCCAGAGTCAGGCCTAATTTGCCGCTCTAGAACATTCTTTAGGTTCCTTATCTGGGCCCACTAGTTTCCCTGTAGGCATAATTTCCATCCCACCAGCCAGCTCTCAAATAGCCACACAGAGACTTATTATTAATTATAAATACTCGACTTATAGTTTAGGCTTGTTACTAACTCTTACAACTTAAATAAACCCATATTTCAACATTTCTACCACGTGGTTCGGTACCTTACTTCAACATGGCATGCCCATCTTGCTTCTCCCTGTGTCTCCTGGCAACTCTGCTGTAGTGGCATTTCAAATGTATTTTAATAAATAAAGACTGTCTGAAGATCTGAGAGTAAAACAGTTCCCCTGGTCAGCTTTACAGACCAGATTACGATAACACACACCTTTAATCTCAGTAGCCATAATGACACACACCTTTAATCCCAGTAACCACACTAGTTGCCATAGAAACTGGGTGATGCATGCCTTTTAAGATGGTGGTGCACACCTTTAATCCCAGCCCTAGAGAGGATTATAAAATGGGAGGAAACAGCTCTCAGACACAGTCTCCTTCTGAGATTCCTGGAGGCAGGATCACCATTTCAGACTGAGGTTGAGGTAAGAGCCAGTGGCTGGCTGCTTTGCTTTTCAGATCTTCAGGTTGAACCCCAATTTCTGACCCTGAGTTTTATTAAGTGTGCTTCACTCTACCCTTCCTCATCCCAGCTCTCACCATGCTGCAAGTCCCACCTACCCTCCTACTGCCTAGCTATTGGCCATTGAGCTCTTTACTAAACCAATGAGAGAAACACATCTTCATACTGTAAAACAAAAGACTATTCTAGAACCATTTCCCAAGCAAAACTATTATGTTGACGTTGGGGAAAATGGGTTCCCTCTTGCCACATTATTCAGGTTCTCTTCAAACGTCTTAAATCTCCTAATCTACCTGCCTCAGACTCCACAATAGCTGGGACTAGCGACACAGGCCACTGTGCTAGCTTACTCTGGGCTTTATTATTGTCATATTGTGTAATACTGACTGCTGGTTTTAGAATTTAGTCGAATTAAAAACATTCACACTCTGTACATCACACCTGTCCATTGCCAGACCTGCACTGTTCTAAACTCAAAGTCCTCCCGCCAGCCTCTGTCAACCGTCATTCTTCTTTCTGTCTTCTGTAAAGTGTAAATGGAATCGCTAGCTATTTTTTCTTTTGTGACTGTCTTATTCACTTAAGTAATGGCTTTAAGGTTCTTCCATGTTGTAACATATGCCAGAATTTCCTTAATAAGGCTGAATAATAGTCCATTGAAAACATATTTTCACACTTCGCTTGTCCATTTATCTGTCCATGGACACTTGGGTGCTTTCATCATGTAACTGTTTGAGAAAATGTGAATATAAAAACATCTAATCTGATTTTCATAATAAACACTTTAGGGTTTTATCACCCAACTGTGCATCTCCAAGTGCTTTTAAAAAAACTCTTTAACATTCCTTAAAGTCTTTATTTCTTTCAGGGCCCTCTTAATCGACAGTTTTGAGAAGTTATGCCTTGTACTGACAGGTGCTATGCCGTAGGTATCTTTGGCATCCCCATTATGAAGATGAGGACATTGGGGTTTTTCAAAGCCAACAAAAAGTGGTGGGTAAGACTAATGAAGTAAATGAGAACTCTGAGATACAAGTTCACACATACATACACACACACACACACACACACACACACACACACAGGCTATCTATGTGCCGGGACTGGAGAATGTATACATTTGCAGATAGGAGAAGGAAGACAGAAATTGAGTCCAAGAGGAGATAGATAATAGTATGTGAGACCAGGACAAAGTGGTGTCATCAACTAAAGCTTGTTACAGCAATGGAAGGCTGACTGCATCCTCTGGGATCACAGGATGCGCCATTTTCTGGGTGGAAGGAAGCTTCCGCTCCTTATCTCTAGACTATTCTCCTGACTTTCTTCCTCAGATGCCAACTTCAGTTCTGATGCTCTGACTAAAACAGACTAAGTAAGCACCTACTAGTCCTTCAGATAGGAGGAAGGGTAGGAAGATCATCTTATTGGCAGTGTCCCAGCCTGTGGTCTATATGTCGCCATGTCCAGGGCCTCCCCAATCACACTGTTGCTTCCTTAGGGCTAGAAGAACCTATCAAGCCACTGTAAATTTTATAGCAGCCCAAGTCTCCATAGGTATGATGGCTAAACTCGATACCAACTTGATTGAATCTGGAATCAACAAAAAGACATGTCTCTGGGTAGGCCTGTGAGGGCATTTCAAAAAAGGCTTAGCTGAGGGCAGAAGACTTTCCCCTGTGCTGAGCACCTTTTTCTGAGGTGACCCAGACACAAAGCAGTCCCTAGAAAAAAAACAGTGCTGCTTGCTTGCCTGGTTTCATTTCTTGCTGGTGACTGAACCTATCCTCCTGTCACTGCGGCTGTTGCTGCTGGACTGCCATCTTTTGCTGACATTGGAACCCATCTTCTTTGGTGTTCAAATGTTCTTACCCTTTCTAGTGTGCAGAGGACAGTTACTGGACTACTCAGCCCCTATTTTGTAAGCCAATCCCATAAATCCCATATATGTATAGGCATACATACATCATACATACATAGATGTGTGTGCATGTGCACATGTGCATGCACATGTACATTCTATTGGCTCTGTTATCCTAGATAATCTAGTAATAATAGACTTTCACTTCTTTGGCATAACTCCATTTTCCTTTGGCTCACTGTCTTTTCTGATTCTTTATGTTATCATAGGCAGATAGTTTGAAACAGAATTTTATTTGGCCCATAGTTATCAAAGCTGGGGAGTCCAAGACTGTGGCCTCAGCGTCTAATTAAGATATTTCTCGTTGCTTTATAGCAGAGTGGAAGGGCAAATGAGCACTCCAGAGAAAAGAGAAATAGATCCTAGCTTACACTTCTTGTCAGGGATACAATTCCATGACGACAGACTCACTTTTCTGAAAATAACAGCAAATCACGCATGAGGACAGAGCCCTTCCTTATGTAGTTACCCCCCCCATTTTTTAGAGGGGAGAATTGAAACCAGGGTCTTTTACATGGAAGACAAGAGCTCTAGCACTGAGCTATATTGCCATCTTTTGATCACTTCCTGCAGATCCTACCTCCTAATACCATTACAATGACAATTTGAGCTTGAATGTTTTAAAGGGGACTTTCAAACCACTGCTTCTACTCAAATCACTGCTTCTTGTTTTTGTAACTTACATACTTTTTTATTACAATCATTTGTCACTAGCAATATACTCTGAGAAATGTATCACTATGTGATTTTATCAGTATGAAATCATAGAATATATTGAGGTAAACTTGGAGAGTACAACATATTAAATATTCAGGTCATAGGTAGGTAGGTACGTGGTAGAACCTTTGACTCCTGGGCTAGGATGAACGCAATAACTCAAAGATAATTTAGGCACAAATAACAATTATGTAATCAAGAGTGAGTTAACCAAAAGGTGGATGAGGCTATTGTATGTATAACAAGACACATTATGTGATTGTAAATTTTTTAGTAAGTGGAATGATTATTTGCTAAAATGTGCTAAGCATTGTAGGTTAAGATTTATAAAGTAATAGCATATTCATTTATATTCATTCTCAAACAGTATATACTGAATAGATGGTATGTACTGTACATTTTCACAATTGGCTATGTGCATTAAATTTTACACCAGCATCACTACAAACACAGAAGTAACAAGTTGTGATTAGATATTACAACAGCTACAGCACCATGGGCTAGGAGACATTTTTAGCTCTGTAATAATCTTAAGAGACTGTTTTCACATGAGCAGTCCATACCACACAAACATTCATGCCATAGGTGTGTGTGTGTGTGTGTGTGTGTGTGTGTGATGTGTGTGTGTTTCACATTTTCTTAAATTTCACAAAGGGAAGGAAGAGCTGTGGGGGGAGCCTCAGGAGACAATCACTTTGTGAATACACTTGAAAACTGTTTGAAGTTTTGCTTCCCTCAAAGTGCAGGAAATAGTGTTGCATTTATTTATAAAAAGAGTTATCTTTATATTCTGTAGGGGTTATATTTCAGTCCTTGAAAGCATGTTGCATTATAGATACTGTGTTGTTATAAGAAGTCTTTGAAGGATGCCAAAGGTTATCTTGGCAAAACTCCATAGTAAACAGCAGCAGCCTTTTGGGCAAACACCCCTGTGAGAAGAGGTTCAGCTCTGCATTCAGATGGCGATGTGTGTGCCTGTGTGCAACTTTATGTGGTCAACAATTGGCCAGGACTAGAAATGAGATTAGGAAATAGGTGCAATGAGAACTTGTATCCACCCCATGGGGAAGATTCTCCTAGAAAAGTAAGAAACAGAAACCATAACTCTGCCTTTCCTTTCAAAAAATAGCAAGTTCAGCACCGAGACTGTTCCGTGCTATACAGAGAATTTATGTTTCCAAAAAGTCACTTTGAAAAAGGATAAAAAGATAGAAAGCTCCCACCCCCCATTTCAACTCTGATCTATCTATCTATCTATCTATCTATCTATCTATCTATCTATCTATCTATCCATCTATCTATCTATCTACCATCTATCTATCTATCTATCTATCTATCTATCTATCTATCGTGTGTGTGTGTGTGCGCACGCACACACACACATGTGTTTGTGTAAGTAAATATAAAGGTAATGAGAAGCTGGAGATGGTTCATTGGTTAAATGCACTAGCTTCACGTCCTGAGAATCTGGGTTCTATTTCAAGTACCCACATGATAGCTCACAACCATCTGTAAGTCTAGTCCCAAGGGATCCAGCACTCTCTTCTGGACCAGGCAGGCACTGCATGCACACGGTATACAGACATACATGCAGTCAAAACACCCATACACATAAAATAAACATAAATTAATTTAAAAAATTACAATTGAGAGTCAGAGTGTAAAACTTTAAGTGAAACTCAAAGGCTTCATAATAGATTTTAATAGTTCATTGAGATATAGAATACTCATTTGGCCAGAGTTTGAGTGGCTTCCTTAAACAAGCTTGGTATGTTTTTATTTGTGTGTTAATTTGAATAAAATTATTTCATTTTATTTTTAGAAGACACTGACAATTTACTAGTAAATAATAATCTGTCTTCTTGAACTCACTTCTTTCTTATTTACCATTAATTCTCATGCTCATTAGTTCATATAATTCTTGCTTTACCATCAGCTTCTGTTACTATCAATGACTTAAAAGGTGGGCATTTATTTAGCTCTGGGGGTGGCAGGGGAAGGAGTAAAGGTTTCTTCTTTCTAGCATGGACTTGGTTAAGCTCACAAGAGCCCTGTCATGTATTGATAGCCTTGTGGTATGACAACTTAAAATATTAATAAATACTTTTAATTAAATGGAAGGTTTGATTACTTACAAGTGTGTTCAATCATTACATTATTGGAAAGAGGTCTGATACAAGATATATAATAGAAAACAGCTTTATCTGGAAGAATTTGCCCCAAACATTCTTTGGATCCAACAAAAGTAAAGCATTTCTTTTTCATAAGTATGATCTCAATGTAACCCCAGCTCTAGACATTTAACACCAAAAGAACTTACATCTTCTTTCAAATCTTGTGCTTATCTCCACAGATTTACTGTGAAGAGGTGGGACCAATGAACTCAGGCACTACCGCATTGCTTTACCTAATATTCTCTTTTTTAACTCTTACCTCATTGTCCCAGGCTATCACATCAACGACTGACAAACATTAGTTGTTTGAATTGAATAGAACTGAACTGACTTTTCATACTGATACACAGGGGAATATGTTTCTTTGGGGATTGTAGCAGCACATATTGGGTGGGGGGGACTAGCAAAGAGGATTCTCTCTCTACCACTGGCTAAGACAGAGGCAGAGATTTTCTACTTCCTACAAGAAAGTGATTTGGCTTGTATTAGTGGAAAGAGAGTAAGGCCCTCTGTGTGGTGGTGAAAGCTTATATTCAGGGGTTGCTAACTGTGCCCCCACTAAGTCTGAAGTAGAAGAAAGATGAGAATCCCAGCCATCACCTAGACATCGGGTTTGCCTGGGCATCACTGATCTGGGGCATTCAAGCTACAACAAAGCACAGTGGGAAGACGGAGAGGAAAGTAGCTCGTCAGCAGGCAAACAGAAGAATTATGGGTACCAGTGGGACCAAAACACACAGAGTCAACTGCGTTGGATGGGATTGGTCTGGGCCTTCTGCACATGTGTTGCAGTTGTGTGGCTTGGTCCTCTCGTGGGATTCCTGGCAGAAGGAGTAGGGGCTATCTGTGACTCTGTTACCTGCTTTAGGGATCCTTTCCTCCTGCTGTGCTGTCTCCTCCAGCCTTAATAGAAGAGGAGGAGCCTAGTCTTGCTGCAACTTGATTTGCTATGGCTGACAGATATAGATGGGAGGCCTGCACTTTTCCAAAGGGAAGGAAAAGGGAATGTATGTGGAGGTGGATGGGAGGAAGGAGGAGGGAAGAGGAACTGTGATTGGGCTGGGGAAAATTAATTAATTCATTAATTAAGAAAAAATTGGTGACGACACTAAGTGTTATCAGAGACCCTTCATCCAGTAACTGATAGCAATGGATGCAGAGACCCACAGCCAAGCCAAGCTTGGGGGATCCTGCTAAAGAGAGGGAGGAAGGATTGTAGGTGTCAGGGAGGTCAAGGACATCACAAGAAGATTCACAGAAACAATTAACCGGGGTTCATAGGAACACACAGAATCTGAACCAACAACCAGGGAGCCTGCATGGTACTGACCTAGGCCCACATATATGTGACAGTTGTGTAGCCTGGTCTACTTGTGGGACTCCTAACAGTAGGAGAAAGGGCTGTCCCTGATGCTCTGGCTGGCGCTTAGGAACTATTCCTCATACGGATCGTCTTGCCCAGCCTTAATATAAGAGGAAATGTTTAGTCTTACTATAGCTTGATATGCCATGCTTTGTTGATAATCATGGGAGGCTTGCCTCTTTCTGAACAGAAACAGAGTAGGAGTGGATTAGAAGGTATGGGGGGAAAGGACCAAGGAAAAAAAAATGCCCATTTCCTGACTAGACCTGAGACTTGGGTCAAGGAAAAACACCCCGACCGTGACTTGACCCCAAAGCTACAGAGAAACCCTGTCTTGGGGAAAAAAAAAAAAAGGAAGGAGGGAGGGAGGGGGGAGGGAGGGACGGAGGGAGGGAGGGAAGGATATAAGAAAAAGAAAAGAAAGTAATAGACAAAAAAAGCAAATCCATAATAGCCTATGGAATTTCTTTCCACTTAATGTAGATAAGCACTAGCTATAACAACATAATATTTAAACAGCCAAGAAAAAATTCCTTGCCATTTTCAATGATCCACAGTAAAGGCACTAAATTTAATGCAAGATATTTTATTGATCAATTCAGGGGAATAGGAATTAGAAATTAGACTTGCAGGGCAAAAAAAAAAATCTGACCTAGGAAGAGAGAAATTCAAGAGACTCATGTTCATTTTAAACCTCAAAGGGTGGCTAGATATGAAAAATTCTGATAAAAATTGATTTAGAAGTGGCCTTCCCCAAACCTGTGAAAACGCAGAAATCCTCTTATTCTCTGTCATGGGGCTGTTCCCCAATTAATTAACCCTTAATTGTTCCACGTAATACTTCTGTGACAGAAGGACCTGGTGAAGCTACTGTGGTCTTAATGAGAAGGAGCGTGAAGCAATAGGGTATGAAATGATCTCTTAGGTTGCACAGGGAATCCATGCTGGAACTGAGAATACAACGAAGCTTTCTCTTCCATGCTCGGATGCTTCCCGCCAACCAACAGGTGGATGCTCTCTGCTCTCCTTTGCAGTAAGCCTTTAAAGCTTTTACATTTTTAATTGGCACTCAGCAAATGTACCTATTTATCGGGCTCGGTGTGACAGTCCAATGTGTAATGATCAAATCAGGGCGATTGGCTATGAGTCACCTCCAAAATCCTTAGTACTAGCTGTTTAGAAGTACAATGAATTTTTGCTAACCATAGTTACCTTACTGTGCTAAAACTTTTAGCATTATTTCCCCTATCCTACCACCATTAGGCATCTTTATTCCACTTCTGCCCTTGCCACCCCACAACTTCCCAGACTTGTAATCACTATTCCACTTGTATGAGGTCAACTTTTAGCTTCTGTCCGAAAAGGAGAACAAGTAAAGATACTGCCTTTCAGCGCTCAGCGTCAGTGCTTTCAACTCAAAACAGGAGGAAGTTTCTATGCATCGAATTACCTGCTGATGTTCAAGACAAGTAGCTACATGACCATGTGATACCCAAACTTCAAAATCTTTAGCATTTAAGAAGGGTTTCGAAGGAAGAGTAGAACATGGTGTGTGTGTGTATGTGTGTGTGTGTGTGTGCGTGCGTGCGTGTTCACAGCTATATTCGTACAATGATCTTTATATTCTTAGGAAAGCCTATTTCTGAACTCTTCATTTTGGAGCCTTCTAGGGGAATCAGGAAATTTGAAGTTGGAAACACCATTTCCAGGTCTTATCCAGGCAATGCGTTGTGGCTGCACAGCCATATGCACAGGTGCCCTTTTCAAGCATTTATAAAATGGTTTTCCTAAACTGTCTTGAGGGACCGAACTAAACTAATGTTTTGGTGACTAAAATATTCTACTGGGTCCTACAGCCCTTTATTTCAAGATTAAGAAGACTAAGAGAAAATACACTCAGAATAAATTTCGAAAGCTGGAAAGAGTAGGTGCTCTTCAAAAGCCAGCAGTTAGAGCGTGAAATCCCATCTGAAGAGCAGGAACCACACAGCTCCTGAGCTTTATCCTCATTCACATTCAGGGGCGAATAAATCAACAGCATTTGAAGCGCCCCAGAGCAGGGATGAAGGTGACTAACGCAGCAGGAACCTCGGAGGGCCTGGATTCAGCTTTGTGTGGCAGGGTCGCCCAAAGCCAGTTTATTTTCTTTTGAGCCATTCAGAAGGCAGAAAAGAAAGGTATATGCGTGCACACGTGTGTGTATGCTGAGCAGATAACCCCCCCCCCCAGCTGTGAGCAGACCCCCTGAGCGACCGGACGCCGATGCTCCAGTGGGTCCACGCAGCCATTGTTCGTTTCCGGCGCCTGGTGGGTTGTTCAAACGTGAGCGGGCTGCCTCAGTGCTGCTTCCCCCGAGGATTCGAGGGTGCGTCTTAAGAGCTTCCCCTTTCTGCGAATACGGACTTTGCTTGGGAAAAGAAAGTTTTTAGCTCCAGCTTAGAGGGGTGAAGTTCAAGTCCCACGATATTGATGGAGGAATCAAATTGTCTTCCCGGCTGTCATGAGAGAATTGTGTTCTATCCAAATTCATTTGCAGAAGGGCTAACCCCACATGCTTCAGAATGTGACTGTCGTCGGAGATAGGACTCTTCAAAAGGCAATGAAATTAAAACGAGCTCGTTGGGCTCTGATCCAGCTTGATGAGTGACGTAGAAGAGACAATCAGGATACACACAGGAAGGGAGGCCAGGGATTGGATTCAAGCACAGAGGAAAAGCCCATGGGGGCACATTGAGAAAACAGCCACTTGCAAGCCAAAGAGAAGCCTCAGTAAAACCCATGAGTACCTAGATGTTGAGCCTCCAATCTCCAGAACCACGAGCAAATGAATTTCTACGGTTCAAGTAATTCATCTATTCTGAGCTGTTTTGCTGCGGCGTCCCTAGTAAACACATCCATCCATCATCAGCTCTTGACCCTACCTGTTCAGCGCACACCCTCTGGAATTGAACAGATTTCTGTGTTCTTGCGGTAGGAGTTCAAACCATCAGTGGAGTGAATGAACGGCTGGTCTCTGTGACAAGTTTCCTTATTTCCTAAAATAGGCACTGTTATCACTGAGCTGCAGCTGAGAGGCCTGAAAAGACAGAGCTTGTGGCACGTAGGGAGTAAGAACCATACAAGTGCTTAGCCTCATGGTTTCTGCCATGAAGCTTCACGGTGGTTTGCCCAGTTTGGGGTTTTAACAGTAATTATCTTAAACTAGACAGTGAGATAGGGTCCTAAAAACCATTAGTATTTTATTTTATATAGGTTCAGGAAGACCTGGGCCATTTTTCTTTTACCAATATACCTAAATGGCTTTCATACCAGAAAAACCACCTAAGTTTAAGTAGATGGAATGGGATCCATTGCATATGGCTGATCTTGCAGTAGCAGGGTTGGGTTGTTTGTGGCAGGTCAGTGTTTTATTATGGGGTGAGAGTATTGGGTGGAAGGCATGAACTGATTTTTATTTATTTATTTTTTTAACTTTCTGGAGCCCCTGCTAGTGCATTGGATTCAAAGTAGGCAGAATTCTGGCCAGGAAAGATATCTGAGGGATGGGAAGGAGCAAAGTCAAGTTTCTATAACTTTAAGTACAATAAGTAGAAGAATATTTGCAAATTTTAACAGTTAGGCTACTCTGGATCTGGCTTTACTTTTCTCTGTTCAAGACTTTCCTTAGCTTCACGTGATCACCACTGGTTATTCCCATCCTTTGGGAATAGGCTTTCATGCTGTAAAGCCCCCAAGTAAAGGGCAGAGAGCCAGCTTCTGTGCTTTCTATATTTCATGACTGTGGAGCCAGCCTGCTGCATGCTCCATTAATCTCTCAAACCATCGTCAGAGTTAGCCAGTGCTGAAAGTGTTTCCAATTTTACCCTGTCTGCCTTCCTCAAGGCTTTGTTTATGAAGCTGGCACTCTCTCAGAGGGCCCCATGGCCTTTGCTGTCCTCGATGTCATTTCCATTTCCTCAATGCAGGATGACTGAGTTTTCCAACTGTTGATTCTATGTACTTTTGTCCACATCCCGCAACCTCTGCAGGTCAGAAGCCTGTGGAGAGCTTGTCTGATCTCTTCCATGCTTCCTGGAACCTTTGAGTGAAACCAGATTCACAGCAAAACTGGTCCCATGTCCACGTCTTCTTTCCAACCATCTGCCCATCAGTAATTCTTTTCTTTTTCCCCCTTGATTATTTCATTCTGAGACAAGAGAATTGGCATCTATGCCACTGAGAGGAGCAGAGAGTAAAACTGGTTTAGTTTTTAATTCTGACGCATCATGCACCTCCAGAAACAGCCAACAGAGCATGGTCAGTTCTTAGGGGAGTGAGGAACATGCCATACAAAGGTGCATGAGCTCACAGCAGCAGCCTAAAGAAGAGTTAAGACAGATGTTGGTGAACGAAGGAAATGGTGGTCATGTCACCCAGCCAATTCTCAGCCCTGCAAATAAAGAGTGCCTACCTGTAAAGTCACTGACAAGGGAAGAGAAGGGGGAATGGTAGAATAAAAACAACGAGGACAAAATCTAAAAAGTACAAATGTAGTTTCTTTGCCTCCTACTCCTCGACAGAGACTATTGGGTTCTGCTATATGATTGCTCTAGAACAACACAACAGGCACACAGGTGGATGATTTCAGGTCCTATGCTACCCCTAATTCCTTCTCAGGCAAGAGGAATACTTTTTATGATGATCTAACATCCATAGGCTATTAGAGATAGAAACAATTTTGGAGATTTTCCTAGAAATCTAAATCCTCTATTGTATAGTGCCCAATTATTTACAGGAGTGTGAGCTTGCCATTCTTGCATTCGTGTTAAAGTAAGATTTTTCATTAAAGTACAACATACTCAGACAAAAACACATGGATCATAAATGTATGGCTTAGTTTGTAACTTGCAAAGTACATCTATTGAACTCAGCTTGAAAAGTAAAATGTTCCATTGACACCCAAGTCTCTCATTGGGCATCCTTATAGCATGCCTACAGGAAAGGCTAAAATGAAAAAAAGACATGAGTAACCACTGTTTTGACTCTTAAGAGGACAGACCAGTTTCACCTGCTTTTGAAATTAATGTAAATGAAGACGTACAAGAAGAGCTTCGGATGACGTGCTCCTGTCACTCTCAGAGTTGTGCCTGTGAGATGCATTAATTTTGTCTGTGTGTGAAAATGTTCTGTTCGCTTCTGTTGCTGTCACCACACAACATTCACTCACATAAACACGAGAAACTTGATGGACGTGGGTTCTCAGTTCGAGGCTGTTGTACATGTTGTCTTGAGGATTCTAAGGAATATTTTTGTATTTTTTAAAAATATGAAAATGCTGGGGGATGGAGAGATAGATGGCTCAGTGGTTAAGAGCATTGCCTGCTCTTCCAAAGGTCCTGAGTTCAATTCCCGGCAACCACATGGTGGCTCACAACCATCTGTAAAGAGGTCTGGTGCCCTCTTCTGGCCTGTAGACATACATGCAGACAGAATATTGTATACAAAATAAATAATAAATATTTTTTAAAAATATGAAAATGTACTTTTTTGAGTATAAAATTCAGGCGATACACACACACACACACCCTCTGCTGAGTATATGTAGTGTTGTTCAAGCATACATGTAACAATAATAAACAGGCTGTGAGTTAGAGAGAGAGTGGGGGAACATGAGAAGAGTTGGGGGCCTAGGAGGGTAGGGTAGAAGCGATGTCAATACCATACTCACACATGCAGTTCTTTTTAAAAATGTAGAAAATTCAGATCATAAGATATCCTAACTACGGCGTTAGCTAATGAGTTTCAACATGCTTGTACAAATTCACGCACTTATCCACATTTATCTCTATAATTTAGCCATTCTTGAAAGTATATTATAATTTACTTTTGAGACAAAAACACAGTTGAGCAATTTTCTTCCTAGCATTTAGTGAGACATTGGTACGTACTCCTCTTGAGTTTGAGCTTGCTGCCAGAGTGCTCTTTTAGAACCTTAACACCCTAGATATAGTGAATGTCTAAACCTGAATGATAGGGAATAAATAGGACGCAAGGATCTAACCTCAAAGAGTTCTTACTCAGTTTGAAAAGGCAAGGCTCCTACAGGTAGCATGAATAGGTCACAAGCACTGAGGCACTGGCTACTAATGTTAAACGTTGGCTCACTGTCTGGTAAATGTTGGTCCTAACTGTTGAACGTAAACATAGACTCAGTGCCCACGTACAGAGACAGGAAAGATGGCAGAGCATTGGTGCTGGGGAAAACTTTAGGAAGGAAACTGCCCTTCAGCTGGGCATCCACAAGCCAGAAAATTGCAGATGGAGAACCCTATAGTATTTCCTGTCATCCGCACTTATGGAGTGCGACACTAAGCATGTGTTTTAATATTGACAATGACCTTAATTGCCATGTGTGCCACTCACAATGACAAATACAAGGTCGACCGACCAGTTCATTGAGTGCTGCAGAGAGTGGCTGTCATTGAACTTTCAGAACACCCTTGAATCTCTTCACTCGCTGCGTCTCTGGTTGTTTAGACCGCAGGAATGAAATGTGCTCTAGTGGAATGTTGTCTGCTATTGCAGTGGAAAGTGAATCACACAAAATTTCTCTACTTCTGATTGCAAATCATTGAAATAAATCTCTCATTTCTTATAGTGAGGCGGAAAGAATAAATAACACACAGTTATATATCACTAGAAAGGACTTCATGCCCCATTTGCCTTAATGAGTATTTTGGGCAAGGTTCTACAGGGGAACAGAATCAATACCGTGTGTGTGCATGTGTGCATATGTGCATGTGTGTGTGATTACATACCATATGGAGATTTATTAGATTAGCTTGTATGACCAGGTTTGAGCATTCAGCACTGGTTTTCTGAACACTGGAGAGAATGAAAATCTGAAACTGCCCAATTCATGAAGCTGGATGCCTCAGCATTCCCTTTCTGCACGGAAGGCTCAGAGATTCCTAGAGTCACTCTGTTGACTCCGTGTTGGAAAGCTAGAGGCTGCTGTTAGTGGAGGTAGTAGCGGCAGTGGTGGAAGCAGCAGCCACAGATGCACTGGCCCAGCAAGAAGAAGCTGAAAAGCACAGGTGTAACTGCTTTTTCCTTAGCCCTCTTTGTATCTGGGCTGCTTGATGGAAAGTGTTGCTCACTTTGAGGATATCTTACCCCTTTAGGGAAGCACTCTCGTGAATGTGCCCAGTGGAGTATTTCTGAAGTGATTCTAAATCTGGTCAAGTTAGAAATGAAGATTAGCAACCTCAGTGGCTATCCTTAAAATAAATCTTTTCAGTAGAAATTTGACATAGGAGACCTTGATTGTAAATATCACTCTGACTTTTTGTCTTTAGAAAACAAAACACTGAGCCAGGTGGTGGTGGCATAGACCTTTACACCTTTAATCCCCACACTTGAAAGGCAGGGGCAGTCAGCTCGATGTGCAATTGAGGCCATCTTGGTCTACTTGGTGAGTTCCAGGAGACTCTCCAAAGCTACACAGAAAAAAATGCTTCTGGAGAAACTTAAAAAAAAAAAAAAAAGAAAAGAAAAAAAAAGCCCCACTGGGAAAAGATACTAGAAGCTACATTTTCTAGTCCTATCTGAAACTTGTTGAGCCCAAGTAACATAGTTACGTAGTTGGTATTTTTACTCTTTGATCATTGATTGCTTGAAACAAGACTGGCTTTAGCTTGACTTGTTTCTAGCCACCTTTTCTTAAATTATGCCATCTACCTTTTGCCTCTGGGCTTTTTACCTTTCTTTATTCTATGTCTCTTTCCTTCTTACTCCATGGCTGACTCTATTGCTGGATGACTGGCCCCTGGCATCCCTCTCTCCTCCTTTTTCTCTTTTCTTTCTCTCCCCTCTCTTCTTCTATTTATTCTCTCTGCTTGGCAACCCTGCATCTTCCTCTCTCCTGCTTAACTATTGGTTGTTCAGCTCTTTATTAGACCAATCGGGTGTTTTAGACAGGCATAGTAACGTAGCTTCACAGACTTAAACAAATGCAGCATAAAAGAATGCAATACATCTTTGCATCATCAAAGGAATATTCCACAGCATAAACAAATGTAACACATCTTCAACTAATATGCCACAACACACAATCATTGATTGTCTATGTACAAATCTCTGGAGAGTGACTCTATTTCATTGAGTGATGAGGACTTATTGCCCCGAAAGGCTTGTCATAGTTTGCTTTAACTGTCAACTTAGCACAGCCTCTAGTCATCTGAGAACAGAGTCTCACTTGAGGGTGTGCCTAGATTGAACGGACCTGTGTGCAAGTCAGTGAGGGGTTTTTAATTGCTAGTTAATACAAGCAGATCCAGCTCACTGTGGATGGCTCTATTTTGGTGGCAGATTATCCTTGGATGTATAGGAAAGCTAGCAAAGCATAATCTTGTAATCAAGCATCATTAAGCAATATTGCTCCATGGTTTCTGCTTCAATTCCTCACGTGAGACCTTGCCTTTTCTTCCTTCAGTGATGAACTGTAATTTGTATGCAGATTTTCCAACCCTGAGCAGAAAGAAACCCTTTCTCTGTTCCTTAACTTACTTTTGGTAAGTGTTTTATGACAACAACAGAAAGGGAAATAGAAATAGCCTGGATACTCTTCAATCAACTATTAAGGCAAATCTTCTGTGAATTTCCTATGACATCTACTTGTGGGTCTTAGCCCAGGTCTCTGGACCACTTTGAATCAGTTTACTCTGTACCTCCACAAGTGAGTTCTCAGCTACTGACAGCATCTTTCTTGCTTCTTATGAACTTCCTTGTCTCCAAATGCTGAGTATCTCCTGCTGAGCAGGAGAGGAAGACATCAATGATTACTTCTTGAGGGCCCTCTCCAGTGTAAAAAATAAGGGTAAGAAGCCAAAGGCTTTTTTGTAGAGAGGTCAAAAGCAGACTGTAATGCAGTGGAAGGTAAAAAAAATCAAGAGTAAAGTTGGATATTCAGAAGAACTATAATTGTGTAAAATAAACATGATATAATTTAAAAGGATGTATCAAAATTATTTTTAAGGATGTACCAAAATGATGATATTTAAAACTTCTATTTTATAAATGCAGTTAAGATACTTACATTTAATGCTCTTAAGAAATTTAAAATGAATTAAATTTGTCCTTTGAGAATTTCACATACATGTTTAATGAATTCTGCTCACTTTAATCCCCTACCCTATCATATCTTCTACCTCTGACAAAGCTCCTTCCTCCCTATAGGTTTGTTGTTCCCCACACATTCATAATTCTGTGTGTGTGTGTGTGTGTGTGAGAGAGAGAGAGAGAGAGAGAGAGAGAGAGAGAGAGAGAGAGAGAGAGAGAGACTGTGTTTAATCAGAGGCATATGTATTATTACAGGTTAGAAAGATGATTGTATTTGGTGCCCAGTGAACCTGCTTAAGGTCAGACAGTTCAGTTGACCTTTAAGCTAATGGTCAATAAATTAACTCTTCCAGCTGAAGAAAGCCAAGTGTTACTGTTCAAAAAATATTCTGTAGTTACTACACTTTTTCTTTTCTGCTATAAAACCTGTGTCAGCTTTGTTTCACTGACAGATCACACAGCATCTCCATTATAAGTGTCAATTTGCTAATAAATCTAATCAAAATTGGAGTAGATTCTTTGACCTCTCTTAGAATGAAAAGAAACATAAGCCTTCAGTGCACTCCATGTTCTAGCATATGAGATATAAGTTAAAGAGGGAGCTGAGGATGAAGCGCTGTTGCTAAAGTGTTTGTGTAGCATACAAGGGAGCCTTGGGTTAGACCTCTTGAAGTTTTCATGGCAATAAATGCAAAAGGCAAGATTTTACTTTTTACCATTCTTAAGATTTGTCCTAAAAAGAGAGTCGCTGATGATGACATGAAATGAGCATGAACTATGCAGGAACCTATCAGTCAAAATTAGCTTTGGAATGACTAACCGATATAATTGTTTGGCTGATGAAAAGGATAAACATTACCAATGTTACTGTGAAAGATAATGGATTTTTCCATAGACCTCAGTAACCAAGACTACAAAGAATGTGCAAGGCTTTTCCCAGCTTCCTCTTTTATGCACGTAAATATAGATAGGGTTATAAGCCAGGAACAGACAATCAACAGGAATGTTAATACTATACTTTTGATTTTTAATTTCAAAGCATCACATACCCTGTTCAAGAGCCACCATGACTATTGGGACAGAAGAAAATATTTTTTATTAGGATTTATGCTACATTGTGCTATACAAGAGCAAGATAGGGCCTAGAATAAGGCCATTATAAACAGCTCTTCACTTACAGTAAAGACACCAAACCCTATTGAAAGCAGCTTAATCACTTATGCACTAATGAGTATGTCTCTGAGCTTAGAGGCATGCAAGAGCTGGCTTGTACAAGCTTGAGAAAGTCAATATTTGAATTTTCATGATAATTTCAAGTCAACTGACCATGAGGAGAATATTATGGAAATTGGAAAATTCTCCAAATCCGGGTTTTCTTCTCCCCTACTCTTGAAAAGTTAATTGTTAAACATGCACCAATTTGTTATCAGCCTTGACTCTTTCTCCTGAGGGTATGAATAGGGGTCCTTTGGGCTCTGTACTGTTTTTCTCTTCTCTCTAGCCAGTATCATAAGCTTGCTTGTTTGTCACTTAGCAGTGTCCCACAGCAAAGAGGTCTTCAGATTTTCTGGAACCTTAAGACCCACCTACTTAACTGTCTCCTTAACATCTATATCTGAGAAGTTCACAATCAACTGAAGCTTAACTTATCTAAAATAAATCACTGATTCTCCATGTCCCTCTTCTAGATTGCTCTTGTTTCAACAGCATCCACTCCTAATCTCTAGGTATGTGTCCTCAAAATCTGGAAGGTATTATTGATCATCCCTGTCTTTACCTCCTATTGTGGGTTAAAATGTGCTCCTGCAGAAAGATGGAACCAGCACATGTGATCTTGTTCGGAAATATGGCATCACACACACAATTAAAATGACATCATCCTACAGCAGGGTGTGGATCCTTGTTCTAATGTGACTTATGCCATTATAAGGGAAGGGAGACAAACACAGAAAACATCATGTAATGTCAGAGATTAGAATGATGTGGCTCTAAGTCAAGGGATGACAAAAATTTCCAGCAACCCCCAGAAGCCAAGAGAAAGACATAGTACAGATTCTTCCCTGCGGCTTTCAAAGAGGCTGTAGTTCAGTTGACACCTTGATCTCATCCTCTGGCCTTTAGAATTATGATGGAATAAATTTATGTTTTAAGATATTAAGTTGGCGGTAATTTGTTATAGTGACCCCAGAATTTAGTATACTTCAAAACCCTCACACCTTCTTTGTTCAGCTCACCAAAAAGACTTATAAATTTTGGATTCAGACAGAATGTAGTCCATCTAATTCATCACTGCCAGAAATCCAGGTCACCTTCAGTACCAATCTAGACACCATAATCACTTCCTAACTGGTTCAGGCTTGACGTAACAAGTCCATTCAGAAAGAGACATGTAAAAATCAGTTCTCGACAGGTGGGTCATGACTGCTCTGGGGGGGGTCACATATCAGATATCCTGCATATCATATGATTACATTATGATTCATAACAGTAGCAATATTACAGTTATGAAATAATTTTATGATTGGGCGGTCACCATAACATGAAAACTTTACTAAAGCATTGAAGCTTTAGGAAGGTTGAGACCCACTGATATAAAGCTTCAGGTTGCACTATTCCCGTATTTAAGAGTCTCATTTCTATTATCCATAGTTGTGCTCAACTGTCCTAACTTACCTGGTTTCTGAAACCTGCCTCATCTCAGGTTCTGACTTTTTCATGTGTCTCAGGTCTCTTTCTTTGCTCTTTTCTTCTTTCCTTTCTTATTTCAGTTCATCAGATCCAACACATTACTTTCTATCTCACAGCCTTTGAAAGATTTAGCCATCTAAAGAACGTCCCATTGTTTTCCGCCTAGTTCCTACTTACATATATACCAGTTCATTCTTACCCACGGCTTTATCAATGCTTCCCTTCTGCCATGATCGTACATACCCCCAACAGGTGTCTATGGTATGATTTTGCTGTTCTTTTCTCAAGAACTGGAGTTCAGTTCCTTTTCCATTGAATGTGGACAAGCATTATCACACAGCTGGAATCAAAGAATTTCCTGAAAGCTTTGTTGTATGACATCCCACATTAAATCTTTATATGACGGTCAGTTAATTAATTTGGCTACTGTATCATTGATTCAATCAGTCTGAGACACCAAGCTAGAAACGCCATGTGACCACATTCCAGTTGACATCTCTGTCTGAACTCCACCTCTTAGCTATTCTTATCACCAAATGTGCATCACAATGTTTGACTCATGTGAGCCAGCTTATTCATCAGCTGAGTTTTACGGATGACATTCAGTTTCTCTACAAGGATAAAAATATTCCACCCTATCGCTGTCTCACTGAATTTCCAATCCACAAGTCCATTAGACATTATCCAGGAGGTCCTACTTCAGACCACTAAGTTTTGGGGGGGGCGGGGGAGTTTATGATACAGCACTAGTCATGGGAACATCTCTTCAATAGTTATCCACAACTTACAAACATGTACATGTTAATCTGACATCCCATGGGTTCAGTTCTGTGTAAGAAGGTATTTTGTCTTTCTTGCTCATCCCCAGAAGCTAGCATAGTTTTCTATTCTGTGAGTACTCAATAAAGCTTAAGAGTGTCCTGGACTGCAGATGCAATTTAGTGATAGAAGCACTTGTCCAGTATAGGTTGAGGTTTGGGGCTCAATCTTCAATAAAACCAAGACGAAAATAAGAGTCCCCAAGTTGTAATATGTTAAATCTTAGAATACTTAAAGTTTAGCAAGACACAAGGACTTCTGGGATACCTTTCGCTGAAGTAAGGGCGGAATGAGTTCTTCTAGTCCTCGCCACTCATAATAGAATCCAGCATTCGCAATTTCAGTCACAGTGAAATAACTTAGAACTAATTCCTCTCAGGCTTTCCAAACTGACCATTCTTATTCAGACCTCTACCAAGATGACAAAATGTATTATGTTATATTACTATCTTTGGGGAGCTCAAGCAATTTAATAACATTAAAGGTTAGAAAGTAGTTTCATATTAGAGATGGAAAAGCCATCATGACTAAAGTAAGACTGTCTAATCTTAGTAAGATACAATACCACTTCTTGGTTTTTGCCATCAGTTTTAATAAACTCATTAACCCATGTGATGGTATTTCTGCCAGTGAATATTAGAGAAATTTCAAGGAGTTAAACTACCCCCACATTCACCTAAAACAAAATAGAATTGGAAGTATCAGCCTCATGTACATAATTGTTTTGGATTCCCCAGACAGAAATAATTTTCAGGGTTGTCCTGTCTGAGCACAATCTGCAATACAAAGTAAAGGGCTTCAAAAACTTTCTCACTCACCTCCTTTGTGAGCAGAATTCAGCCTGTCTCTGGATGTTAAATCGTGCCTGAAAGGCTTTATACACATTCTGGGTCTTTGTTGCCAGGTGATTCTGATCAGCCTAAAATGAGAGTAGTAAAAGAGTAGTGTAGCTATTTATTTCTTCAGAATCCGCCTCTGAAGGCTCTACAGACCACCGACTCTCTTCTAAGTTTGGGAAAAGCATAATACATTGTATATTATATAATGACATCTTATGCTGTTGGTGTCTCACTTATGATGGTTTGGCTTTAGTTGTTTTTTTCAGCAATGCTACATTACTTGTGCAGCTACTCTGCTTCTCACTGTTGGTATTCAGTAAGTTACATAAGATAACATTTCATTATGATCTTGCTTTACCATCGGGTGTCTTAAGCCCATTTAAGTTGGGCTGATGTAATTTATTATGTTCATTAGATGCAGTTTGTTTCAATATTTCAATTTTCAGTGGATTCATTAGGCCGTACCACCACCGTAACTGGAGACACATCCACGTAGGTATTCAATAAATAATAAATTCATTTTCACAGCAAAACCACTAAAATTGGATCTTGTAGTTATCAATCACTTGGATTTCTACTTTAAAAATTTATAGTCATCTCAGATCTATGCCTTGCTCGTTATGTACTCAAAAGCAGTCATACATATCAGAATACATGGTTAGCTCTAATGCGGCAGAGATAATATCAAATATAAGAATAATACTAAGTAATATCAAATGTAGAATACTAGTGTCTTAGTACATATCCGGTTGCTATAACAAAATACCTCAAATTGTGTAGTTCAAAAAGAATAAAAATTTATTCAGCGCATTATTCCAGAGGTAAGGAGTCCAGATCACGACAAGAGCATCTGATGATGGGTTCCTTGCTACATCACAACATGGCAGAGGGCAACATGGCAAAGCAGAACATGTATGCCAGAGAGAGTTCCTGTTAGAGCAAAGCCATTCTTGAGATAACCCATTAGCCCATTGTAGTGGTTTGAATGAGAATGATCCCCATTATAAGAATAACTTATAGAGAACTTGCGTGGGTTATATAATATATACATTGTAAAATGATCATTTATTAAAGATCTTAATATTGCAACTCATGGTGAGTTAAACTATGGGTGCATTACCAAACAACTCCTGAATCACAATTAATTATTTCTGGTATATGTTACATGGTCAGTTGAACTACTGATGGAGGATAGAAGGGAGAAGATGTTCTCCAATCATTAAAGTTACTCAGAGACCTAGGATAAACAGAAGTTATATTTTGGGATATGTTTCCAAGACAACAAAGACAAAAAGCAGTTGGCATTCTCTGTATTGGCTTTTTGTGTTACTGCCTTGTCCCTCACCATCTGTGTTCCATATATACTGGTCTGTTACTACTGTTTCCTCATATTTTTACACTTTTTATATGAAGAAAGTGCACGGCAATGCCAGGTTTTCAAAGTACAGAGTGTAGCACATGTCTTCTCTGAGCCTGGTATAAGACAAGAATTAGATTTTTTTTGCACAATGTTAATGAGCACTATAATTAAGAAAGTAACTCTTTCTTAATTAAGAACTCTTAAACAAGCAATCACTTGTTGAAGTGTATCAAAACTTCTAGACTTCTTCCTCTTAATATTCATTTTCCATTGTCCTTTGGAAAGCATTTAAATGAAGACACAAGATAACTGGTACCGTGTTTGAAATCAATAGCTGTTGTGTGTTTATATAAGAAGGTGGCTGCTATGGTTTGAACAGGGTTTCTCCCCTCCAAATCTCATGCAGAAACTTCCCTAGTGCAGCAGTGTTGAGAAGTGGGGTCTTTGGGAAGAAACTGTGTCAAGGGGGCTCTGGATGAATACACTAGTGGAGGAATGGGTGTCTTAGTTACTTATCTATTACTGCGGTAAGAAATCATAACCAAGTAAACTTATAGAAGAATTTGGAGCTTATGGTTTCACAGGGTTAGAGCTCATGACAATCATGGAAGGGAACATGACAGCAGACAGGCAGGCATAGTTCTGGAGAAATAGCAGAGAGCTTCCATTTTATCTGCAAGTAGAAAGCAGAGAGAGACAAAGGCAGAGGCACTTACAGACAGAAATAGAGAAAGACAGACATAGACACAGAGAGCGAGAGAGAGACAGAGAAACAGAGAAACAGAACAAGGAAAACGGTGAGAGTCTTTTGAAACTTCCAAACCCGCCCTCAGTGATGCACCTCTTCCCGCAACATCACAGCTCCTAATCTGGGGAACAAGTAATCAAATGTATGAGACTACAAGCGCTATTCTCATTCAACCCACTGCAGTGGGCTAATAGAGGTTATCTTGGGAATGACTTTGCTGAAATAGGAACTCTCTCTGGCCTACATGCTCTGTCTTACCTTGTTGCCCTCTGCCATGTTGTGATGCAGCAAGGAATCCCTCACCAGATGCTGATCAGGTGCTCATGTCATGCTCTGGACTCCCTGCCTCCGGAAGAATGAACTAAATACATTTTTATTCTTTTTTTCCCCTGCTCTTTCAAAGGGCTTTATTTTTTTCTTGGTCCAAGACTTGAGAGGGGCTTCAGGGCGTTACAAAGCTGCCTAGTGGCTTCTTGAGAGGTTCGGGTGAAGGTCCTGAGGCTGGCTGGTGCAGAGCAGAGCAGAGCAGAGGTGGGAGCCCCCCAGAAGGAGAGGCCTCCTAGTCATGCTTGAGAGTGAGCTACTCAAAGAGGTACTCGCCTAGAGACGCCTGGGGCCCAGCCAGCCTTCGGAGGTTGGTCAGGTGGTTGCCCATCTTCTTGATGACCTTCACCTCTTCATCCAGGAAGTGGTTTCCGATGAAGTCACAGAGATGAGGATCTGTACGGGCAGAGCCCAGGGAACGAAGATCCAAGAGGGCCTGGTTCAAGTTCTTCAAGGCCAAGACAGCTTCCATGGCCTCCCGATTTTACCCCCCTCATCTTGACATGGCTTCTGCACATCATGAAAGGGTGCATGGCCTCTGCGGTCGTTCTGTGACTTGAGGAGACACTCGGTGCCCTCACCCTTCTCCTCGGCCAATTCGTGGAAGAAGTGGCCTACACCCTCCAGAGCCATGTCATCCCGATCAAAATAGTAGCCCTGTTCTAATCTCAATCATTTTTTTTTTAGCAAAATCTCTAGGAAAACTACATACATGGTAACATGAGGAGCACTAGATATGGACATCCGTACTTTGCCAAATCAGTAAAACATCATGCTTGAAATTAGAGAGTTGGGATCAATAAACATATAAAATATATTTTTTTAAAAACTTAGATTTCAGCTAGTTACAGGACCTCAGAAGTCCCAAGAATTCACAGTGGCGAACCAGAGAAAAAGCACAACTATCTATCCTTACAAATTTTGTTCTGTATTTGAGACTAGGGCTCACTATAGTATGACTGGCATGGAACTTGCTATGTAGACCAGACCGGCTTTGGAGTTACAGATTTCTGTCTGCCTCTGCTTCCAGAATGCTGGGATTAAAGGCATGTACCACCACTTCAATTTTTATCCACACATCATTGAGTTTATTACCTAGGTCTGATTGACTGGCACATTATTGTCTGCCAGGGAATTGTGTGATGTTATTTCACTGAACTTCGGTGTGGACAGGCAATAGTATATTGTGCACAACCTATATGTCACACATAATAGAATAGCAAAGTGTTCCGATTTTCTCCTTGCCTTTCTTTGAACTGATTTTCAGATCTCCAAATCAAAAATCTTGTTTCCAAGCCTTATAGAATATATATATATATATATATATATATATATATATATATATATATATTCTCATAGCCTACCTAAATCCCACCCACCCCAGGGAGAGGGTATCATTCTGATATACATGGATGACACTGCTTTGTAGCATCAACATAGCATTACATGTAACAGTCATTTCTGGCCTTTATCCATTTATTCATTTGTCTGTAGAAATAAGAGTATGCTTATGAAGAATTTAAAAAGAGTGACATGCATTGAAAGGAAATTATTTGCACAAGTTTTTCCCCCCCTGAATAGAGGGAGGTTTGCTTTTCAGTAAAATTTAGCTGAACATAATTTCAACCAGCTAAGAAAATGTAAACTTGATCTGATGCTCAACAATAATACTTAGGTTTGTTTAAAGCTTTTTGTGAAAATAATTCACTCTACATAAACTTTTTTAGTGTAATTATCACCTGTAGGGAGAAAAAAGATGCAAGCAAGTTGCCGTACATTTCCTGGCTCTATCTACCATAAATAAGACAAAATATATCCAGTATAGTTTTATGGTGCCTTTTCCTGTAAGCACGTCCCGTTCCCAAAGTCACTGTTGCAAGATACTGGAAAACATTTAATGAGAACCATAAAACATGTGCAGATAAAGTAGGGAAAATATATGTGTATTGAGAGCCACTAAGACACAGTGCAGTCACTATCTTTATAATTTAGGTGTCTTGACACAGTTTTATTCCCAACTTGTTGTAGTCATTTTTCCGCTGCCCCGAAAATAAGCAAATTTTATCGTTAGGAGATGCATGAAGCTTGTATATGGTGGTTATAACGTCGCCTCTGGGTTTCGTTTGATAAAAAACCTGTTTCACTGGAAAGTAAATCTTGTTGCCTAACAGAATTATGAGTCTAAGCTGAGCAAAACTCCAGGGAAACATATGTTCTCTTCTATTAGTTTCAAAAATGTGAGTTTTTGACACCTAGTTCCTAGTTTTGCCAGCAAGAGGTCAGAGGTTATAGGCTTCTTTATAATATAATCAAGTTCTTTTGCATTGCATGTATAGGTAACCAGTGTTTGGATAATATCCCCTCCGTAATAATTGAGATATGGAATCAGTTGATTACAAGGTTTCTCAAAGAACCAGGAAAACCCATTTCCCCCTCATTCCCTACCAGATCCAATTCCAATTCTTAGTTTCTCGGTCATTCAGAAAGCCATTGAAGATCCATTCAGAAAAGCCCAGAGTGGTTACTTATGGGTTATGAAAATTTGCTGCCTCTTTGTAGATGAACCTGGAAAAAATCATGGAAACCATGGCCACCGAGCTGTCATTGGGCAATTTCTTCTTTGCAATGTAAAATGTACGGTAGCTATCATTCAATTTCTGATAGACTAGGTTTCTGTGTCTTTAGATACCTTTTCCCCCAGGCTATTTTCTTTCCAGGAGGAATGTCTTTGCATGTTTATAAATTTTCTTTCTTTTTTTTTTAAATAGCTATGAACTATTGGACAAGTCAGTTTCTATAACACAGTCAGATTACAGCGTATTTCAGGAAAAGCATCTGAGCTGTTCTCACTATCACCAAACAGTTAATTCGCTGCTCAGATGTGCATGTTAATGGGTGGACACCTCGTTGCTCCTTAGAAATCATTTTTATATTTACTTGATGTTCCTTTGTTAAGAATATACTCAATATTCTTTTTACAAAACAGAGTGGTTTCTGTATTTCTATAACTAAAGAATACTTTTCTGTGGTTCTTTAACATCATTTCCTACACTAACAGGATCTCACTAGACATCACACTTGTTTTATCGTGGCCCGATTTTCCCCAAACTTCATTCATTCGTCCAATGCATATTTACTGAGTATCAGTCATTCTTCTAAGGACCTCAGTGAACAAAGCAGACAAAGTGACTACCCTCAAGACATTAGTTCCATGTTGCAACTTCAGGTGGTTTTAAAAAATAGAAACCTCAGCCGGGCGGTGGTGGCATGGGCCTTTAATAACAGCACTAGGAAGGCAGAGGCAGGAGGATCTCGGTGAGTTAGAGGTCAGCCTGGTCTACAACAACTAGGTTCCAGGACAGGACAAAAGCGTCACAGAGAAACCCTGTCTCAAAAATAAATTAATTAGTTAAAAAAAAAAAAGAATAGAAACATCAAGCTGATGAAATCAACCAATTTGGTCCCTACCCCAATTTTTAACCTAGAAAACTCAAGGCATTTTGTGAGGAAAGGAGAAAGTGGGAGGGTGGGAGGAAGTTAGTGGTTTCTGAGTGACTTTAGGCAAATGATCTATAGGTTGATTGTGTGATCCTGCAGCGAGGTGAGAGAACCAGCAAACACCAATACTATCTGCAGAGTGCTGGAATGTTCCTTCAGACTCCCAAATATCTGAGACCCATTTCAGGGAGCGACAATGGCCATGCTTTTAAAAGGTGGTGTTAAGCCTAGTCGGTCATCGCCCATTGAAAGGTTTGCCTATTTGCCTCTGATGACAGGCCGAGGGACTGCTCCTGTAGAATTGTATCACATCATTAAAGTTGAGAAGCTTTGAAATCGCGGTAAGGGAAGACGATTCCCTTCCCTTCCACTCTCTCCGGGTCACAACTAGGCCCTGAATCCTTATTTGAGCCCATCCAGTTCTTCCCCTTTCCACAGAAATCCTCCTTCCCGCCCTTCAGAGACGCGCATGCGCAGAAGGATTAAGGCGCCGGCGGCCCGAGCCGGGAAACATCGATTGACTCGGTGCTCGGCTGGCTCCTCGACTTATCTGCGTTCGATTGAGGAGCGTGGCCGCGCTTTTCCGGCGCCAGGCAGCTTTTCCGGTTTGGTCTTCAGGCAGGACAGCGCAGGCTTCAGGTGGGTCTGTTGGGGTCCCCTTAGCCGTGGGTGCCCCCGAGGCTTGGCCGGATCCTCCCAGTCGGAACCGAACCGGCGAGGGCGAAGGTGTGGTCGGCCGCGTGGTCCCCGACTCGGCGGAGGATGCGACGGAAGGGAGGAAGGGACGGCGACCCAGGGGCTGGCGGATCGAGGCCCGGCGTGGCAATCCGGGGTGATTGGGGTTTTATCGCCGGCGGGGCCCGTGTGCGGGGCGGATTGACCCGAGTGTGAATAGGCACAAGCTGGCGCATAGGAATTAGCCCTGGGATAGAGAATGGCCCGTTGTTTGCTTGGGCGCATTTACGGTTCTCTGTACACTCAGCCCTCACCCCACCCCCCAGCAGACTTTTGGGTGGGGAGGGAGGATGGCACTTCGGGTTCCCTTGTGCTCTTTCAGTCCGCAGGAGCTACTACCAGAGCTTCTGCTCTGGCCCTCTTCCCTCAGACCCCAGCCCTTCTCCAGGTTCCCATTTAGGGAGGCAGGTCTTTGATAGGCGTTCCTTATAAGATGTTTCCTGCATAGTACATGCGCTTTGTAAGTTATCCATCCCGGGATATTCAGCACAGCATGTTGTGTGACATTAAGACATTTAACTTGTCATAGCCATCAATGATAAATAGTAACTTTTAGATACTTGCTGATGCAGACTATTAGATATCTGTCTCACTTAGTCTTCTGGGCTCCTTTTGTTGGTGCTGTTACTATCCCCGACTTGTAACTGAGGACCCGAGACATAAAGGAACTTGCCCCTCAACGAAGCATATTGGAAAAGCATAAACAATTTAAATCTACATCTCATTGGTGCCAGAATCTGAGCTCTTAACTATCATTCTAAATTGCTTTCTGAGAGTATCATTCCTTTCAAATCTGTCAGAGGGAATCCGGAGGGCAACCCTGGAGGTAATGTATATAAATTAAATACATTTGCGGGTTGTCAAGGTGGCTTAGCATGTAAAGGCGCTTTTTGTCAACCTTGAACACTTTGAGTTGGGCCTCTGAGACCTTTGTGGTGAAAGAAGAGACCTGACCTTGAAAGGTTCTCTGACCCCAGCTTGTGGTGACCGTCATACACACACACACACACACACACACACACAATGTTCAAATAAATAAGTTTGTGAGTACACCTGTGAACTGCGCTGTAAATTTTATTATTCTATTACAATATTTTTACATTGATTTTTTTAAAAAAATAAGTATATGTTTACTAGTTTCTTACATAAATGTTGAAATCACTTCACCGAAAAAAAGTTTCCAGTGAATATGATCAAAGTACATTATATGACATTTTCAAAAGAATTAGTAAATTACTTTTAAAAAGTTATTTCATTATTTAGATGGAAAGATAGTACCAATTATTTGGTGGTTAGAAAAAGTAGTACCTTGAATAAAATGTTTCTAAATCTATGTATTGGTGTTCTACCAAGTTTTAATCTTGAGAACTATTTTCCATTTATCTAAAAAGCCCCAGTAGGGTCTAGGGAGAAATTATTGTCTAGTGCCAGCTGACATTTTTCTGACATCAGGGTTGGAAAAATAATTTCCCAGTAATGGTTCTTGTCTTTTGGCATGGCATACACCTATGTGATTTAACCTTCCTTGCTAATAAAAGATTATTTATTTCTTTTAGGCTATTTGAAGGTTTTTTTCCAGACATGGATATCAGGCCAAATCACACAATTTATATCAACAATATGAATGATAAAATTAAAAAAGAAGGTATGTTCTTTTAAAAACATTTCTTCACAGCTAAAATGTGTTTATTTACTTGTGTCTTGAGGCTGTGTTTTAATGTCTCATCAAATCCTCTTTCATTGTGCTCTATAATGCTTTATCTCATTTTTACACAACTCTAATGTTTTTAATATAAGAATATGCAGGCATTAAAGTGCTTTTGAATTGTTTTAACTCATAAATGGTTTCACATAACTATTTAAATTAGGTAGCTAATGAGAATGTGTAATGTGTTCTTTCAAATTATTAAATTAGTGAAAGAAGTGGTCATTATATTGTTATTTTATGAAGCACTTAGTCATTCAGAACCCTCATTCATAAATTGTTTTCCCTCTTGTTTGTACAGAATTGAAGAGATCCCTGTATGCACTGTTTTCTCAGTTTGGACATGTGGTAGATATTGTGGCTTTAAAGACCATGAAGATGAGGGGGCAGGCTTTCGTTATATTTAAGGAACTGGGCTCATCCACAAATGCTTTGAGACAGTTACAAGGATTTCCTTTTTATGGTAAACCAATGGTGAGCTAATCCTATTTTTTCTGCTTTACTTACTATTATTGAGTGGTTCAATAGGTTTTTAAGTATGGACTTGATGCTAGGCTTCCTGGTTTTTTGTTTAGAGAAATTTGTTTGTTTTTTACATAAGTATTTTGTTTGTTTTGAAACAGTCTTTGGTAACCCAGGCTAGCCTTAAACTTGTTATGTAGCCAATGCTTAATTCTCCTTAATCCCTCAGGTTCTGGGATAATAGGTGCGAACTACCACAGAAGGCTTATATACATAATCTTATTAAAATACACTCTTAAAGCTGTATTTATTATTAATTTATTGCAGTTAACATGACCAGAACTAAAATATATTATGATTTACACACAGACAAGATTCTTTAAACCATTAGAAATTAAGGTAGGCATCGTGGGACATGCATGGATTCTCAGCTCTTGGGAGTGAAGGCACTCAGACACTAATAACATCTAAGCTTACCTTGCTTTTTATATGCTAGGAGGGAGCCTATTTTCTAATACAGTCAGGTTGTAAGATTGCAGGCCTCACTAGCCATATGCTCCTTTATTGTAGCTCTTTACTTAGACATCAGTGAAATCTATACATACTAGGCGAATGTGTGTGACTGTCTCCAGTCAGACATAGTGTTAGCTGTCAGCAGCAGTTTGGAGCCTCTGCCCTGTATCGTACTCTTCCTTGAGTTTCAGTAAGGTGAAGTTTCCTGTTACTGTTACTTAATATGAAGACTTTACATAATCTAGGTCTCATGTGCTTGGACCACAATTTGCCTGAATTGAAATGGCAAGTTGGCCTGTGCCTGGTTAGCTGGATACAAGAAAGGAAGAAATATTTGCTGTGTTTGGCACTAGACACACCTTCCAACTTATTATTATTATTATTATTATTTTTTAATGAAGGCAAAATATCCTTTGGTCTGATTTTCCACTAAAGGAATTTTAGAGGTTTGCTCTCTGTCTGCCTTGGCAGGAGCGACCAGATCTCCAACAACATGACAGGATAATAATGCTTTGAGCTGCCGTGCTTGTATTTAAGTGCTTTCAGGTGAGATCAGTAGAGAGCAGAATTTGCTTCAATTTCTAACTCAGAACAAAATGACCTCAGGAAAGTAGAGCTGCCGTCCTGAGGGTTTCTATCATGAGCCTTTTGGAATAAATGTAAATTTTGTTCTTGGCTGTCTTTTGATGAATTGTATTTTATTTTTATGTCTAGAGTTTATTAGTAATGGCACTCTGGGACCTTTAGTGTTCACTAGGATGTTTAGCAGAATCCTTGGCCTCTACCCACTAGAAGTTAAAAGCATCTGGTTAGCAGTATCTCTAGAGAATGCTGAGTGTCCCTGAGCAGGACAGGCTACATTATGTCCTGTTAGAGCCTTTGTTGAGATCAGATACTTAGGTGACTGTTAGAGTGGCAGACAAGTCAGGTACCTAAGATCTGTTCAGGTCAGGAACAGAGTTGAAGACTCCAGAGAACTGAGTTCATCTGACTGGTAGAATTTGAGTCTCAGCCCATCTTGTCTGTTAAAACATGATAGGAAGGTTAGCAGAGCTGTCTGGCATCTCTGCAGTAGAATGGTCTGCACTGGTTCTGAGGGATGTGTCCTGCTTGCCTCTTCCCCTGGTGTATTCTTAGCTGAAGGAGGAGAAAGAGAATTGCTTTGGTTAAGAAATTCTTGCTTTTTGATCCACATTACTTTAAAATGCTTTTGCATCTTTTCAGACGATGATCAAATTCTTGGGATAGGAATTCTTTGTAGGATTACTGTGTTTTTTCTGTCATCTGAGAAATGTTGACGCTTTGAGCTCCAGAGATGTGTTTGATTGAATGGAAATTACAACTTGCAGACAAAATACCCTAGGTAACTGTACAGGTCATTGGCAGAAATATTAGGCCGTTTTTTCAATGATGAATTTAGCCATGTGGCAAATTTAGTCTGTCTAAAGCCCCATTCCTCAAAGTTCAGCATCATTCCCTTTGTGCTTGCAAAAAGCATAGACCCTGAAGCTTTACCTAGACTTTCTGTGTCGGGCTCTTCCGGCTGTTGGATTGTACACTATAGTTGGCAAAGCCCTAAGCGTAGGCCAGTGTTTTTCAGTGCTCACTGGTCTCAGGTGCCTGCCATTTTACTGGCTCTGCCTGGTATAAGAAGATTAAGCCCAGTCATAGCAACTGATAGTGTTCTGTTTCCTCTCGCTTCAACATTTAAGTTATTGAATTTATTTTTTAAAAATGGTAGATTCAAAGGAAAGTCCTTTACAGACTTCAGTACTTTCAGTCACTGTAAGGAAATATCGTGATACATCCCACAGCTGATTGACACATATTGATCCTTTTGTGAGTCATTGATAAGTCCTTTTCATTGTTATTAAGTCAGAAGAAGCAGTAGTGCAGCTTCTTCAGCCTTGGTCTGTCTAGTTGTGTTTCTGTGGTAGTGGTGGGAATTGAACTTGGGACTTCATACATGATAGACAAGTACTTTCGTACTTAGCTGTATCTTTACCTTTTATTTTGAAATAGTCTAAGTTTTTCAGACTGGCCTTGAACTTGATCTGAGTCCAGGCAGGCCTCTTGATTCCGCCTCCTGAGTAGCTAAGGTTAGAGGTCTGAGCCGCCCAGCCCAGTTTGTCCTCTAATAAAGGCAGTTGAGTCTAAGTTTGCCTTACTTGTGACTTTTGGCCACTACTTGTTTCCACTAATTTCTTTCACTGACTTCTTAAAGTTGTGTTTAAAATTAGTTTTCAGTGTATTTATGTACTGGTTTTTAAAAGGTTAGCAACAATTGTAAACAGCCTTCCACAAAGTGATGCATTTTTTTTCCTAAAACTAAAACAGCGAATTCAGTATGCAAAAACAGATTCCGATATAATATCTAAAATGCGTGGGACTTTCGCTGACAAAGAAAAGAAAAAGGAAAAGAAGAAAGCTAAAACCATGGAACAGGCTGCAGCAGCTGCAAACAAAAAGCCTGGCCAGGTGAGACAGAAAAGTGTGTGGCTGTGTGTGTCTCTGTGTGTGTGTGTGAACATTAGATTGGGTTTTTCTATGTAACTTTCTTGGGACTTGTTCTGTAGACCAGTCTGGCCTTGAACTCACAGAGATTCACCTGTCTGCCTCCCCAGTGCTGGGATTAAAGGCGTGCACCACCACGGCCTAGCTAAAGGTGAAGTTTTAAGAAGCTGGGATAACTAAACTTTAAAACTCAAGTGTTTCAACTTAAGCAACAATTTAGAATATCAGCCTTTACACATGGAGACTTGCAGTAAACAGTTTTAATCTGATTTACCTACTGTTTAATGACATCTTCATCTAAGACATACCTGTTGTTTTTCTTAAATTCTGTGATCTCTTCATCATGAGTATCCTACTTAGCTTCTTTGAACAATTAGAGGCAAAACTTGAAATCTAATAAAAGTGTAATTATCCAAAAAAGTAGTTACTTCTGAGTTAAAAAATATTTGAATATGTTTGACTCTGTATAATACTTATATGGAATTGTTTTTAAGACTGTTCCTTTTCTTTATCATTATGTTTTTGATGTAAGAGCTCTTGTAACTTAGATGGAGTCTATTCAGCCTGTGACCCTCCCGCCTCTTCCTCACAGTACTCTTGGTAAATGTTAAAGCCAGGTGTGGTGGTGCACACCTTTAAATCCCAGCACTGGGGAGGCAGAGGCAAGTAGCATGGTCTACATAGTAAATTCCAAGATACTTGATATATAGTGAGACCCTGTGTAAAAGAAAAGAGGAGAGGGTGGAGGAGAAAGAAAGGTGTTCAAATGTTATGTTTCATGTAATGGTCTATAGTGTTGAGAGACATATTTCAGAGATAATTGGGAAAAATTGGTAAATAATTAAGACATAGGATCTTAAATGGAATAAGGTATATTTTACATTTAATTTAATGTTGCTTTATGCTATGTTTATTTTATAAATTGCCTTTGCTTTTTTAGCATACTGAAATTTAACCATTTCTTTTTTGCTTTGTTTTGCTTTGTTTTAAGACAGAGTTTCTCTGTGTAACAGCCCTACCTGTCCTAGAACTCACTCTTGTAGATGAGGCTGGCCTTGAACTCACAGAGATCTGCCTACCTCTGCTTCCTGGGTGCTAGGATTAAAGGCTTGTGCCACTACCGCCTGACCAGAAATTTAACCATTTTTTTTTTTTAATCCCAATTTTATTTTTTTGTAGGGAACACCAAATTCAGCTAATACTCAAGGAAACGCAGCTCCAAATCCTCAGGTAATGTTTTTCTCCATGGGGTGTTTACCCTAAGATCATAAAAATTATGGCAATATAAAATAGCATGCATGACTGCCAAAGCAAGTAAATCTTTTCTCAAGACATAATTGCCTGTCTTTTTAAGGAATTTCTCTTCAAAGTATCTAAATTTCCCTACGATGAAAATAAAACCTGGCCTATTCCTATTTTGCATGAATTGGTGACAAATCAAGGGTTGTGAGGGCCAAGAAAGGGCTTTTGTTTTGGGTAAGGTGCATGCCAGGGTTTCACAGATGTGTAGTCAGAGGACTTTGTGAGGGGCTCTTACCCAGGTGGCTGACACACTGCCCTGTCTTTCTCAGGTTCAGGTTGGGCAGTGGTGTTTGCAGTCACCCTTGTTTCCACTTCTTCAGCACAAATATTCAATCTTCTTTGAGCAGAGTTTAAATTATAGACTCTGACATGATCCACCTCTTCTCTGTACCACTAAGAAAGTTACAGTGTTAGAGTACACAACCATATTAGAGTATAAAAGCACACACTTTTTATTTTTCTTCTCCTTTGTTGTTGGGGACTAAATCTGAGCTGCCTGGTACCCTCAGCCCCACTGAGACAGTCTTGATTCTACTCTCCATCCTCCTGTCTCAGCCTCCTGAGTGCTGGAATTACAGGTGGCTGTCACCATACCTGACCCTCTGCGTTCGTTTATGATCTTTCTGTTCTTCAAACTCTTTCAGAACTTGAAGTCACAGATAGCACTTTGTTCTCTATCTTGAGATGTTCACTAATTGTTTTTATACTTGAACTTTTCTTTTCGTGACAGTAGCAAGTAGACAGTGTCTTCTTATATATAAATCCTTTATGCACTCTCTGTAGTATATAAAGTATCCTGTCTCAGGATGGGGTACCAAGCATGTGACTTAATATCTAGTATTCTGCTTGTTTTATATAAGTAGATGCAGAACATGCCATTTACTGTCACACAGGAACACAGAGTCAGCAGGCTGTGGTTGGTAATAATGTTTCAGTTCTTAATTTTCTCATGGTCTGGTAATAAACAGGAATCACATGGTGGAGTGTTAGCTGAGTTGAGTGATGAGCTGAGAAGCTCCGTGTTGCTGCCTTTTCTGGTCTTTAGACTTTGAATTCTGAATTCCAGGTGATATCATTCCCTAGTTACGACTGACCTACAGGTGTTTCATCTATAAATACTGTTTTCACAGATTCCTAAACTTCCAGATTTGGGGTCTTAACTTGAATACTGGCTTTCCCTGGTGTTTGTTTGTTTGGTTTTTTTTGTTTTGTTTTGTTTTTTTGTTTTTGGGTTTTTCGAGACAGGGTTTCTCTGTGGCTTTGGAGCCTGTTCTGGAATTAGCTCTGTAGACCAGGCTGGTCTCGAACTCACAGAGATCCATCTGTCTCTGCCTCCCGAGTGCTGGGATTAAAGGTGTGCGCCACCATCGCCCGGCTTTGGTGTTTGGTTTTTATCTGTATCTGTTTTCAGCTTTCATTTTGGTGTGTTAAGGTTTCACAGACCCCTTTAAGCTGCAGTGTAGTTCTCTAAAGATAGTTTTCATGTTTCTTACAACCTTGCAGTACAGTTTATATTCACAGGCTAACTTTGCCTTTTGTTTCCAATAGGTCCCCGATTACCCTCCAAACTATATCCTATTCCTTAATAATTTGCCAGAAGAGACGAATGAGATGATGTTATCCATGCTATTCAATCAGTAAGTTCTTTACTAAACAGATCTGTGTGGAGCCTCCTGTCAGGACAGGTAGCCCTTCTGTGGAAGGAGTTCATTTGTCACCCACAGCAGTAGTTCTCTGTAAGGTCATTGAGGAGGTCTGGGCAAATAATGGATTGAAGCCTGTCTCCAAGCTTAGCAAGTAAAGGATAGATTTCCCCTGTTGGAGTTGTTCTAATAGATGGGTAAACGGGAAACAAACTGACATAAGGACAGGCATGAATTAGCGTGACCTCTTTCATGGTGAAATTTCATGTCAGGTGCCTCCACCCTAATTGGGATTCTTGATTGAATGTGATTAGTTTTCTGATGTGGGAGCCCCTCTGTGCGCTGTGATTAGCATTAATAAATAAACTGCCTTGGCCTGTTGTTAGGGCAGAACTTAGGTAGGCGGGGAAAACTAAATGGCATGCTGGGAGGGAGAAGGCAGAGTCAGAGATACACCATGGATCCACGGCCAGAGGTAGACATGCTAAAACTTTGTTGGTAGGCCACGACCTCGTGGTGATACACAGATTAATAAAATGGGTTAAATTAAGATGTAGACGTTAGCCAATAAAAAGTTAGAGCTAATGGGCCAAGCAGTGTTTTAATTAATATAGTTTCTGTGTGGTTATTTTGGTTCTGAGTGGCCAGATGAATAAGTGGCTTCCTCCTAGTTTTCCTAGAGCAATAGCGAGAAGTTGTTCAACAAATTTACTTACACATTTGCCTGTATTTACTGCTTTTATTTTTGTCTAGGTTCCCTGGTTTCAAAGAAGTTCGCTTGGTACCTGGGAGGCATGACATTGCATTTGTAGAATTTGAAAATGATGGGCAGGCTGGAGCTGCCAGAGATGCTTTGCAAGGGTTTAAGATCACACCATCTCATGCAATGAAGATTACCTATGCCAAGAAATAACCTTTGGAATGGCCAGTTTGAAAGGACTTGGTATTATTTATAGTGTTTGTTTCGATTACATTCGGTCAAGTCGTTTTAATGGTTGGAAGTGAAATTCAAGTTTGGGGGATAGAGTCACCTAATTTTTTTTTTTTTTTTTTTAGTTTTGGTGAACTGTGAAATCTGAAGCCTTAATTTTGTACAATAAACTTTTATTTGTATTCTGTGCACTTAACACTGTTTACTGGTCTGTTGTTCAACCATCAAATGCTTATTTCAGTATAGAACACATCTGAAAGTGTGTAAAACTCCATAATGGAAGTTGGTGTTATTTGGGAGCAGCAAATGGCACAGAGGTTGAAAGGAGCAGATTGCAGCATCTAATGAACAGCATGTTAACGGTAAAATGATCAGCCTGCTGTTAGAAAACCAGACATATGCCTCCTTCAGCCCGCTGAGCCTAGTGTTTACTGGAGTAGATTCATACTGTATTAAATTATGGCTGTTTGATAGCAGCTGCTCACTGTTCTCTAGAACAACAAGCGGTAGGACTGCTGCCTTCAGTGGAATGTTTTACTTTTTTCCTTCTTATAGAAGGTTAGTATTTAGTCTCAATACTGAAGGGCTTGGTAGTACCTGCCTGCAGTTCCAGCACTATGGACGCAGAGACCTAAGGATCACTGCAAGTTCAAGACTAGCTTTAGCTGTTCAGTGAGCCCTGCCTCAAAATAAATAGATAAATAAAATGAATAAACAGCTTCCAAAGGGAATCTCTAGTCTGTCCTAAGACAGTTAATCTTCCTCCTTTGTGATGGTGAGGATGTGCACAGGTTAGATGTTAAGCATGAAATCTACCACTGAACTTCGCGTCCCCTGCCCATTGTTTAGGGTTGTTTATTTGTTTTGAGACAATAGTTTGCAATGTGGTTAGTTCAGGCTAATGCCAAATTCTCACCCACGTGTTGTGATTACAGGCACGTGCCCATATTACAAGCTCTTTGTAATTTTTAAACAGTTATAGATTTCCAAAAGCTACTTTTCTGATTTTGCTTTATACTTAATGGCCCAATTTCCTCCTACTAATGAAGACATCTTTAGAAGTTGACTTTATTTTTCAAATATTGTGTATAATGAAAATACTATTTTTTGATATTCTTGTTTTAGTATTTCCTTAAAATACCCTTATCACTTAAAGTTTTTCTTATATACCTACAAAAAGGTCATTTTTAGATTTAGATAGAGACCTTTTTTTATTCATACATGTATTAAGAGGAGATCAACAAAATGAATTATTCCTAAAACTACTATATCAAAGACTTATTTTTTTCCAAATACAAATAAAATTTATTCAAACAGCGAACCTATTATGATAGATAACTGGTAGCTTAGGACTGAAGTGTCTGGGATGAGGGAATATTGTAAACAATTATAACTATGCATGCTTGTAAACTGTTGCCCGGACTCACAGACGGAACAGTAAAATGGGCAGATTTTACTGTAAGCATGATTTGTCTGTCGGATACAGCAATTTGTAACATCAGTCGATAGACATTTGTGTATTAGGAATAAAATGGCTATGAACATACAGGCAGGTGTTCACACATGTGTCTATGTTAGGTTTTGAACAAAAGGATAACATCTAATTTTAACCATTCCTGTTTTATATTAAAAAAAATGCAGGAATAGTACATTGAACTCTTTTAAGGACTTATGGCAACCCAGTAACTGGCAGTTCTCAAATGCTGGAGAATGCGCCTCTGTTAACTTTTAAAGACTCTTATGTCTATTTTCCCTCTTTAATAACATGAGTCTTTGGATCACTAATACTACATTTCAGCAAGATTTTTTTTTCAGCAAGAGGAAGCTATTTATTTATTTATTTATTTATTTATTTATTTATTTATTAAAGATTTCTGTCTCTTCCCCGCCACCAAGCAAGATCTTGCTAAAATAACAAATCTGAACAGAAAACTATCTTAGTATAAGCAATTAAAAATAAGGAAAATAGGCAGAGCCAAAATTTCTATGTGTAATCCATGTTGTTATAACTTAGATGGGAAACATATTCTGTCCTCTGATTCTAGCTTTGGGTAGAAAAGGGGGTGGAGAGAATACACAATGCAGGAGCCTGGGAGATGCACATTTGGGTCCAGCACTGGCAGGCTGGACCCAGAGAAATCCTTACAGTGTGTGCTTTTTGCTGGAGAGCTAGCTAGCTGGAAGTCAACTGAATGTGTGAACCAATGGATCCGGACGTCACAGGATCATTCACCAGTATTGGTCCTGGTGACCAGGCCTTTCCTAGAAGCACCTACACTGCATATCTCTAACTGTCCCCCGGTGTGGACCTGTTCCCACATTGAGTGACCTTCCTTCCCAACCAGAAACAACGAAAAGCTATGGAGGTGGGGGTGGGAGATGGCTTGGTTCAAAGGACACCAGGAACATTTTTAACTTACCTTACTCTCCTTTTTAATGATAACAGCAATTGTACTTTAATTTCATTCCCCACTGAATTTGGAGTTGGTCAGTGTTTGATTAGTAAAGCAGACTCACCCATAGAATTATATCATCTGAATTAGGATCCAATTTACAGATTTAACAGATGTCAGGGCTGTACTTCAAGTCCCTGAATTCTGAACATGGTAAGATCCCATTGAAGCATGATATTAAATTTTAACTCCCATTTGTGTAGGAGGTCCTTCTTTCTATGTGTTGCTTGTATTGGTTAATTAATATAGAAAACAGCTTTGGGCCCTTGAAAGGGCAGAACTTAGGTAGGCAGAGAAGACAGAACTGAATTCTGGGAGGAAGAAAGCAGAGAGAGAGAGACCATGGAGTAGCCCCAGAATCAGACATGCTGAATCTTTCCTGTTAAGCCACTGCCACGTGGCAATACATAGATTAATAGAAATGGGCTAAATCAAGGTGTAAGAGTTAGCCAATAAGAAGCTAGAGCTAAATGGGCCAAGCAGTGATTTAATGAACACAGTGTCTATGTGATTATTTCGGGGCTAAGCTAACCGCACAGCCAGGATGAACAAGCAGGCCCTCTCCCTACAACACCCATTCTCAAGTCAGAGTGCACATCACCAGTTAGGGTTATATTATCAAGGATGATCAAGATGTCTATTTCTTAACTTGGGGTTGAAGGGATTGAAACACACACACACATTCATTTCATGTGTGTGTGTGTGTGTGTGTGTGTGTGTGTGTGTGTGTTGTGTGTGTATACACACGATGTAACCAAGGGGTGAGTCTGACTGGTTGAGTCCTCACCTAAGAAACACGGATAGGGTGTGAGGAGATGAAATGAAAGATGTCCTTTTAGTTTTCCTGATCAATATGACTGGGTGGGGCATCCCTCCACCAGGATGTTTCAGTTTATTGACCTTGTATTTCACACTGTGCTCTAAGATGAGGGAGCTGAGCCTGGGATGCAATTCCTGAGACTGGATATTTTATCAACTATTGATGTATTGAAATAGTGACTGAATCAGGACTTTGTGCACACTAGACAAGAACCTTGACACGGAATTGTATTCCAGCCATTTCTGTGGTTCTGTTTTTGAGACAAGAGTCTCACTCAGTAAGGGTGAGCAGATACGCAGTAAGCAACAGCCTACACACTAGTAGTAGGTCAAACTCCTGACCTAGCTTGGGGATTCTCCCTGAAGGAATGATTATTTAAATGAAATGGGGGGGGGGTAAAGAAAATCTCAAGACAATTATAGACTGAAGAGTGAGACACTGGTGGAGAACAGAGGTCTGTGAGCTGTTTGAACCTAACCATCAGGGCAAGGATGCTCTCAGGCAGAGTGTTTGTTGATGAAAAGAATCCACTGGCGAGACACAGTTTAGCATAAGTTTATTTAGCAAAGCAAAAGAAAGAGCAAGGTGATAGTAGTCTGAGGTCAATCCTTGATTGATGCCTTACCATCTAACCTGGGCGGGACACTAACCGAAGGGGCAGCTACTAAGCCACAGCTTCAGTTCCTTGCTCCCCGCACACCTAACTCCCAGCGTCAGCTCCATGTGCTGCAGCCTGTCCTTAGACTTCAGTGGAGCCACAGGCTCCTCAGAAGAATGTCAGGCCAAACAGGTAATTTAAAGATGAAAGGACCGGAGAACATAGGTGAAAACCCAGAAAAAGGAGGCAATGGGCTCTGGTCAGAACTTGCACAGCTTCTCCAGTGGCTGCAGTGTCTCTGGTGTGGCATTAGGCACAATTGCTTGCATCTGAGTTGTCCTAAATCTAATTAAATTCATATTTGCCCACAGCAAATACTGAAATAACCCATGCCTCCCCCGGGTCATAGTGCCTAAAAAGACTTCGCATTGCCTTTGTTTCTTCAGCTTTCCAAAACCAAACCAAATGTTAAAGTATTTGTTATCTGTGTTATCCATGATAGCTCAGAGTGGTTAACTTCCACTCTGCTGGGGAGTGTGTGCACGGTGTGGCAGTCCTGAGTTCACCAGTCCTGTTTCCTGAAGTAGCTCTAAAATGGAGATTGTCTTTTAAGTCCCCTATAGGCAGCTAGTTTGGGACTGGAACAGTCTGAAGACAGTTGTCCTGTCAGAACTAAGAGTTAATCAGTGTTTGCGTTTCCCCACAGATGCTTTTAGACCTGTGGATTAAAGGAAGAAAAATAAAACGAAACCCACCCTGCCATTCCACATTCCATGGTGGTTTTTAATTCATCCTCTCCTTGATATGAAGCAGGAAAGAGGATTGAAAATCCATTTTAATTTAAAATTAAGAGGCAGTAGCTGTGGATCATAGTCCCTCTGGGTGACCTGTGGATAAGGTGGTCAACAAAAGGCACTTTGGCCCTTGTGGGCTTTACTTCTATCATCTCTAATAAGGATACCGAGTCTTCTAAATCAGGCCAACTGTATACCCTTCCTGAAAACACCCACATACCCTAAAAACCTTTATATGAACACCAACAAAACAGTGAAACTTGCACACACGTGTTCATATCTAGGCATACATCTACCCCAAATAAGAAAACTTTTTATTGTAAGTATAGTTTACATTAACCTTCAGAAAAAGTATGCTACACAAAATTGCTTAATTTCTTGTCCCCCATGTTGGTTCTCTGAAGCCACATGGTCAGCCAAATTGAAGAGGACAGACTGTCAGGGAGCTCTAGTCAAGAAACAGTAGATTGGGGGCAGGGTTTCCCCTGATCAGGGAGATGCCTATCCCAATCACCCTATAAAAAGCAGCTGCATACAGTCTGTCTACCCTGGTGAATGGGAAACTGGACCGAGACTGTCTGCTTTCAGTGCTAGATCCCACATGCCTGAAGCAGTACCTGGCAAACGGTACGTGCTCAGCAAATCTTTACCAAACAGAGCTGTGTACTGATTGCTTCTAAAATGTTACTGAGGCCGGGCGATGGTGGCGCACGCCTTTAATCCCAGCACTCGGGAGGCAGAGGCAAGCAGATCTCTGTGAGTTCAAGACCAGCCTGGTCTACAGAGCTAGTTCCAGGACAGGCTCCAAAGCCACAGAGAAACCCTGTCTCGAAAAACCAAAATAAAATAAAATGTTGTTGAGATGGTTTTCCAGTGCGAGGGTTTCCTAGCAGTCAGGAACGAAGGAATAATTAAATAAATAAAGTCACACAATGCAACAAAACTTCACACAAGAGACTCTTTGGGGGAGAAACAGAATCATGGCTCTCTCTGAGTGGGAACAGAGACAAAGGCAGGCTGCGGGGAGAGGGTGGGCTCTGTAGGGTTTTTGGAGAAGTGAGCTGGTGGAAGAGTTCATTGCGACATGAAGTATTGCTTGCCCATTAACCATGAGTCATGGGGGTGTGAATTTCCAACTCCTAGCCCCTGGACAAGCCAGGGGAGGGAGATTTTCCACTGGCCTGTGCCGTTCAGTTCCATTTCCTATGGGAGAGATGCTTAAATGCAGGGATAACTGTTTCTATTGCTGGGAAGAGTCACCATGGCCACAATTCTTATAAAGGGAAACAATAAATTGGTCTGGCTTACAGGTCAGAGGTTTAGTCTAATATTGTCATAGGGGAAAATATGGTGGCATGCAGACAAACATGGTGGTGGAGAGGTAGCGGAGAGTTCCACATCTAGTCTGCAGGGAGCAGGAAGAGTGAGAGACACTGTACCTTGCTTAGGCTTTGGAAACCCCAAAGCCCACCCCCAGTGAGACACTTTCTCCAGCAAGACCACAGCTCCCAATAATGCCACTTCCTATGAGCCTATGGGGGACATTTTTATTCAAACTGCCACAGCAACAAACCTCAAATTTCATTCTCTGTAGTCAATCATGGCATTTGCCTGACCTTAGAGGAAGTTGTTACGGTTTTGATCTTGAATGTCCCTGAAAAACCCGTATGTTAAACATGTGCTCCCCAGATTGGAGTAGTTGGGAGGAAGCAGCACCTTTGAGAGGGGAGACTTACTGAGGGGTACAGTGTCTTTGGGGTGACCCAGAGGGGGTCACAGAGCCTCACTGGCTGTTTTCTCTCCATCATCTGTTTTCTTGCAATAAGCTAAGTGGGGTTCTCTGCTACTGGCTTCCACCAAGATATGCCTCAGACCCGAATCAACGGGAACAGGGATCATGGCTCTAAACTTCCAGATATGTAAATCAGAATAAACTATTTATCAGTTGATTGTCCCAGGCATGTGTTGTAGGGAGGGAAAGCAAATGTACCCAGAAATAAAGACGGAGTTGCCACCACTTCCTCACCCACTTATCTCTTGGCTCCACATTGGTAGGATCTGGTTGTGGTATGTTATACAATCCACCAGTGGCCCAGCTAAACATGTCTCCTAAGAAACCAATCACAGAAGATTTGCATAAGATTACTTTATTTATTATGTAAATCAGGATTTTTTATTAGATTTACTAAAACTTAATTTTATACTCATGACATTTTTAGTTTTTAAAGTGTTTGTGTGTATGTTGTTTACATATGTGGATGCATATGTGTTCCTGAAGAGGCCCGGAGTTGACACTGGGTGTCTTCCTCAATTTTCCTCCACTTTATTTATTGATATTCTTGTTGAACCCAGAGCTTGCTGGTTCCAGTTAGTCTAGCCAGCCAGCTTTGCCTCACGGATGTCTACGTCCATCTCTAGAGAGCTGGGGAAACAGGTGGGCCACCATGCCTGATCAGTATTTGTGTGGGTTCTGGGGTTCTGGACCCTATTCTTCAGACCTGCACAGCTGTTATCCACTGAGCTGTCTCCCCAGCCCATTTTACATCTTGAACAGGTTTCTGCCTTCAACAAATGTTTGCTCACAAACCAAAAGGACGGGAGGGTAAAACAGAAAAGTAAACTATAGTTGGTGTTCCTGCAGTCCTCTTAACGGTGCCCTGATGCTGGTGGGCACCACAGAAGTGACAGATGTAGCTTTACCAGGGTGCATCATCGCTGTGGAACACTGGCGTGGAGTTTGACTTTCTGGAAAAAGAAATGCTAAAAAGCCTCTGGAATCCAGGAGCACGCTTTATGAAAGCAGGGGTGGGGGTGGCCCCTTCCTATTGGCTGAGTACTTACCCCGGGGGTCTGGCTTTCAAATAAAAGAGCCACTGAAGTCAGGCAAAGAGTGCTAGTAAAAACAGCAACAGGGGAAGATGGCAAGAATATGGATTCTTTTGCTTGGGGGCCTGGTGGCTCTGTGCGCAGGGCACGGAGTATTTATGGATAAACTTTCTTCTAAGAAGTTGTGTGCAGATGAGGAGTGTGTCTGTAAGGAGTTGTTCATGGTTCAGTTTTCATTATTTTCCTATTGCATGATTGAAATGATGTCTGGATAAAGTCAGATTTTACTTTGTAGTGAATCTTAAATGTGTATGTTCTCAGCACTGCGTCTTGTGGCCTGTGATTGGTGTCTTAACTGTGGAGAATTCACTTACCTTAGATTTTGCTGCAGCTTTTAATCTTCAGGCTTTCTCTGTCTGTCTGAAACCCAGCTGGACTTTCATACATTGCTCAGACGCTTTGCCTTTTTACTCCTAGGACAACCGGTCACTTTGGATTTGTTTGTTTGTTTTCTTCCAGATACTATTTCTCTGGCTAAAGCACAGGAAGATTACAATGCCCCCGACTGTAGGTTCATCAATATCAAGAAAGGGCAGCAGATCTATGTTTATTCCAAGCTGGTAAAAGAAAATGGAGCTGGAGAGTTTTGGGCTGGCAGTGTAAGATGAAATTGTTTAAACATATGTATTTCTTACCTGTGCTGCTTTTAGCTCTTTCTGGTTTTCCTACCTTCAGCCCCTCTACTGCCTAATAGGAACTGTAAAGACAACGTGAGGAATGGAAACAGAAACACAAAAATTCAGATTCATTTTCTGTTACTGTATTTAAAGGAAAGATCTCATAACAAAATTGAAGTTAAGTCAAAATGATGTCTTGAGAAGAAAAGAGCCATGCATGCTGAGGCTTCTATATCACACAGAAGTTGAATCTCGTTCAAAAAATGTCTGAGAAGATTTGCCAAGAGAAAGGGTTGCATGTTAGCAGTCTGTCTAAATGAGAATGTTCCTTTACAAAAAGTTAGAACCCTCCTTGATTCTTCAGGAGCTGCTTTCCCGAGTTAAAATGTACCCACAGACCCTGCAGAGCCCAGGGGAGAATGAAGCATGCTTCTTGTTACCCGAAAGATGCATCCTAAATTGAGGAAAGATTCAATCAGAATGTATTCAGTGGATGTCCCTCAGAATTGTTAAGGAGTGGGAAGTATACAATACTTTAAAATGAGTGTCTATTTGCTTTAAAATTTTTATTGACCTTAATTTTTTTATAGCATCTGGAAGATCTCAGGCAATTCACGAGATTGCAGAAAGCAAAGCAATGTTCAAGTACTGAGACAAATCAGATCTGCCCCACAAAAGACAGACGCACAAATCTTGGCGCTACCAGTGAATTTCAGATTTGCTCTGAATTCCCTGGGATGCACAGAGAAAAGGAAGCTCTGGCTCATGGAATTTTCATTATGAGGAAAGAAGTTTCTCAAATACCCTGACATCAACTTATCCCTGACTGTTGCTGTTCTGGGCACACAGGTTTACAGTGACCACCAGGATGAGATGGGAATTGTGGGTTATTTCCCCAGCAACTTAGTTAAAGAGCAGCGTGTCTACCAGGAGGCCACCAAGGAAGTCCCAACCACGGTAAGCATCTCAGCGGTGGCTGGAGGATGACTCATATCTTGGGGGTAATGTAGACAGGTCCTCAAAAAAAAGGAGTATGTTCTTCAGCTTATAGTATATGCTGCACGGCACAGGTGCCCACGGTGGCTTTATGAGACAGTGACGTTTAAGATGTACATACTGACTATCCGCCTTATGAGGATGTCCACGCTTCCTTCACATCCTACAGTCACCCTGAGTTTAGCTCTTACATGTTTCCACTTTTAAAGACTGCATTTTATCTTTATCAGGGATATAACTGACCAGTAAGATTATTTACTTATATGTACAACCTGATGCTTTGACGTCATAAAGTGATCAATCCACCGAAGCTGATTCACGATTCACACCTGCCATCTCATAGAGTTACCCTTCCTTCCTCCCCTCCTCCACCCCTGTCTCACGTGTGTGTAGCATTGGAGACTGACCTAGCATGTTTCAGTTAAACAGCACAATTCTCTTTCTGTTTTGAGTGCAAGTTATCCTGGAAAGGTATCTCTGGCGTAAAGAAAGAAACTAAAAAAAAAAAAAAAAAAAAAAAAAATCACTAAGCTGTTCTCCCTGATGGTTTTGTGAAAGGTAGATTTATTTATGAAAGGTAGACTGAAGGAAAAAAAAATTAGCACCTGTTTTTGAGAAAGTCAAAATATTCTAGAAAATCCTTGGAGTCTTATTTTTTCTGGCAGATAGACTCTACTTATGCATGAAATAAAATCCTGCTCTTCCCTCTGCCCTGAGGCCCTGTAAACAGTGGCGGAAATAAAAGATCCTTTCTGAGCTCCTTTGCAGGATGGTTATTTTGAAGTAAGTTTCTCAACTGATGGCTGTGCTTCAGACATAGCCCAGCCTAACAGATGGGGCACTGCGCTCCACCTGTCAAATAACTACAAACCTGAGGTGGATTTGAATTCGTTTTAAATGGTATTTGACTTGAAGTGATAATTCTTTTAAATCCTTAGGTTTTCAGCCTTGACTTATCATGAATCCAAAGTTGTCTGTTATTAAATCTTATTTTAAATTAAAAATCTATACGTGCATTTTTTTTCGTCCAGCCTGAAAGTTCAATCTTTTCCCCTCCCCAGGAGATTGACTTCTTCTGTGAATAAGAAATCAGCTAACACTGCAGATAAAATGAAAACACCAATGATGAAAACGAGAAATGGAAATAACCAATCTGGTGTATCTGTACCTTCCTGGCTTCGCCTGATGGCAGGAGTACGGGTCTAGAAGGAGGCAATCTAGGGGAACTGTCAACTCAGCCTGGTTTGCTTGCACCGCCTTCCCAAGGGGTGGCCACAGAGTACTGTTTGAATCACATCAGTCGTTTATAACTAGAGAGTTTGAGGTGAAGAGAATCTTCAATCACTCAGTGGTGCACATCCAAGGTGTCGTTAGTTTTAAATGGTCATTCTTCCCAGCTCTGGCTTCAGGCTTTTAAGCTCCATGAATTGTAAGTTTGACTTTTGAACGTGTTTTCTGTTATTTGTGTCTCTGGACATCTAAAGTCTTAATACTGTACTTGTCAGGGTATTCTAGTATTGTTACTTCTTATATTTGATACCCTTGGATATAAGAATGTTAAGTATAAAAAGAACCTTTGGACTCATAACTATTTGAGCTATGTCTCAGGATTTTTTAAAAAAAAAAATTTCACATGCCATTTCATATGGGGGGTAGCTTTATATTCTAAAAGATCAATTTGTGTTTAAATTGGTCTGTGTGTATGTGTAGGGATGGACATCTTAGGAAGCTCTTTTGGTGGCACAGTTTCCTTTGGCTCTGTTGCCTGTCTGGGTCTTAAGGGATAGCCAAACCCAGGTCTGAAGACTTTTTCCTCCACTTCTGTCTCTTTCCATACAAATCCTGCTTAGCAAGGTAATGCATTACCTTGGAGTGTTACCAAGGAGTCAAGAGTTCCCTTTTTGTAAGCGAACAACTGAAATTTCTGATGCCTGTCACCCCAAACACCAGAGAGCAGAAACAGGAAATGAATTTAAGCTGCATTTTATTCGGAGAGCTGGAAATCTGGGAAGACAGAGTCAATGTCCCCAAATCTGCCATTCTCTCCCCATTTACAGCTGTAGCTAGCAGTGACATCTGCAGAGTTCAGTCTTAGTTCTCTGGTGTGGGTCAGTTTTGCCTCTGAGAGTCTGTGTTGGTGAGTCTGCCCCTATTGTCCTCTATGTTCCCACGCTTTATCAGCTTTCTTTGTGCTTCTGTACCCCAAGGCCACTGAGCCTGCACATAGCCTCTGGGTTATGTGTCTAGGTTAAAGGTCAACTCCGATCAGACTGTTAGTGTTGTGTGCGTGCTCATTTGCAGTGTGGACACGCAGATTCCTTTCTACAAGAAGTATCCAGTGTGCTGCTGTAACACGTGAGCAATGCCCCTATCTTTTCCCACCGCTTTTGTAGGTTCCCAGTTTCAGAGATCTGAAAAATTGAAATCAGACCCAGAAGAAAACTCCCAGCAGCTTCTGGGAGGAGGGAGTGAGTAAGAGGAAGAGAAGAAGTCATGTTTTCTGAGGTGGTGCTCTCTTGTCAGCTGCTTCAGAGGAACGGGGTGCTCTTTAGAGAACGGGGTGCTCTTTCTTTAGAGAATGGGAATGCCCAACATGCCAGGGTAAGGGGGCTATGATTTGGGCTAGCAGTTGAAAAAGAGACAGAAAGTGGAAGAAGGGAAGATTATGTTTTGTTTGTTTATTTTTTAAATTAGAACTCAAAGAGCAGGCTAAGCAGTGAGGATCTATAAGCAACTGCATGGATAGAAGGACATCGAGGGTGTGTAGCTCATTAGAGGTACTTTCCCTCCAATCTTCTGAATGTGTCTTCAGTTTTAACAGATAGTTTTCTTGAGTGGTGGTTTTTGTCTAGGTGATTGACAGGCCCATTTAGATTAACACTTAAGGGAGTATACAATAGCATGTTTTTGCTTTATATGTATATGTATGTATATGTGTGTATATGTGTGTGTGTGTGTGTAAGAGAGAGAGAGAGAGAGAGAGAGAGAGAGAGAGAAATAGTAGTAGTAGTGAAGGCAACCTGAGCCCTATTCCTGGTTTTTTGTAATCTTAGAATCTTTTGAGAGTTGAGATGCCACGTTTTACCTAGAGTCAAAAATGCAATTCAGTTATGTTTCTTGCGATAAAAGATTATGTAGCTTGACCTTTGCACACATGAGTTCCCAGCAGCCATGATCACCTGCATGAGATCCAGTCAATATTGCAGCACGGAGCTGGGGAGGGACTGCCCCCAACCGAGGAGCTATTATTGACAACTTACGGCTACTAGATGGGAGAGTCAGTTTACTTTATGGGTGTGGTCCATGGTAGGTTAACAGCCCAGTGGATGACCCCACACCCACAATAAAGATAGCACAAATTGGACTCAGTGGGCTATTTTAAAAGGGGAAGAGTCATGATATGTTGGAAGAGGGATGTAGGAGTGGGTATATCTGGGAGGAATTTGGGGGTGAATATGGACAGAACATACTGTGTAAATTTTTCAAAGAATAAATAAAATATGCTATTAACATTATGTAATGATATATTAAAGAGAATTAAAGAAAAAGTCTACCACTACACTTTACCAGGAGGAAATGGCTTTCCCTTAATGAGCAAGTTGTTCCTTAGCTCTACTACCTCCACCCAAAGGTGATACTTCTTTTCTTTATTATGATATGTTTGATTTGTATATCTGTTTTATATATGCGTGTTCTCAAATTTTGTAAAAGCTTCTTGCATACCAAGGGTTTGTGAGGGGGAAAAGTCTAAGAAGTCCTGCTGAAAGTAATTACAGTGAAGTTACAGAAACTAACGAGAGACAAGAGGAGTTGGGACACCGTACAATGTCTAGGCAGTAGACTAAATTTCTTAGGAATCTGTAGGGGTTGGGAGACAGCTTGGTCAGTCATGAGGACCTGAGTGCGGTGCCCGGAACCGAGGTGCGAAAACAAACAATAGAAAACACAACTGTGATGGAGAACACTTTTAATCCCACAGCTGGAGAGGTGGAGGCAGGTGGATTCCTGATAGTCACTGTTTAGCAAGCTGAGTCTAATCAAAGAGTCCTAAGTTCCTGTGAGAGAGTCTGTCTCAAACAGCAAGCTTGACATTCAGAGTTGACCTCTGCCCTCTGCGTGCACTCACCTACATGTGTGCTTGGATAAAGGTTCCAATTCCTTTAAACCTCCATCTTAGCAACTTCTCGCAGATTAGCATCACCCGCATGGCTGGGCTGTAGCAAGAGTTACCTATAACTTACATGCAAGATCCGGACACAGGATAGTCTTTAAGTGGGGAGTGGCATTCAGGCTTCTGTTGTTGGTGTAACAATTGTCTTGCTTCCCAGTTCATTCATCCTCAGAGTGTTCCCACATAGCCATGCTTTTGGGGCAGTCATAATTAACTTGGAGCATAATTATGAAAAGGTAGAGGAGACATTCTGCACAAAACCACTCCATGTAGTATACATACAACACATCATATATACAAATAAATAACAATGAGATTACATTTAAAGTGAGAGGGTTTTTTTTTACATCTGTGAAACATTTGAGGAAGCAGTGTCCTTGTTTCTTAAGTGAATTAATCTTAACAATCTATTCTTTTCAGAAACCCATGATTTTATGGTTATAGTTTTCTGAAGTTGTCTTTAAGGAATGTTGCAAATAATTAGCATACCGTGCACACATGCATGCACACACACACACACACATACTTACATTCAAGGTTCACAAACATTATTCTTAATGTCTGTGGTAGTATATATATATATATATTTGTTTTCATTTTTAGGAAAAATCAGATGTTCCAATAAAGGGTTTTTCTGTTTGTTTGTTTTGTTCTCTCTCTCTCTCTCTCTCTCTCTCTCTCTCTCTCTCTGTGTGTGTGTGTGTGTGTGTGTGCATGCAGGGTAAACAAACTAGGGAGGTACAATGTAGTAAAACTTCTAGTATGCCTATTTCTGGGTCCTCAAATCAAGCTGCAAATCGGAACAAGCAAACAAACAAAAAACCCTCCTCCCCCTCCCTGCTGTCCCATACTTAGTCACCAGTGATCTCACTCTCTTTGACATTTCCTTTGAGTGTTTGTCATTAGGGTTGTGGGTAAATAAGTGGCAAAGGGTTCTTTAGAATATTAGTCTTATGATTCCATGGAAACAATAACATGAACCTAATTGATAAGTCTGTGGATAAACAATTCCATCTCTCATTCTCAAACACTTCTTTGGCTACTTCCTGAGAACAAGCAAATGTAAAATAAAAATGCTTTTTTTTTTTTTTTTTAAAAAAAGGCAATTTAAGGCAGTTTTATTGTTGTAGTTGTTTTGGGTTTTGTTTATTTTTATTTTGCTAAGCATTCTGGGGGTCATGCCTGTAGACCTGGCAGCATAGTCCTGCTATCATAGTGTGTCTTTTTGTAGAAGCTGTCCTTCTTGGTGCCAGGGGCCAGGGTCAAGGCTCAGTGGAAGACATCATGTTCAGCATGCAGCAGGCCTTAGTTTCAAAATTAGCTCCACACATACGCACACACCAGAGGAAGGAGGAGAGAAGGAAGAACAAAGAAAGAAATAAGGAAACAAACCAACAAGCAAAAAGCCACACCTCTTGCTCAGGTGATTGAGACAGCTGCTTTTGCTTCCTATAAAACTGTCTGAGGTAAATCACAGATTAGAATGTCCATCAGATACTAAAATCAGAATCGCCCTTCAGCTTTCTGACCGTGAATTCAGAAGACCATGTTCGCACCTGGCCTAGTAAGGCCTCCGACTTACAGTGTGGCGTTGCAGCGGGGAATGACTACATGAATTAACTGTCAGAGTTAGCAATTTAAAGGCCGACTTAGAGCTGGTAATGTAATGTAATGGTAATCTTAATACTGAAGATGGAGGCTGAAGCAGGAGGATTGCCATGAGTTCACGGTCGGCCTGGGCTACATAATGAGTTTTTGGGTAACCTGAATTATAGCATGCAGCCATATTTTTATTTAAAACAATAACCCTCAGAAATAATCTTTTCTTAGAAACGATGAAATGACAGAGATGCCTTCATCCCACCCTCTGCTTCCCAGCCTCTTCTATGAAGACATTCTTTGTGGCTTAGTTCATTGTTCACAGGAAACAACGAGACTGCACCCAGCAATGGGCTTTGGGAGCAGTAAAGTTGAAACTCCAGCTATCCCGTAAGTGCGGGAGAAAGATTACTGTTAGCATCGCTTGCGCCTGACCTTAGATAAATGCAGCCTGTCACTGCTGCCCGTGCTTGTTGAGTTTACCCTCGTGGATCAGTTCAATACAGGGAGACAGGGACGTTAAGTGTGCTCATGTAGTATTTAAGCAAATCTCTGGAGGAGGGAGCGAGTGTGTCAGCTCTGAGCAGAGACAGCAAAGGAACAAGCACGAGGAAGACGCCCATTTCTCCAGCAGTCGGCCTCATCCATCTAAAAATATGAGGCGGGGAGATAGAAAGAAACTACCCCAGCTTCCACTCCTCCTTATTTACCCTTGAAACACAATTTCAGGTCTCCAGATGCCTCCTCAAGTTGCATCCCTACAAATCCCCCAGTCCACCGGCAATTTAATCAGGAAAATGGTATATTGATCCATAGGCTTTATATAATGTACTCTCCATGTAATCTAGCCCGCTATTAACTAAGACAGAGAAGGCTCCCCACTCCCGATTTGAATATTTTTCTAAATGGAAATGACTTTTCTGTCACATGTGAGCAATCGTTTTAATCACTTTTCTCAAGTGTGCACCATGCTAAAGTCAGCACGTTTCAGGAGTGAGAGCTGAGAGGTTGCTGTGAAGTACCTCACCACCTCCCACCTCTGCCTTTCCTCTCCTCGTCCCTTCTCCTGCAGCATGTGAATTTATTCCAGCCAAGTGACTTCGTCAAGATCAGAATGTTAATTTGCTTAGCAATGTTATGTTGATCGGCGAAAATTAACGGCAATGTGAGCGTTTAGCTTCTACCCACCAAAGACAAAACACGGAAGCTTTAGCCAATGGGTGCCCATGTCACTGAACTTGGGCCCCCTGTGGTTTGCCCACTCTCTTCTGACTTCCTCTTCTTTGCCTTCCCTCAATCCAAAATGATTTGAGGGACTTTAAAAATTAACTTTAAGTATTTCTCTAGATAGAATTACTGTTGTATTGGGGACCAAGCCCAGGGTCTCATGAATGCTAGGCAAATTCCCTCCCTCTGAGCTCTACGCCCAATGCCTTTCTGCTAGTGACCCCGTAAATAGATGGACACACTGAGTTTGGTTCTTAGGAAGAATTTTCTCCCATGCTCTGGACAGTAGACAGAAGAGACATCAGTTGAAACCTACTATAACCCAAGAATAGGTATTTGCCAGTCCTGCAGAAAAATGCCACAGGAATGCTAGAGGGGTGGGTGGGGGGGAGATTCTAAAAGGATGTATTCACAAACTCCAGCACCACATAGAGCAGCCAGGCAGATGACCAGGCGTAAAGGAATCAACATGTATGAGCACCGATGACACACTGTTGTGTTGGGTTTGGTTCCTCAGAAGCAGGACCAAAGATGGAGACTTCTGCATAGTTACTCATCAAAGGATGGCTTCAAGGGGGAAATGAGTAGCTTGGGGCAGAAGGGCAGGAAAAGGGTGATGAACTCAGCCACAGTGCCACCTCAGGTTAAGTCTTTTGGTGACTGGTTTTGGCCTGACCTCACAGAGGACTCTGGGGCATGCTAAATTACCACAGAGTCACCCAGAACTAAGGCAAGGAAACTGAGCTTCCTTTTAGTCTACCACTCATTGGTATGGTCTGAATGAGTTTCCAGATTTCACGTGTTAGAAATTTAATCCACAACACAGATATTTAAAATGTTTGGCCTTTGGGAGAGCATCAAGTCATGAGGGTTCTGCTTGTTAATGGGCTCAGGATTGGCTTTGCTGTCAAAGCAGACTCTACAGCATGTACTTATTCTGTCTTGCCTCATACCCTTTACTACATCACCAGAGAGCAAGCAAAGCCTTCACCAGAGGCCAGCAACATTCCCTTGGACTTCCTGCCTTCCCAAACTGTGAGCTAAACAACAATTCTTCATAAACAGTATCTCCAGCATTTTACTATGGTGACACACAAGTCGTCGGCTAAGGATTGTAGAGGGTAAGCAACATTCCCATGTAGTTCTGCATTCGGGCAAAGGTGGTTCCAGCAGGATGTGGGTGCTAGAGATTGGAAATGAAAATCAGTGGAACCTGAGAAGCTCCTGAACAGAGGCATCTGCCCTCTGCCCTCATCTGCTGCAGCTGTCTCTGCATGGGGTCAGTTTTCGCTTTGTTTCATCCCCTCAGCATCTCAGAACATGCACAAAGCCCTCTTGCAGATCCTGGAGCTCCAGCAGCTAGTCCAACCCAAGAATCCCTCTGTGACATTCTACAGGATTCGAAAACTTTAAATGGTAGTCCTGGGAAACTTTGATAGGTCGAGGGTGACCTCCAGTGGTTGGCTTGGATTCAGCACAGTGTGCGATGTTTTCGAAAAAAAAAAAAAAAAAATACAGGTATGGTTGTCATGGAAGCATCCAGAATAGTTACTCACAGAGCCTCCACTTCCCCTCTTGTCATCAATGGATGATCTTCAAATCTGCTTGACACCTAGCACAGATAAGAGGTACCGATTGCCTTTGCTGTAGACCTTAAAATAAATTTGACAGGTTTGCAAACCCACACCTTCGGGGAGGGCTGACATTTCTCTTTCCAACCCATCTTGCCTGTTTCCTTTGGACATGGGGCCCTGCAGAGTTTATAATTTGTTTTACTTGGTTTAATTCTTTTATAGAAAGCAGCACTAACACCCTGTGTTCAGAGCGGAAGCTTGACTGGAAAACAATCCACATAACTGGTGTCTTAAATGGCTCTGTGGGGTGACTACAAAGGACAGGACTGTGTCCCCTGTCACTTGGGTTGTAAAGTACAGGAGCTGAGATCTGCAGCCAGACTTATGACTGTCTATAAGGTGTTCTCAACACTCTGCTGGGGGTATGGCTAGTGACAAGTATTCCTTCATTTTTCGCTTCAGTGAACAACAGAGTTCTCAAGCAAGGGCTATTCTGACTCATCACTGTGGTCTTTCCCTGTCATCAGCATTTGGCAGTTTCCCGGCACTGGGAAGAACTACTAGTATTGAGTAACTAAGCACAATGAACTACATTCCAAAGGAAACGCACAAAACTTAGCAAGCCAGGCTTGCTGAGCACCTATATTTAGAGGTGCTAAAGACAGCACCCCGTGAAAGGGTACCCTGAACCCCTGTGTGAGCAGCACTAAGGTTGAAGTAGCCTGCTCTAAGAGGTGGATTTTGAAAGAGCGACAAATGTTGGCCAGGCCTAAGCAACAATCTGGGCAGGTGTTAGTTTTGCAAGTCCACTCTGGAGCGCCCGTCTTTTTTAACGAGCTGGTTCCTGAAACATGGATTTGGGCGAACTTACCGCAGCAGACTCGTCGGATACACAGTCTGCGACGCAGTCAGAATTGCCACCTGCAATCGGCGGGGTGTGGAAGAGCACCCACAATCCGCTTTCTCCATAGCTCCCCACGCATTACTCTGGCTGCTTCGTTGACATCTCTCCCGGTGGCCTCCCCACCACATCAGCTCCAGGAGGGCTCCTGGCTTGTGGAAGCCCTGACACATGATGAGGTCAAGAGGGTTCCTTGCATTTCTTCTGGAATCCATTTTCCATCTCCTGCAGGAGATAGCCTAATTGCTTTTCAAACAGCGATCATGTCCTCTTTGCCTTACAGCTTCCTCCTGAAGATGATTACAATATCCCATTATTTTTCAAATAAAAATAGCACTTCCTTGCCCCTCTGCAAGGAGCGCACTGTCGACTTCAATAGCACGAGCTGTCTCTACCCGGCTTGCATCTCTGTTTTATATCCCTTGCTTTGCTCTTGTCAACCAGTCTAACCTTTATCTGGAGATCTTCCTAAGCACTCCATTGTATTTAGATGATCTTTGCATTTGTGGGTAAAATTAAAATTTTAACATTGAATACTGGGCTCAATTTTGACACTGTTTATTTCGTGGAGAAAGAAATTATTTAAATATTAGTACAAAATGTGCAATATTATCTGCAGCCCAGGCTTCAGCTCTGGGAAAAAGAGAAAAGGTAGCAACCAGCTCTCGTATACAAGAAGAGCAAATTCAAAACAAATGCATAGCCGGCGTGCTGGTGCACCTGTAGTCTCCTCATTATGGAGTTTGAGACCATCCTGAGCTGCACATCATGATCCTGTCAGAGACAGAAAGAGGAAGAGGGAGAGGAGATGAGACCTAATGCCTCGTTTGAAATGTGTTGTTGCTTTATCCTATCTTCAAAGCATATAGGATAAAGGCTGGATACAATCTACCTAATTTATGCTCTGGTCTAGGTTGTTCCTGTTCTTAGCTTGAATAAAGCTGGCATGATTTTTCTTTTTTAACTTGCTATCGAACTTAAATTTTAATGAATTACAGCCTCATGTCCTCTTGTGACATTGTATTGTTTTCCGGAATGAACTCTGAGCAACAGGGCTGTGAAGCATGGCTACAGGGCATAGCAAGAGTTGGAAGCTGGGTGAGGGTTCTCTAAGTCCTGCACTTACCGACTTCTCCAGTCCTGAGACCTGGGAGGGAAATAAAGAAGACATATATGGGGTGAAACTGTCAAGTGGGTGAAAGAATAGCATATAGACCATTAGACAAGCGTGCAAAAGCCTCCACCTCTTAATCCAGGGTTTCTGTAGCGAAAGCTAGAGTGGAGAACTTGGCTCAGACTGGGAAGTCAACATGGATTTCCCAGGTCCAAGTTGCCTGAATCTAGGCCATTTGATTATGTAGAAGAGAATTCAACTAGCCATGAAGATCAATAATTAATCCTCCTGAATTCGTATAAAAAATTTAAAAGAATAGTGAGGATAGTAGGTAATATGAAAACCCGGTCCAGACCACTGTCTGTGCCTAATCACATTTAAGTGTACCCTTGCAAAGCAATCTGGAAATGCCAGGGATTTCACCAACCACCCCAGGAGTAAGTACTCAATGATTGGTGGGGGTGGTGTATACTACCGGGTCACATCAATGCTGGAAGGGCCTGCCTTACTTGTGTGATTTTCACTGTCTCCCAGATGTCCCTGACTAAGACTGAACACATGGCAGCCTTCTTGTCAAGCCATCCTTGTGACTCTTTTCCTCCCTGCCTTACTTTCCTGATCTCCTACTCATGTTCTCTACACTCCCTCCTTAAAGAAAGTTTTTGCACTTTGGTCCCCTTTTTTTTTTCTCTCATGGCCTATTTATTGAGAAAAACAAACTAAGACAAACAGCATGATTTTTTTTCCTGCCCCCAATGAGCAAGCCCTCTGCAGGGGTCTGAGCCTGAGAGAAAGCTTAGCACTCGACAGTCCAAGCGGTAACGCAGCTGTATGTCTATCAGGCTCTTGGAGAGCCTTGCCATTGGGTGCCTCAGACTGACCAACCATCCTTGGTATTCTTTGCCATCTGGGAAAAAGGTCCTAAAGGGTACAGTAGCAAAGAGGTGGAGAGTTTCCCCTTAAGTTCCCACTTCATAGTAAGTACCCTGCCTATGTCAAACAAGGGGAAAAATTAAAGCAAAAAAGTTTCTCTTCCCAAAGGCTCATCTTTTCCCCAGGATATCCCTAGGCTATTCCCATGCTAGTGGTGAGCACTACAAGCTGCCTATGTTCAACTCCCTTCAAGATCACATCAGCACATAAAGACGCGGCAGGACTTGTCTCCACCTCCCTGCCATCCCCAGCCTGCCCTCTCTTTCAGACTCATCACACAGGACTTACTATCCAAACAAGACAGTCCTTTAATTCCGCCACTGCCTGGCAGAAACACGGCTCAGAGCTGTGACAGACTTGTCGAGCAGTCTTTTGGGTGTACTTTATTAAAAGGTGAGATTATGCTTGAAGCAAAGGTTAGGCAAATATTTGCTTAATTCCTTAGAACTCAACAGAAAGAGAACATTTTTTCTCTAGTCAAGAAGCTGAGAAAATGGCCTCCCGGTTAAGCAAGGTCTTTACTTAAAGGTCAAGCCCAGATATAATAGGGAAGATGAAACAGACTTGAAATTGGATTTTTGTTTTTCAAAACAGAGAAACTGGTTCCAAGTGGGTATTTGCTTTTTTCTTCAGCTATTCAAGGACAGAGGCAAGAAGTTCATAAATTCAAAGTTAGCTTAAGGTACAGAGCAAGACTTAGACTCAAGATAAAGCCAAACAACAAAAATGTTTCGTGTTGGTTTTTGAAGCATTTGATTTTAAGTGCAAATATATACTTGTAATTGAGGGAAGCTTTAAATTGTCCCAGGTGCCACCTCTGGTTTAATCAGGAAGAGAGTTCTGCAGCTATTGGGGGACAGTCTTCCTCATCCAGAGCAAGACTCAACCAAATGTTTTGCTCCCCTGTGATACCAGCTTCCTCCGAGCAGCTCTGTGCCCACATAGTCACAGCTGGTAAGAGTTTTCTCTTGGATCCCATTTCTAGGAGCATGGGTGGAGGACACTAAAGCTGTGATTCTTGTTCCTGTTCTGGGTCTAGAAAATGCATTTCACAGATGTGTGTTGTGCCATTCCGTCAAAGGAAGGCATTGCAGAGCCCAGTGAGAAGGGGTGGCAGTACCCAGATTTGAACAGCCTTTCAGAGTTCCTAAAGTCCCATGGGTGAAGGCATCCACCCTTTGAATCAGTTCTAGACAATCCCCACCTGTTCTACGACTAAATAAATGAAGATATGGGTATGCCCTTTGCTCAAGCCCTTGGCTCTGCCCACCAAGTGCTAACAACCATTTCTCATTCCCACTTGATTTAATACAACTATGTCAGGGACTTGTTTGAATTTATTACATGGCATTAAAATAACACAAGGACAGGGATATTTGATGGATTTTTTTTTGAGATTTATGGCAGGTGTTTCTGAGACGTTGGTACTTTCAGTCATAGGAATTTCTAACTGATAAGCTCCTGCATGGTTGGATTGGTAATTGTCATCTATAAGCGGAGTAGTCTCCAGTTAATCGTACTGTTTCAGGACATTTCATACCCATTAGGAAAAGGGAGAAGTGGGTCATTGGTGATGGGGCAAACCCTCGTGTTTTTGTATGCTCTTGACACCAACCGTGCTTTACTCTCTCTATTTACTGGTTTGCCACAATGTGAGCAAATAGTACTGCACACTTGTCTTACATACTCTTCTATTGCTGTGAAGATAAACCACGCCCAAGGCAGTTTAAAAAGAAAGCATTTCATTGGAGGCTTGCTTACAGTTTCAGAGGGTGAGTCCCTGACCATCATGGTGACAAGCAGGGTAGCAGGCAGTAGACATGGCAATGGATAGCTTACATCTGATCCATAAGCACACAATAGAAAGAGAGAGAGAGAAAGAGAGAGAGAGAGAGAGAGAGAGAGAGAGAGAGAGAGAGAAAAGAAGAAGAAGAGGGGGGGGGGGGGGGGGGGGGGGGGGGGGGGGGGGGGAGGAGGAGGAGGAGGAGGAGGAGGAGGCTGGGCTTGGAATGGGCCTTTGAAACTTCAAAGCCCAACTGCAGTGATACACCTCCTCCAACAAGACCACACCTACCAATTCTTCCTAAACAGTTCACCAACTGGGAAACATCCAAATATATGAGCCTATGGGGGCTATTCTCATTCAAACAACCACAAACAGCCTTGTTACCATGGAGCCATATCATCATATGTGAAATATGATGGACATCTCTAAGTTCAGTGTCAATGGACAGTATCACCTGAAATAAACCCTTCCTTATCTAAATATCTCTGTCACAACAATGAAAAAGAAGTCGCTAGCAAAAAAAAAAAAAAAAAAAAACACACACACACACACAAAACAAAAAAAAAACTGGTATATGATACATTCATACTACATGGTAAGTAGTTGGCACTGGTTTATGGAAGGAATGCAAAAGAAGTTTAGTGCTTAGAGCTGGAGAAGCCCCAGAGTGCTGAAAAAAAGACTTTCTTTTTTAAATTATTTTTTCTATTTATTTTACATACCAACCACAATTTCCCCTCCTACCTCTCCTCCTATTCCCTCCCCTCACCTCCTTTCTACACCACCATCCACTCTTCAGAAAGGGTAAGGCCTCCCATGGGAGTCAACAAAGCTTTGCACATTTGGTTGAGGCAGGAACAAGCTCCTCCTCCTCGCATCAAGGCTGGGTGAGGCATCCCGCCATAAGGAATAGGTTCAAAAAACAGTTCAAGCACCAGGGACTGGTCCTGGTCCCACTGCTAGGGTCCCCACAAACAGACCGAGCCACACAACTATCACCCACATGCAGAGGGCCTAGGTGGTCCCATTCAGGCTCCCCAGCTGTCAGTTTAGAGTCCATGAGCTTCCCATGAACTCGGGTCAGCTGCCTCTGTGGTTTTCCCCATCATGATCTTGACCCCTCCCCCCCCTTGCTCATTTAATCTCTCTTCCCTCTCTTCAACTGTACTCCCAGAGCTCAGCCCAGTGATTGGCTATTGATCTCTGCATCTGCTTCTATCAGACCCAGAAAGATAAACATGGTATGTATTTACTCACTGGTAAGTGGATATTAAATGTAAAGCAAAGGATAGCCAGGCTGCAATCTACAGCCCCAGAGAAGCTAGGTAACAAGGAAATAAAACTTTCACAGACATTCTTGTCAGGGTTAAGAAGGCCAGAATGCTTGTAGAAATGAGGAAAGTAAACATTTCTCAGGAGGTTTCAGAGGAGAATGGATTCTGTTGGAGTCTGGATTATAGCCCACTGATGTTAAGCATATCTTGTTGCGTTCTGCCCATTTCCTGAAATGTTGGGTGGGGAATAGCTCAAAACCATGCACCAATGGGCTTGTCAGAGGAAATGTATGAGACACCATAGTATCCTGGCTACAACATGCTTACTGCTTTGTTGTTATCCTTGATCACAGTCAAAGGGAGCAGAAAGTGGGTCAGAAAAGTGTGAAGACTGAAGTTCGGCAAGGAAGGAAATGTAGGCAAATTTGAAGTTGGGGATGAAGTGGCTGCATGTAGTTGGGTCCTAATGGCTTCCTTGGGGGAGGGGATTAGAAGGCACCGCGTCAATGACATAAAGACTGGGAGTCAGGTGAAAGGGAAGCAACTGACTCATTTATTTAGCAAGGGGGAGAACATCATATACCCTCCAAGCACCCATATATTCTGATCCATTGACATCATGTGGTTGCCCCTCATTGGCTAGGCATGATCAGGACCTCTGATAATGCCTGTTACTAGCCTCTCAAGCAGCATTGTGTGGTTACCCCTCATTGGCTAGGCAGGATCAGGACCTCTAAGGGGTATAGAAATTATAGGATAAATGGGTAGGTTATTAAATCTACTTTAATCCAAATAACAATTATTAATCTTAAACATTTTACATTTTTTTGATACAGATTTAAAGTTAATTTTGTTATACTGTACCTATATTTATACTCTTGCTTAAGGTACTTTGTTTATGCAGCTCATTTAAAATGTAATTTATAATTAAGAAGTACAGATTAATAGTAATCTGTAATAGTTTAACTTATAGTCATGTTAGATATGTTTTCAAGGTCATACACTGATATATTTAAATTGATAGACTGTCTTAAAACACCTCAAAGACCTACAGATGTTTAATATGTTTATAGCCTAAAACCTTTTATGACAGTGAAATGCATCTGATCCTGGCATCACCAATCTACTTCAGAGAAGATGATAGTCATCGAAGAAGTTCCTTAGGGAGTTTGTTTTCTTTATAGCAAAAGCTAGCCATGTGGGCAAAGAAACTACCCTTGCCTCAATTGCTGACTTGACTAGGACCCAAGAAAGGTGCTGCCCCACTGCTGTTGGATATACTGCAGGAGACATTTAAAGAGAATAAGGATTAACGATACCACCTCACTAATTAATGCATGTGAGCATCCAGAAGGGATCAAATAGCCAAATAGCCTTTTTTTTATAGTATGCCAAACTTTTTCAAACAACAAAGACTTAAAGGCCATAACTTCTGCCCTTAATAAATCAATTTGTTTGAGGAGGGAGCAAAGAGAGCAAGTCAGGGGGTATATACATTACCCATCCTGGGTTATTCCTTCCTTGGTGGAAGTAGGCTGATCCATGGCCAGGTGTACATCTCTTACCAGGACCCATATTGTATTGGCACCATGCCAGTCTGAGGAAAAACAAGCATGACCTCACCCATGGGTTAGCAGGGGAGCTGGAGGTTACCATTGGAAAGATATAGAAACTCTCCAGCTCACCAGAGGCAGAGGTGTGTTCCTTGGCAGAGATGCCCAGTGCTTGTAGGCTGGGATGAGCCCCTTGTCATCAAAAGTGAAAGTCTAAGTCTTATACCTAAAATGTCTTAGCTAAGATAGGAGAGGATAGTAACTGTGACTATCTAGTCTTCAACTCATCAAAGACCCGAGAAAGAAAATGATATCATATTCTATAGGTCTTTGAATTCTTTGGGAATTACCTATCTATGTGGAGTACATCTCGGTGTATCTAGAGAACTTAACTAACATAGCTATAATTATGACAAACATGGGTGACTATTAATCTGTAATTCTTAATAACCTATATAGTTTAAAGGCTAAAGCTTCATTAATAAAAAAATATAATATTTTAATGGATTTGCAGTATGAGGACAATGATCTCAAAATTGTAACAATATAAAAGATATCTTGATCAGAGGTTGAAATGTATAGTGCAATAATGACAAAAATATCCTTCTTTTGTGTTCTCTTCCTTGCTTCCCTTTCAGTTTTCAATTCTTGCACTGTTTCCATTACCTGTTTGATCGTTTTTTTCTTGGTTTCCCAGGGTCTCATGTACATATTTACTTAATTCTTCGAACTTTTTGTTATTCTTCTCATCCATTTCTATAAGGGTGTTTATTACATATTTTTTAAGGGATTCTATTGCTTTCATAAAGTCAATTTTTTCCACTTCTTCTGTGTTAGGGTGTTCAAATCTTTCTGTTGTAAGATCTTTGGGATCTGGTGTTTTCATGTTGTTTTTCTGATTAATGGGTGATGTTCTGCCTTGGCGCCTGCCCATCTCCTCCTTTCAATGCTATCTAATTGGTCTTTTAAAATCAGATCAGGTTTCTCTGCTGGCCAGAGGCTTCTCTTACTAATTGCCTTCGCTCTGTTTCCTGGCTCCTGCTGGGGCCAAGAACCCTTTCACCCCTAAGAAGGGTTTTCCGGAACCGGTCCCGGCTCCCCGTTTGCCAGGGCCCTCGCCAACCAAAGGCCTACCTCTTTGATTTAATTGTAGTGGGGCGATCTGCTCTCGGTGTTGCGCGCTGGTCCCTGCCGCCTGCGACCTCTGCCGCCGCGCTCGTCTCCTCCAGTCTCGGTGGCAGCCGTCGTTGCCTGCCTGCGCCTCCCAGCTCCGTCTGCCGGCGCCTGCGCCTCCCAGCTCCGTCTCGACAAAAATATCCTTAAATTGTATCAATATTCAAAATATCTTAAGTAGATATAGAAACTTACATACATACAGTATAGCTAAAATAATTTTACTATGTGTGCAAATACATTGTAAACAGAAAAAGAAATATATATACTATAACAATATAATTTTGAATTTGTATCAATTTATAAGTTGTATCAATGTATAAATTATCTTAGGCAGGGAAACAAAAGTAATTTTACATATGTATCAGTATCTATACCAATGTAAATTATTTATAACTAATAATTGCTAAAATAGTTCACAAGTAGATACATTAATTTACCTTATTATTCCATCCTGTCTATTTCCCCCCCCCCTTTTTTTTCTAAAAGATTCCAAAGTCTAAACTTCATTGTTCCACCCCAGCCCTATTAAAACTTATGACCAACTCTTGACAGATGACAATTTTCCATAAGCCTGAGAAAACAAAATCTGTTGGGAAAGGGTCATCATTTTCTTAATACTTCCAGCTGTCTTGGGGATGACACAATCCTGTAAAATAAAAAAAGCCTAAAACAAGGACTATCTATAACATTGTAAAGCTCGCACATAGGTTAGGCCATGCAATGGATAGCGGAGTCAGATTCTTGGAATGGATGGAGTCATTGAGTGAAGTCGTGAAGTCAAAATCTAAGCTGTACTGGAGAGCCAGGATTTGGAAGATGCCAGAAGTGTGGGATGCCTGCTCAGGAAAGAAAGTTCACTCAGCCACTGAGTGGACCCAGCCCTACCAAGAGGCAGCTAGAGGGGCAGGAGCTACTTAGATGCTTTTGAGCACAGATGATGACACCGCAGGCCTCATATGTCCCATACGGAGCTGCAGCATCTGGTATTTTCTGTTTCAGTCTTGGTTTGGTCTGTTTCTCATTGCTATGCTTCCGTTTCCGTGGCTCTGACCTTAAATTCACTTAGACCATTTTTACGTCTTTCCATTCCAATTTTGCACCCTCTCAGTACAATTACATCTCAGAGAAGTTAGCAACAACTGACTTGAATTTTTCTTCACTAAACAACTTAGTCTATAACTTTTGAATTCATCCCCAGTTAAATCTCAAGCCATGAGCAGAATGCATGCAAATTCTTTGCTGGATTATAATATGAACAGATTCTAATCCAGTTCCTGGCAGGATCTGTTGCTGGTTGTTTTTTGTTCTTTACTTTTTGTTCCTTTTTGGGGGGCCCTCCACCCAGCTCCTAAATGAATCACACACAGACTTATTATTACTTGTAAATATTATTACTTGTAAATGCCCAGCCTTAGCCTTGCTTGTTTCTTGCCAGCTTTTCTTAATGTAAAGTATTCTATCTACTTTTCCTTCTGAGCTTTTATTTTTCTTATTTCTGTATATCTTACTTTCCTCCCTACTCCATGGCTGACTGGGTGGCTGGTTGGCTGGCCCCTGACATCCTCCTCTCCTTGTTCTCTTGCTCCTTCTTCTCTTCTTCCAGGTTTCTCCTGTTTATCCTCTCTGCCTGCCGACCCCACCTATTCTTGCTCCTGCTTTGCTATTGACCATTCAGCTCTTTATTAGAACCATCAGGTGTTTTAGACAGGCAAAGAATCACAGCTTTACAGAGTTAAACAAACGCAGCATAAACAAAAGTCATACATCTTAAAATAACATTCTACAACAAGCCTCGTTGTTCTCCTCTGAGAACCCAGCAGACCAAATGACATGGTTGTTCTTTGCTATTAGATTTTGGAGATTTGTGACTTTCTTCCTGATTTTAAAGGCACTCCCGGCCGGGAGATTTGAGTTTCACCAGATATTTTGACTTTTGAACAGCACTGAAAACTACTGAGACTATGAGGAACTTTGAAGTCAGAATGTGTGAAACGGACACATTTTAAGTTAGGAGGTGGTGGGGCTGAGCCTATAGGGGCTAGCAGCGGAATTTTTTGGTTTATATATAAAATGTTCCCCGTAGACTTTGTGATGGAACTCTTGTTATCAATTGGTGACATTCTTTTGGAAGGTTGCAGAACTTTTAGGAGGTATGACATTGCTGAAACATGCAAGTCCCTGGAGGGCATGCTTTCAGAATTATAGCTGGACTTACCTTCAACCCACACATTATTGCAGTCTGTGAAGCAGGGCTACACACTCTCACTGCCATGGATCTGAGTACTGTCATCCTTTCTCCCAGCACACAGATTCCATCCCTTTTACTGTGATCTGAAGTACAATCTCTCTTCTTTTGGGTGGTTCTGTCAGGTACTTTGTCACACCCACAAGAAAAGTAACTCCCGCATTTGCTGTTGTTAGGTCCATGCCATATCTGTGATCCATGTTCAATTAACATGTGTAACACCTAGGACAAGGTGCTCAAAAGTGAAGGACACTGGATGGATTGCCATCATTAAAGAAAAAAAAACATCTTAATAAGCAGACTCTTGGAAAATTACTCCAAAGTAATCACGGAAGGATAATGTGGACATCTTTATTTTGAAACATGGCAGGGCAGGGATGAGATTCATAAAGTTTACTAACAGGATGTAAGGGTTATTAGAGAGAAAACTTTGGAAACTGCTGAGTGCTGAAATCTCTAGTGCAAGCTAATAATTTGTTGAGACCCAAGAGGAAGGCATTTTATCTTAGCCTGACCATTAAGCACAAAGCCCAACCTTTCAACACATGATTTATAGCTCTCAGAGCTCTGAAGACTTCATTAAAAAGTACTAAATAAAGCCCGACACCTCCCATAGCCTGTGTGGGATATGGAGAGTCCTTTCCAAGGTCAGATTTTAGGCAGCAGGAAACTCATAGATTCAAGTAGGTTAAATGAGAAGCACAATCAAGGATAAAAGGGGTGAGAGGGATGGAAGGAGAAAGATACACAGATAGAATTTCTAATTCTCTTGCTCATGCTCTCGGTGACAAGTTGTATTATCCAAGTATAGTTCCATCAAACCACATTTCTTTTGAGACAGATTCTCACGAGGTCCAGGCTGGTCTGGAACTTTTTGTGTACCTGAGGGTGATCTTGAAGTTCTGATATTCCTGCTTCTCCCTACCCAGTTCTGGGATTACAGGTGTGTGCCATTCCACCCAGGTTTATGTGAGTATGTGCCTACAGTAAATATGATACTACTATTCAAGGATAAACCAGAGGGCAATAGACTGCTCCCTGGATTGTGTATGACCAATCGTCTTTGGAATTCTGAGTCCAGTCACATATAAAGATCATTTTTTTTTCCTGGCTTCCGGATTCACGGAGGTCTTCACTGACTTCCAGCTTCATGCCCTGTGGTAATTTGAATGTAACGGGACCCCATAATCTCATAGGGATTGACACTATTGTAAGGTGTGGCCTTGTTGGAGTAGATATGGTCTTGTTGGAGGAAGTGTGTCACTGTGGGGGTGGGCTTTGCGTTCTTTTTTGCTCCAAGTTTACTCAGTGTGATACACAATCAACTTTCTGTTTCCTGCAAGAATGTTGGGCTTGTCAGCTACTCCCCCCAGCAGCATGTCTGCGTGCATGCCACCATGTTCCCTGCTATGGTGATAATGAGCTGAACCTCTGAAATTGTATGCAAGCCCTCAATTAAATGTTTTCCTTACAAGGGCTGTTGTCATCCTGGTGTCTCTTCACAGGAATAAAAATCCCAACTAAGACAAGCACCCTAATTAACATCTTCTGCAGCAGCTAGATGAGTAAGGCAGGCTACAAAAGAGTATAACGGCAAGCCTTTCACTAGTCCATCTATGCTTCACGAAACACAGACCAGTCTGTACAGCAACTGCCAACTTGCAGGCTCATTGGCAAAATGTCACTTTAAACTACTAAGTTTAAGAGTCTTTTTCCTTGAAAAAAATATAGATAATGATGGAGACCATCAACTGAATTCATATCTGATTTTTTCTATCTTCCATTGGCAGCAAGTTCCTGCATCTTAGCAGTGCCCTGACCACTCTGAAAGAAGATGTTACAGAAGTCTGGGATGTTCTATCCCACCTCTCTGCAGTGCTCTAAGCTCCACATAGTCAAGGCAGACAGGTCCGTGCATCAAGTGTGTAGAGTCCCTATGTTCTGTTTTCTCTGAAGCTTTAGGAAACACGCTATGGTCAACACAATCGAGGCAAGCAGAGGCAACTGCCCTGGGGCCAATGCTTGGTCAATGTCAAGAGAAGATTGGTAGTTGAATGGAAGAAAGTCTCAACCATCTCTTTCCTTGGATGGAGTAACAGTGAGCTGTATTCCATAATGTCCCTTCAAGAGTCCCTATGAAACCAAACCTCATCACATAGTGCAGCAAGCAGCCCAGAAGCCCCCTTTCCCTGTTCACCCACTTCAGTATTCTGGGACAACTTCCCAGGCAAAATACTTCTGCCAAAGTCCCTATCTCAGGGTCTGTTATTAGCATATTTCCTAACTTCCTTTGCAACCAAGTGCTACCACAAACTGCTACTCTGTCTGCCCTTATACACTGTGAATGGGGATTTCCTTTATGTTTCTTTCAGTCAATGAATCAAAGAACTAGAAGAGTAGTTAAGACTGCTAACTTCCAGGTTCTAGACCTAGACCCTAGGATTGAGTCTGGCTCCTCACTTAGCAACTGTCTAGGACCTGTATATGGCACAGTCTCCTCTTTAGTAAGAAAAGTATGATGATTATGATGATAATAATTGTAGAAATGACTATGAATTAAAGTGAGCAAATACATGTAAATTGTTAGAAAAATACATCAATATAAAAGAAATATGCTGTTTTTACATTTTAATAAAGTATTATGTGCTATTAATACCTTATTAAACTTGGTGACAAATAAAGGACAGTTGGAGCCGTCCAATTTGCTGCTAGTTTTGAACCAGGAAACCATCTCTTAAAGGAGCCATACTTCTGCTCACTGCCAGCAGGGCCTGCTGGAGAAAATACAGTTGCCAGGAAGCTGTTTGACTGTTTTTGTGTATTTAGAACCCTTTTAAAAGCCTTTTTAGGTCTTATGTGGAAATTCCTATTTCATGTTGGGCCACCATATGTAGGCAGTTTTTCTGTCCTGACTGCCTGCTTCCAAATTATCACTCAGAGGTTTAAATAAACTATAAATGCTCAGCCAATTGTTCATGCTTATTGCTAACTAGCGCTCACATTTTAAGTTAACCCTAATTCATTATTTATGCTCTGCCACGTGGTGGTATTTTTATTAGCATGGCACGTTCATCTCCTGCTCCTTCTGTGTCTCACTGGCAACATCCCTGACTTCTCCCTTCCTTATTTTATCATTCTCAGTTTGTCATCCTACCTACTTTATCCTCTTCATTTACCGCAGGTCAGTTTTTTTTTTTTAAACCAACCATAGTGACACATTTACACAGCGTACAGAAGTATTATTCTACAGTACCACACCTGGAAAGGAAAGATGGTTACCTGTTTTCTTGCCTGGGTTACACACACCTTTATATATCCAGTCAATAAGATATCGAAAACGCTTATCCTCTTCATGTATAAAATTCATCAGGAATTTTGGTTGAGGATCTTTTAAGCAAGAAATTGTCATTGCACAGAACCTTTGCTGTTGGAAATAAGTTGGAAAGTAAAACTTTAAAAAAAATATGTGTTTTTATAAACTCGTTTGTGTTGTTCCTACTTATCTGTATGTATACCATATGAATGCTTGTGGATGCCAAAAGAGGAAATCTGGCCCCCTAGAACTAGAGGTCCATGCTGTTATAACTGTCTAGTGTGGGTCCTGGGAGCAGAACCTGGGTCCTCTTGAAAAAGTAGCAATTGCTCTTAACTGCTGAGCCATCTCTCTAGTCAATAAATTTTTTAAAAAAGAGGATGAGGAAGGAAGGAAGGAAGGAAGGAAGGAAGGAAGGAAGGAAGGAAGGAAGGAAGAAAGAGAAGAAAAGGAAAAACTCACATGTGAAAAAATGGCTTAGGAGTTAAGAGCACACACTTCTCTTCCACAAACCCAGAGTTTAATTCCCAGCATCCCTGTTGTTTGCCTCACAACCAACTGTAACTTTAGCCCTAGAGGGATCCAGCACCTTTAGTCACACACACAAACCTCAATCTCCCTACCTCTTCCCCACAAAATAAAAATAAAATCTTTAAAAGAAATCACAGATGTTTTACAAATGCTGCAGACAGAGTTGCAAAAGACCAGTCAGGATTTAGAAACAAAAGCTGATACTCTCTTTGTAGTCATAGTTTGGGCTACTCAGAAGTGTTTATCACAGATACACACAGCACACTCGATAGCAGCAGAATACACATTTCATTGTACACACAGAATGTTCTCCAAAACAGATTATGTTAGGTCACAATATAAGTCTGAAGAAACTTGAGAAATGGTAGCAGGGATGTTTGAAGTGGTAACTGCCTGTGTTCCAGAAGAAAAACCTCAAATCAACATCTGCATTTTATTTCAGGAATCTAGAAGAAGAATAACCTAAGCCCCAAGCTGGAAAGAGGAAAAAATAAAGTTCATAATAGAAATATACAAACTAGAAAATAAAAAAGATAATAGCAAAATCAAGAAAATAAGTTTTTTTAAAAAAAATTGGCAAGTTCCTAGCTGGACTAAGAGAGTACAAGAGAAGACTCAAGTGCATAAAGTCAAAAGTTAGAGAAATTACAACTGATTATGTAAATCAACTCTACACCAATACATCAATGGACAAGCCAGAAGAACAGATAATGTTTTAGAAACATACAACCTCCTAAGGCCAAATACTAAGAAACCCGGATACCTTAAAATATCTGTGTGATGGTCAGTCTTAATTGTTAATGTGCCAGGATCTAGAATCTCATGGGAAATTCCATTAGGGAATTACCTTGATTGCATTAATTGCTGCGGGAAGACTCATTCATTCCCTAGCAGGATATCCTGGACTACATAAATCAGAGAAGGCGAGCTAAGCTTTAGCTTTCAGTTGTCCATCTATTTCCTGATTGTGGACAGTGGGTGGTGTGTGATCGAACAGCTGCTTCAAGCTCTTGCTGCCTTGACTTCCCCACCATTAAGGACTATACCTTGAACTGAGCTAAGACAATCCTTTTCTCACTTAAGTCAATTGTCAGAATATTTACACACACACACACAAATCAAGAGGAATAATACTTCTAAACTGGTTTCATGAGGCCAGCATATATCACCAAAGTAAAAACTGCAGGCCATTATTCATATCAGAAAGGAAGAGAGAGCCTAGAAGCCTACCCATGATTATATGGTCAAATAAAAGGGATTCTAAGACAATAGTGGCAAAAGAATTGTCTCCGACAGATGAAACGAGAGCACACTGATATCTGTAATCAAAATGATGAAAGTGAGCTAATCTTTTATCATGAGCAAAATTCAGATAAGTATATTAATTAAATGCTGAAAGTATGAAACTCCTGGAGCTTCTAGCATTACTCTTGGCAATAGGCCTTGGATGTGATGCCAAAAATCCAGACAACAAAATAAAAACTAGGCAAGTGGGTTGGCAGAAGACTGAAACCTATGAAGCAAAATGACCAGTCAGCACAGTTAAAAGAAATCTACATAGGGGCTGGAGAGATGGCTCAGCCATTAAGAGCATTGCCTGCTCTTCCCAAGGTCCTGAGTTCAATTCCCAGCAACCATATGGTGGCTCACAACCATCTGTAATGAGATCTGGTGCCCTCTTCGGGCCTGCAGGCATACACAGAGACAGAATATTGTATACATAATAAATAAATATTTAAAAAAAAAAAGAGATCAGCCTGGTCTAAAAGACCAACTAGGGCTGTCACACAAGGAAACCCTGTTTTGAAAAAAATAAATAAATAAAAGAAAGAAAGAAAATATTTGCATACCACGTATCTGAAATAGGATTTGTATACAAAGCATATAGGAAAAGACCCCAAATAACAGGCTTAAAAATGTCAAAAAAACATTAATACGTTAATAGATATTTCATCGAAGAAGACATACAAATAGACAACAGGTGTATGAAGTTATCTTACCATCATTAGCCACCCAGGAGGTGAAAAATAAGACTGTTGTGTGATATCTTGTTTATGTTCTAACAAATAAAGCTTACCTGGAGATGAGAGGGTGGAGCTTGCCACTAGTTAACCATGGAGGTCTGGAGGTCTGTACAGACAAGAGACAGAAAGTGATAAGGCTGGGTGGGTGGAGAGAGGAAGTGATGAGGGGAAGTGATAAGGAGAAGGCATAGTCAGAATCTTGGCCTTTTTGGTCTGAGGATTCAGAGAGGCAAGAAGTCTCTGGGGGCTGTTGCTCTGCTTCTTTGCTCTTTCAGCTTTTACCCCAATATCTGAGTCCAGATTTTGATTGCTAAGACTAACTAGGATCACACTTTATAAGACTGCAGTGAGATATCATTTCTCACCCATTAGGATGACCAGTATCAAATAACAGAAGATAGTAAGAGCTGACCAGACTGTGGAACTCGAGCATAATGTTGGGAGGAGTGTAATACGGTGCCGCTACGGTGGGAAACAGTATGGAAGTCCCCATAACACTAAACCAGAACTGCCTTACGTTTGACCATACCACATCTGGATCCAAAAAGAACAGTAACCCTAATAGTCAAGAGGTAGCATCATTCATAGTAGCTATATTTCAGAAACCTTATAACTGTCCAACAGTGAGTGAGGGGTTAAAAACAGGAAGTAGATAGGGAGGTAGGCAGATGCACTGCCTCCCCCGCTCTGTAATGAAAACTATAAAATGCTATAAAATATAGTAAAAATATGAAATATAGTAAAGTGGCAACTTTACTAAAATTATTTCATAATACCAATTAAAGTGTCTCATTCATTTTTAAAAATCATGCTTATAGTAGTTTAAGAGGAAGTACTGTTTTAAGATAATCCTGGTCTTTATTTTTTATTTTTAGTTTCAAAGTATCTAAGACTTAGTTCACATGTTTATATAATAAATAAGTTATATATTCACTTTATCTTTCAACAGAGTTGAAATACGATAAACTGAAAAAAAACTTTATTTTTGTCTTCATAATTCATTTGAAAATATGACTAACTGGATAATCTGAACATTCACTGCCCAAACCCAAATAATTACTATAAATACTAGAAAAATGTTAAATCTCCATCTAGGAATTGTAGGAAAAATCTTTAGGACAAAAGCTAAATAGAAAATAGAACTGAGGAGATAAGTGGGCTGGAATTAGGTTATTCCAAAGCAAAGACTAGACAGAAGTATCCTGCCGGGTTGGCCAATGCTTCTCTTAGAAGACAGTAATGAAAATCTCAGCAGCAGGCACAGGATAACTTCCTACAAGTTTTGGGTCAGGAAGGCCCCAGGGGTACCCAAGACAACACAGGCTATGGCATTGCTTTTGGTTGCCTGAAAAAACTAGATGTTAAGACCCTACTGCTGAGACACCATTCACTTCAGATACAGGAATCAGAGAGACAAACTTTGACTGACCGGGAAGCTGTCTCTCTTTAGGCTGCCTTACACAGCGCCAGATGCTGCTATGGAAGATGCTAGGACAACAAAGTCATGATCTAGCCTGCCCTGGATCGTCTATGCTATAATACTGACTTGTCTGGCAAGATGTGACTACCAGGGCAATAATAGCATATTAGTTATGGAAGTAACTAACTGACTTCTGATTGGATGTGAGGCCTACTCCACAGGAATGATAGACATTGGGAATAGGAATGGGATTCCTTCTGTTGATAAATGACCATGTCAAACTGACCATGAAGATAGGCAGCACCTTGCCCTGACACCCTTAGATACATTTTTAAAAGACAGAGTGATGAAAAACATATCTCTGTTGATTGATGGTGGCAGCATGCAAGGATACACTAGAATATTTGAGCAGTGTCAATAAGAGCTCAGAAAGGCATGGTCTGGATGGCATTATGAATACTGATTTTTCCTATAGGATTGTATTGAAGAGAAATAGATACCTTATTTCAGAGGATAAAGACAAGATACAAGGAATTTTTAAAAACCAATTTTTCAAAAAAAATATATAAATATTGAAGTCTGTATTCAATGCCTTTATTTTAAGGCCAAAGAGAGAATTAAGTTTCACCAGAAGATATCTATCTATCTATCTATCTATCTATCTATCTATCTATCTAATTACAATTAAATACTGGCTTATAATTTCAGAGACTATAAGCCAGTATTTAATTGTAATGGCCTCAGAAGGATGGATAGTAAAGGAAACATGGAGTATCAAGAATCTGGAATCTTCACAAGAGGGACCAATAATGCAGCCCTGGTCTAAGACTGAGAACCCTGATCACTGGTGCAAGACCACAATCAAAGGTTGACGAATCTTGGGTCAGATATCTATAAGTAACAGCAAAATCAAACAAACAGTTACTGGTCAAAATATATCTACTCAAGAAGTGATGTGTGCTTGCACACACACACACACACACACACACACACACACACACACGCTTCCCACACGTTCTATGCTTCTGCTCTATCTCGGCTCCTAGTCTGTTGCTTGGTGCTGCCCACACCCAGGGAGATCTTTCTCACTCAGTGCTTGACCCCCTACACTAACCCTTTCTGGAAACTTCTTCATGATCACACTCCCAACTGTGGTCTATTTTTTCTCAAGCCAGTCATGTTGACAATCAAGACTAAATGACAGAGGAAACAGATGACTGAAAGCCATGCAAAAAAAAAAAATAATCCATCCCTGTGGAGAAAAAAGGACCAACAGATGGTCTTAATGACAAAAGAAGCAGACTGACCAGTATTTGGTGAAATGTTACTGTAAGGTTAGGGCGCAGAAGGGAAGGATGCTGAAAGGCTAGGAGCAACCAACAGAGGGAGAAGCTTGTTTGGTGGGGCTGGAGACACAGCTCAGCAGTTATGAACACTGATGCTCTTCCAGCAGAACTGGGTTCAGTTCCCAAAACCACTTGGTAGTTCACAACTGTCTGTCACTCAAGTTCTATGGGGTTCTGGCTTCTGAGGGCTGCATGTGCATGATGCACGGGAATACTTTTGGGCAAAACACCTGAGCACATAAATTAAAAGTAAATAAATCTTTAGAGAAAATCTCTATGGCCCAGTTTAAAGCAAGAAGAACGTAAAGTCAAAGTCAATATTGATTTAATCTTCAAGTTCATCTGGAGGAAAAAAGAATCAATAGAAATAGTAAGAAAATATCTTAAGAGAAACAGCAATGAAAAGAATAATATGTTCTTACTGATATGAAAACAAGCTGAACAACTTTCAAATCAAGTTGCTCTAGCCAAAAAATGTGCAAACAGATCAATAACAGCAGAAGGTCCTAGAAGGTACCTTCAAAAACTCAAACGCTCAAACGATAACACAGGAACAACTCAAAAGACCCATAAAACAGCGGAGAGAAAACTGTTATTTTTGCCCTGCCTTACATATACAAACTGCATTCAGCCAACAGGGAAGAACTGGATGAAGTAAAATGGTAATAATTGAACCACAAACTAGAAAAGTAGGGAGAAATTCAGCCAGATCTGGAAGGACAATGACTCTCTTTGCTTCAAAGTTGTGGAGGACATCACAGTTCCTCTGCTTGTGCTAGGGGACAGCTACAGACCAGGCGCAGAGAACAGGTCACCTTAGAAATTGCCTCCTAGGCAATTCTGAACCGTGGGGTCTGGATTTTATGGCTTAAAATAGCATTTCTCACACTGGGATCACGGACCAATTGCTTCAGGATCTGTCCAGATAGAATGAATGGGGCAAAGATTTCTAAAAGATACATGTACAACCACTTGAAAGTCTATCTTAGGCATGTTTGTAGCAGGCTTTCTTGGACTACCAGACCCCAAATCATGACGTGAAGGCTTCTTATTAATTATGAATGCTTAGCCTTAGCTTATACTTGTTTCAATCTAGCTCTTTAAACTCAAATTACCCCATTTTATTACTATGTGTTTCCCGAGGCTCATTTTTCTCTCCTATGTACTGTCCATCCCGTTTTCCTCTTCCCTCCATGTTTGGCTGCCCCAACCCCAGCTGGCTAAGTTCCCCTTTTCTCTCTGCCTGCCAGCCCCACCTATCCCTCCACTACCTAGCTATTAACTGATCAGCTTTTTATTAGACCAATCAGGTGCCTTAGACAAACACAGTAAGACAGCAACACATCTTATACGTAATTTAAACAAATGCAACACATCTTTATACAGTTAAATCTTTATACGGTTAAAATACTCTATTCCGCAAGGCATACTGAATCAACTCTCTTAGATGTGCAACATCGAAATACATTTCATGCTTAAATGTTTTAACCCATGTTTTTAATGCAAGAGTAACCTTAAGAATCACTGTCTGTGCCGAAGAGTTTTATATCACCTTTACATAAGCTAAAGTCATCTGAGAGGAGGAAATCTAAATTAGCAAAATGCCTCCATAATATCAGCTGTAAGGCATTTTCTTAATTAGTGATTGATGAGGGAGGGCTCCGTCCATTATAGCTGGGGCCATCGCTGGGCTAGTGATCCTGACTTCTAATGCTCACCTTCCTCGACCTAGATGGAGTGGGGAGGACCTTGGACTTCACACAGGGCAGGAACCCTGACTGCTCTTTGGAATGAAGAGGGAGGGGGAGGGGAAGTGGGGGGATGGGGAAAGGAAATGGGAGGTGGGGAGGTGGAAATTTTAATAATAATAATAATAATAATAATAATAATAATAATAATAATAATAAAAGTAGGCTGAGCAAGCTATACAGAGCAAGCCAGTAAGCAGCTCTCCTCCATGACCTCTGCATCAGCTCCTGCCTCCAGGTTCCTGGCCTGTTTGAGTTCCTGTCCCGACTTTCTCCATTGATGGGCTATAATGTAGAATTGTAAGCCAAATAACCCCTTTTCTCCTCAGTTTGCTTTTGGTTATAGTATTTCATCACAGCAATAGAAGCACTGTCCAGCAGGCCAGGAGAGGATTTCAGAAGGATGCTGGAGGATGACTCCTGTCCCTACCACGCCACGCTAGGCACTCCTAGTAGAGGGTTCCTGATTGCCATCGGGTTGCTGAGTGTGAACGCACGCCCACTCCCATGATCCCTGACATTTTGTTTGGCTTTGCAGAATGCAGTTGTCAGGGTTGGCTTAAGGTTAAAAGGGTTAAATAGAAATCTTTCACTAGGTTACCTAGGAAGATCATCTGTCTTTTGGAGAAAAGGTAGGGAATAATTTGACACGCCTTAGCTCTGGCTTTTGTAACAAACTTCTGCAGTGTGCACCTAGAAGCAGCAGTTGTCTACATCTGGGAGGTCAAAGGTCAGTCTTTTCCGGCTAGTTTGCTGTGGGAACGTTGAGTGCAGCTGGATCCTAAGAGGGATGCCAAGGCCCGCCTCCTGTGTACAGTGTGCTGTCTCCGACCAGACACCAGGGACCGGGGATGAAACTGTATGCTATGAGAGTGACAACCGAGGAATTTTCCCTAGTGTATGATGTAAGGTGATATGCCAAAACATGGGAGGGCTACACAACTCCCTGCCCCAACCCTCAAAAAAAAAAAAAAAAACAACTCCTTGGAGAGACAATGTTACAAAATCCCACACTGATGAAAATCCACCCTCACTTGAACGTAACAGAGAAGCGATCGTTCGCTGATATGTTTACACATTCACAGTGCAACTACATTCCAGAAAGTTATCTTGTCAGATTTTCAGACATGATAAAAAAAATACCCTCAGCTATTTAAAAAGCCTGGGTTTTCTTTATGTATTGGGATTAAAGCAACTGAAAGGTGGAAGTGATGGCTCAGCAGTTAAGAGCACTTGTTGCTCGCGCAGAGAACAAGGGTTTGGTTCCCAGCACCCTCGTGGAGGTTTCCAACCATCTATAACTTCCTTCCGCACGGCCAGATGCCCATTTCTGACCTCCGCAGCCACCAGGAATGACTGTAGTGCAAGCGAAACTTTCAAACCCACGAAAGCAAAGCAATCAAATCAAAAACATCCCCAACAACAGACCGAGACATATTGAATCGTAAAAGTAGATATGAAAAATCTATATATACTTTCTTAAGCTTCATATTATACATTTTTGCTTATTTTATAATTTGGAGAATAATATTATTTCTCATTAAATTATTTACATTACCATAATACTGTTATTCTCACATATAGATAATATGAACATTTTCCAAGTTCCTACTTACAATACTACCGATACTGATATATATGCTCCATGCAAAAGTTACTTGGAATCCTCAATAATTTTTGAGTGTAAAAACAAAAAGCGGGGGAATTGGAGTTTGTAATTTTAAATCCACATCTGACCAGAAGATGGCGCCACGAACACATAAAACTTAAACTTGAGGCTTCAGTTTCTGTGGAAATGAGATTTATGGACACCAACTGCCGCTGAGATGGGCTTTCCTCAAAGGAGATCCTTCCCTGGCTTTGGTTGCCTTTTATGTGAAAAGGAAATTGCTTTAAGTGGCCTGAAAATTACTCTGAGAGTGGGCAGGGATGCCTCACCAATCAGACCCAACCCCATCTCCCAGAAGCTGTATTTCCTTGACCAAATCCATAGACTATATCACAGAGCAATATTTTGCTGCATGGCAGCCATGTTCTACGGTTGAACATGTCTATTCTCTAGCCTCACGGACAGCTGTAGGATGGAACCCAGAATTTACTCCTTCGGGAATGTGTTCTGAGAAACCACATTATTCCAAAGACATTTGCCTACCCTGCTGTAATATCACTGATTACGGTAGGCTGAGCCTTGAGATTTCTCTTCCTAACCAGCCTGGCAGTCTCTGAAACAGGTATATTTCTCTTCTGGGGTATTAATGACAGAACTTCTTTCTCTTGACTCTGTATCTGTGCGCTGTGAAAGGCAACGCCATCCTCTGGCAGAGACCTACTTCTGGGGCAGAACCGCTTCGGTTTCTGACCTTTCTTTTTTTTTTTCTGTTTTGCATATAAATCCCTTTTGCTGTATTGACTCAAGCTTGCTGTTTTTCCCTCCAGATTTTCATTTCTTTGCTTTCCTGAAGGGAATCCCCATGCCTCGTGCTGATTCAACACCCCAGCCTTGCTCCAAGTGACTCACACTCTTTCCCCACCCACTGGCAGATGGAAAATGCAGCCTTGTTCCTGCGGGGTGTCAGAGGGAAGTGTAACGCCCTATCGTGACCCATGCATTGCAGTCTCTCCCGCCCCACACTCTTTCCAGGCATTCTAGTAAACTCGCTTCAGCACGGAGCTTTAGGTGGCCGATCTTCAAGATCTGCTCTGACACCCTCCCACTCTCGGCTCTGCCCATTGCATGCCTGAGACCCAACCACACCGTTGAGTTTTGCCAGAAGTTGACCCACCTAAGCACAGATGAGCATTGTTCTGTCATTATGGAGGTTTCTGGATACCCAGAGGTCCGCAGCGACGGATTCAGCCGTGGAATCACGGCAATACCGTTCCCCCTCGGCCCCTGCTGCCTTCCATGTTTCTTGTTCTAGTCCCCACCCTCCCTTTGTTTTTGTTGCTTCTTTCTTCAACCCCTTGTCCCTTCTTTCTTGAGAAGAAACACTGCTCTGTTATCCGTTCTACAATACAGAGCCCCTAAGCATAGCGAATGCCAAGTTATTTTCAGTCAAGATGCTATGATCTGTATTGAGCACACCCAAGTCTCCATCAGTCTTCACTGTGAGAGTGTGGAAGCCTTGTCTGACGGTGTGTATAAGGGCGGGGGGGGGGGGCGGTGGTCTCTGGCAGGAGATTGTGATCAGATACAGTGATCTTGGTAGCATGGCTGTGACTGAATGCTGGTGGCTTTAAAGGCAAGAAGAAAGACCAGGACACACACACACACACACACACACACACACACACACACACACACTTAGACTCCCTTTCTCTGGTCCTTGTACCACCCCAAAGACTCCATCAACAAGAAGACCATCACAACTGGTACCTCTAGGACTGAGAGCTAAATTTAACCTCTTTTCTTTCCTTTTTTTTTCTTTTTGGTTTTTCGAGACACGGTCTCTCTGCGGCTTTGGAGCCTGTCCTGGAACTAGCTCTGTAGACCAGGCTGGTCTCGAACTCACAGAGATCCGCCTGCCTCTGCCTCCCAAGTGCTGGGATTAAAGGCGTGTGCCACCATCGCCTGGCTTAACCTCTTTTCTTTATAATGTATCCAGTCAGCAGTATTGGGCTATCATGGAAATAAAAAAGGGAGGGGGATACAAGGAAAGAAAAATAAAAAATAAAACAATACGCAAGAAAAACTCTTAGTCTAACAATAGCGAGCTCTTTGCCGCTCTTCCTTCTCTTGGTCCCGCCTCCATAGGATTTATATGCAGCCAAGGCTGGGCTCCAACTCATTATATAGTTCAGACTGACATTGAACTAACAGCCATCCAGCCTCAGCCTCAGAATGCTGGGATTATAGGCCATCACCACTCCCCCCCAGCAAAAATCAGATTTCCCTTTGTATTTGGAATTGAAGTTTCTCTTAAATTTGATTTCCTGATGATCAAATCCCAAGTCAATAATTTCCACAGGACTGATTTGTTTGAGAAAAGATAACAGAGGGCAAAAAGATTTTCAGGGCTCTCCTCACTGCTTCTGAGCTCCGAGGGCAAACAGGCTTATCTTTTTCTATGTGCTGGCAGGATTTATGCCAACTTGACCAAAACTATATCTGAGAGGAGAGAACCTCATTGCAAAAATGTCTTCATAAGATTGGGCTTCAGGCAGCCTGTGGGGCATTTTCTTAATTTGTGATTGATGGGGGAAGGTCTAGTTAGTCCTTTGTAGGCAGGGCTACCCCTAGACTGGTGGTCCTGAGTTCTATAAGAAAGCAGGCTGAGCAAACCATGGAAAGCAAGCCAGTAAGCAACACCCTTCTATGGCCTCTGCATCAGCTCCTGCCTCCAGGTTCTTGTCCTGTTTGAGTTCCTGCCCTGACTTCCTTCAGTGAAGGACTATGATGGGGAAGTATAAGCCAAATAGACTCTTTCCCCCTGAACTTGCTTTTGATAATGGTGTTTCATCACAGCAATAGAAACCCTAACTAAGACTCTGTAGGAGAACACGGCTGAATCCAGCAAGAGATATGTTCTTGGTTGTTTAGAAACTGCCCAGTCTTCCCCAAGCTGTGACTTTTTACATTTTTATCAGCATGTTTGTGGGAGGGGTCTAGTTCCTCCAAGGTCTGGACGTTGAGAAATGCAAAGTGTTGTTGAGAAAATCGGAGGCGCTAAGTCAAAGAAGACAGGTACTGAGTTATGGATCAGAGAATCAATAATGTTAGCTTGATCATTCTCCCCCAAACTGCATACAGTCAAAACCCCTATATATAATATATATATAATATATATATAATATATATATAATAAGTTACTAAGCTAATTTTAAATCCTATGTGGGTATGTGGGGTGTCGACATGGTTCAATGGCTATACGTGTTTTCTGCACACGTGAGCGGACACCCCCCCCCACTAATTAATGTAATTTTAAACTATGTAAAATTATATGGGAATGCAAAGCCCTTAGGACAGTGAAAGCAATTTGGAAAGAACAAATAAACCAGAGAGATAATATCCCCGATACCAAGAGAAGTCTGATAATCAACATGAACCCCAGTAGCTGGGGACTGAACCTAGGGCTGTGTGCATACCAGGCAAGGGCTGGGCGGGGCTACATTCCCATCTGTGGATCACTATGTGCTGCCCAGCACAAAACACCAATTAACTCCATCTGCGCACGTGTGGTCTGACTGCAGTAGGTTTAAACGCTCCCCAGGTGGCTCTTCTCTGCAGCCCAAATTGGAAACATTTGGATTTTTAATAAACACATTTCAATGAACCTCTAGGGGGCGCCCCAGGCTGGTCACTGACTAAAGAATTACATTTGCATATAAATAGACCTTCATGCAGGCATTCTGAAACCATTCCCCGCCCCCCGTCCCCCCCCCCCAATTAGATTCCCTGGGTGAAGACAAGAGAGAATAAAGAATTTAAGAGCGATGGACTTGATAGTCTGTGGTATTTTTTCCTTGCAGAACCATCCAGTATTTGGTGTATGTGTGGACTGGAAACATTTCTAATTCTGTATTGATACGCCCTTTCGGGGGAATAGATACATCATTTAAAAAGTGGAAACCCACCTGGGTGGTTCCCAGAACCTCAAACTTGCCTGGAACCTTGTATGCTCTCCTAAGGGAGCTCCCCCACGTCCTGCACACTCTCTTTGCTTTAATCGTGATATTTCATCACTTTTCCAAGCTTGACACCTTACTGCCTCCATCTTTGAGCTCCTGGGCCAGGGAAAGCAGGTCCTCCTCTCCCCATTCTGAAAGGAACCTTTCATCCGGAACCCTGCGGCATTAGTCCCCGCTGCTCTGGGACGGAAAGTGGTACACCTCACCGGAGGTCGTCATTTGACCTCCTGTACTTTGAATTGTTTCGCAGCCAGACTGGTTGATATACGTTTGTGTCAGAGGACCCATCTCCAGTTGAGTAACCACTGGCAGCGCTTGCATGCGGAGGATGGCTTCAGAATTGCTACATTAGATGAACTTGAGGTGAGTTTGGGAAAAGGTTCATGGTTTACCATGTTCTTACAGTGGCTCAGCATCCTGTCTGGTGCAGAGCAGCCAGGGGACACAATTGCTGATGGAGGTGAATGCACCTGTGTTCAATAATCACTTCCACGTGAGTAGATTATCTGTGAGCTTTTCTTTCCTAGTTGACTCTTCTCTCGACTTCTCCCCCTCCTCCTACTCTCACGTCCTTTCTCTGATTCTTTTTCCTCTGTTTCCATTCCTCTTCATCCTTCTTCTCCTCCTCTTCCTCCCTTCTACCCCCACCACTATGTTGCCTAGACTGACTTTGAACTCAGGATTCTCGGCCTCTGTCTTCAAATTGCAGCCACATCCCAGGCCCCCTCTAATTCTTTTAGATTTAAAGAGACAGCCTGGCTCTTTCATGCTCTTCTTTTCTTCCTTTCCTTCCCCTTCCTACCCTCCCTTTTTCCTTTCCCTTCCTTTCTCTCCCTTCCATTTCTTCTCCTCTGTCTTTCTTATAACACACATGTTTATTAGTCTATGAAATGACAAGACTGAAGTAGTGTCCAGCATGTATAAGATTTGACAAGCACTCAGAAGTGACCTGCACATACTGGATCTTATTTATTGGTAACAAAGCCATAGGTACAGTTACTACTGATTTATTAACCTATAGTCATAACTGAGCAAGATGTTTCCTTCAGTAGTTTAGTGCAGATAAAAAAGTAATTTACTTCCATATTCACTTATGAATCCTTTTTGTGAGTGAATATGAGCATGTACATGTGTATGTGTATGCATACACATTTGTATGCACAAACGTGTGTGTGTCTGTACTTCTTGGGGGGCGGGGGCAGAAGTCTATGTCAGAAATCTTTCTTAATCTCTTTACCTTATTTTTTGAGGCAGGCTATCTCACTGAATCTGGGGCTTGCTGATTCAGCCAAACTGTTCGGGTATCAGAGATGATCCTGTCTCTACCTCTCCAGTGCTGGAATTGCAGGTATGCACTGCAATGCCCAGCGTTTATGCAACGGCAGGGATTGAATCCATGATCCCATGTTTGTGTGGCAAGCACTTTATTAGTTACCCTCTCCTCAACCTGCTGATTCTTCTTGGTTCTGTCCAGATGTCTCAGTGGCAGTGAAAGGCCAAGGTACTTTTCTCTAAAAAAGGACAGTAGTTTTTTTTCCCTTGAGAATTCTATATATACAATATATTTTAATCATATTTACCCTCACTCATCTCTCTGACTCCCCTCAGATGCACCCCGTACCTTCCCACCTTTTTCTAGCTTCATGTCCTCTTAATTTTTTAAAAAATAACCCGAGTCCAGTTTATGCTGCACAAATATTCACGGACATGGGGGCTATCTACCGGAGTGTGGTCAAACCTACTAGGGACCACACCCTTAACAAAAACTGATGCTTCCTCCTTAGAAGCCACCAACTGTCAACAGCCTCTCAGCTTTGGGTCGTGAGCCCCTCTCCTCTCCATGCTGGAATCTTTATTTATTTATTTATTTATTTATTAAAGATTTCTGTCTCTTCCCCACTGCCGCCTCCCCTTTCCCTCCTCCTCCCCCAATCAAGTCCCCCTCCCTCGTCAGCCCAAAGAGCAATCAGGGTTCCCTGCCCTGTGGGAAGTCCAAGGACCACCCACCTCCATCCAGGTCTAGTAAGGTGAGCATCCAAACTGCCTAGGCTCCCACAAAACCAATAGGTACAGTAGGATCAAAAACCCATTGCCATTGTTCTTGAGGTCTCAGTAGTCCTCCTTGTCCGCTATGTTCAGCGAGACCAGTTTTGACCCAGGCTTTTTCAGACCCAGGCCAGCTGGCCTTGGTGAGTTCCTGATAGAACATCCCCATTGTCTCAGTGTATGGGTGCACCCCTCGCGGTCCTGAGTTCCTTGCTTGTGCTCTCTCTCCTTCTGCTCCTGATTTGGACCTTGAGATTTCAGTCCGGTGCTCCAATGTGGGTCTCTGTCTCTGTCTCCTTTCATCGCCTGATGAAGGTTAATGTTCAGGAGGATGCCTATATGATTTTCTTTGGGTTCTCCTTCTTATTTAGCTTCTCTAAGAACCTGAATTATAGGTTCAATGTCCTTTATTTATGGCTAGAAACCAAATATGAGTGAGAACATCCCATGTTCCTCTTTTTGGGTCTGGCTTACCTCACTCAGGATGGTGTTTTCTATTTCCATCCATTTGCCTGCAAACTTCAAGAAGTCCTTGTTTTTTTACTGCTGAGTAGTACTGTAATATGTATATATTCCATACTTTCTTCATCCATTCTTCAATTGAAGGGCATCTAGGTTGTTTCCAGGTTCTGGCTATTACAAACAATGCTGCTATAAATATAGTAGAGCATATACTTTTGTTGTGTGATAAGGCCTCTCTTGGGTATATTCCCATGCTGGAATCTTGACTTGTGCGGGTCTTGTGGAGGCAGCCTCACCAGCTGCAAGTTCATGAGGGCAATGGTTCTAAAGATTTATGCTTATCTTTTAGATTATGTGTTTGCATGCGTGTCTGTGTGCATGGAGATACATGTGAAGGCCAGAGGCCGCAGATCTCCCTGGAGCATGAGTTACAGATGATTATGAACTGCCTAGCAGGGATGCTAGGAACTGAACTTGGGTCCTCTGCAAGAGCAGCAAGTGCTCCTAAGCACTAAGCTCTCTCTTCGGCCCGATGACTTTTCTTTAATTACTCCAATGAGCTCCTTCCCTCTTTGTTTTCCCGCTACTTTCTTAATATTACAAATATTTTTGAATATCCTACAGGGTTTTGCATTTTCTGTTTTTTTATGGGAGAGCCTGAAACCATTCTTGTTAGTTCTCAACCTCCCAAAGTTCATCAGAGTCCCTTGGAGGGCTAGTTCAAACCTAGACCACAGGGCTTCACCCCATAACTTCTGAGTCAGGTGAGGCCGAAAGCTGCATTTCTAGCAAGCTCTCAGGTACACATGTCTTGGATGGAAACGTGACCAAACCAAGCTGTGGGGGAGATCCTAGTGTGTGATCGTGTGCCCAGGAGGCTGTGGGCCTCCAGGTCTGAGGAGGAATGGTAGAGCTTTGTCCGTATCCCTTGATTTCTCTGAGGACTCTTCCTTAGTCAAATCAGGTCTAGGTCCACTCAACTCCATAGAAACAAAGGCCGGTTTTGAGTCAGCTAAGTTTCTGTCTCCCAGCCAGAAAACTGGCTCCTCAGAAGTCTTGAGACTGACAGGCTGCCAACTGAGAAGCCTGGAAAGTATCTGCCTCTCCTCAGCTTTGGAATTTGAATTGATGTGTTGTTAAGGTCTGCCTGCTCTTAATCTGGTGCACACATGCAAATTAGGTGCATTCCCTGGCGCTGCTGCGGTTTTTTTCTCCCCTTGAGAATTCTATATATACAATATATTTTTAATCATATCTACCCTCACTCATCTCTCCGACACCCCGTGTGACTGGAGCTATATAAGCTAGCCCATCATTTCAATAAACAAGCTGTCCTCTGACACAGTTTCCAGGGCCATTTCTGCCCATGGTGCTCACCTCTGCCCCAGACCGCTTTCCAAGTTCCTCTACATCCTGACCATTGGCCACAGTTTCCTATCCAGGGCAGAGGGACCTCATAGGAGGCTCCTGGTACAGACCTTGGAAACCACAAGCTGGCAGATGACCTACCCCAAGACCCTGGTTCCACCTAGGTTTGTCAGTAGGCAAATCTCAGAGTGTTGACATGTGCCAACTTGTAGGAGCTTTCATCTGTACCCCTGAAACCTGTGCCATGCCACCTCTCCCCTCTTTCACTCTTGCCTCATCTCCCCTGTTTGGAATCTCCCTCTAAATGAGACTCCCTCTTCCCAAACACTTTCTTCAGAGGTTCCCACTTTGGGAAAACGAGCTTAATACACCTTCTATTCTCAGCCTGACGCTTATTGTCTGAGGTACCGCAGCCACGATCTGACTCTCTAGAGCCCATTTCCACGTGGGTAGCAAAGGAACAAAATGATTGTCTCCTGGGGTCATTAATGAAGATGGACCCCAAGCTGGTGCCTGCACTGCAGTATGGGTACCCAGGAGCTCATTCCTCAATGTGGATACTGCTTTCCGCTACTATAACAAACACATTAACATGTCCAGCTTATGGAGAAAAAAGGTTCACTTTGTTGCAATTTTAGAGCTATCAGTACATCACCATTTGTCTCTGTTGGGCAAGGCAGCATGTCACGATAAGTATGTATGGCAGAGCAACTGTAGTGGTTTGGATGAAAATGGCCTCCATGGACTTACAAGGAGTGGCACTATTAAGAGGTGTGGCCTTGTTGGAGTAGGTACGGCTTTGTTGGAGGAAGCCTGTCACTGGGAGTGGACTTTGAGGACTCAGATGCTTGAGTCAGGTCCAGCATCTCACTCTTTTCCTGCCGCCTGCTAATCCTGATGGAGAATGCTTAGCTGCCTTTCTAGCACCATGCCTTCCTATGTGCCACCATGCTTCCTGCCATGGTGACAATGAACTAAACCTCTGAGTTGTTCGTCAGCCCCAGTGAAATGCTTTCCTTTATAAGAGTTGTGGTTGCAGAGCCTCTTCACAGCAATGAAAACCCTAACTAAGACAGCAACTCATAGATGGGGGAAAGGAATGAGAGCCCCATAGCTCCCAAAAGAGCGCATTGTCAATGATACAAGCCCTCCTACTTAGCCCCACCTCTTGGCTTTTCCACCAAGACTGGGACCGCACCTTCAGCGCGGGGACAGCACATTTAGCGCGTGAACTCTTAGGCAACATTCCAGATCTGTGCTGTAACTGTTCTGCTTCCTCCCAGGCTGGTCACTTTCTTTGAAGAAGTAGGAAGACCACAGAGGAAAGAATAATTTGCTAGAGCTCCAACACATATAGGTGATGTTTGCTGAAACTGCGGTGGGACAGATGTCAGTGTCCTCTCTACCCGCCACTCCCAGAATTCAGTTTTCTCTCTGAGAGTGGGAGGAGCAGAGAACAGGTTCCTGGTGGCCAGGGAAGCCTACTTTTTTTCTAGGTTTTAAAAGTTCCAGGACAGGGGGGCTGGAGAGATGGCTCAGTGGTTAAGAGCATTGTCTCCTCTTCCAAAGGTCCTGAGTTCAATTCCCGGCAACCACAGGGTGGCTCACAACCATCTGTAAAGAGGTCTGGTGCCCTCTTCTGGCCTGCAGACATACACACAGACAGAATATTGTATACATAATAAATAAATAAATAAATATTAAAAAAAAAGTTCCAGGACAGGCTCCAAAATCACAGAGAAACCCTGTCTCGAAAAAACAAAACAAAAGTTTTCCTGAAATAGCTTTGTTGGCATATCATATTCTGTGTTGCCATTGGCTTGTTTAGAGAGGCCTGCTTCGTTGATTATCTGACAGTATTCCCTCGCCCTCCCCGCCGTCTCATTTCAGGGAATAGATTTATTTCTTCTCTTTTCGTTCTTTCTTTTTTTTTTGATAATTTTACAGAAGAAACATCTGTGAGATACCAGATGTTCCCCATGAGAACACAAATTATTGATGAGTCTCAACTTACTGTTGAGAGAGAAAGACAAAAATTTAATTAATTTTAGAATTCTGTGTTCAGCCCACCTCTCTGTCTTTTCAGCCGATAACACAACGCCTAAACAGACTGTAAGCAAGAGACAAGGGATGCTGACAGGGAGGGCAAGTCGCAAGGGGCTGTCTCTTTGCTTTCCACTCACGGTGGGTACAGTTTAAATGGGCTGTCACTCTGAAAGAATCTCTGAGCACAGCCACTGTAGGCAGATCCATCAGGAAAGCAGGATAGAGAGCTAGAGTAAATGTGAAGAAAATACCAAACAGCAGAGAAACCCAAACAAGCACAAATATAGAGTATGAAATCACTGACTTGGCAATTTGCCATGATTTAAAGAACCTTTTGCTTATATTTTCTGATTTGAAGATGAGAATCCTTCTGAGAAAACTGAAGTCTGAGGTTGTGGGCTCTGAGCGGACTTTGTCTGGCGTTCCATCCCCCCCCTGCGTCAGCAGAGCGTGGCTGTAGAGTGCAGTGCGGTTCATCTTACTGGTTCCTGGCAGAGCAGTGGAGATGACGACGGATCAGGGAGATCATTTAAAATGGATAAATAGAATTTGAGATGCAGATGATTAAAAGCTTGGAAACTGTGGTGAATTAATTCCCCTTCTGATTGATCATGGCAATGTTTCCTTTGTGTTAGTGACCAAGGCTACTTGGGGCCAACAGTCCTATCTGATGCATCATTATTTTTGCACAATTCCCCAGAGGCTTTGGAAATTCTTATGAAGGAAGTTAATGTTCGCATTACACTAGAGAGTGTCTTGGTATACACTGCGTGTATATACACGTACGTATAAGACATTGACTATCTTGAGTTATTTCTAAGCTTTTGGACATTATGAACTGTTTTTACTATGAAAAGTCTCTTTAGAAATCTTTTTTGTATTTCCATTTTTGCATTTTTATTGTTTGACAGTTTCATGCATTTATATAATGGATTTTAGTCATTTTCACCCTGAATCCCCTCCTGAATATCCCATTCTCTCTCCCATTAGCATTCTTCAATTCAATGAGTCCCCTTGCTACCCTGATGCTTTCTTTCTGTGTGTGGCCCACTGAGTTTGATTAGAGTTACTGTGTAAGCATTGGGTGGGAAGTTGTTCAGTGAGACAAGAGCAACATGTCGGTGTCACTAACTCTGAAGTAAGTAACACCTCTTCCCCTCAAAGCATGAAGTGCTTTTAAGTCCATAATGGCCTACTAGGTAAGAGGGCTTCTGGTGTAATAATGACAAGAATGTTATGGGACTCACTAACCACTTTCAGATTGGATTTGAGGCTCTAATCACAAGAGGGAATTGAGGCCTTGTTCTGGGGTGATCACATGAACTTGGGGGATGCTTACTATGATTGTCATGCTAAACAATCATGTTTTCAAACTGCCTTCTAGATATTCATATTTTTTACCTGTAAATTAGTGCTGCATCCAGCCTTCATTGGAGGCGCTTCTTACTGCAGCAGGTGGTAGTTAAAAGAATAATTCTAAGACTAAGTGATAGTGGAGTACTCAAACACTATGACACCCCCTCAGCCCCAACGGAGACAGCTATGACACCTCCTCCAAGGCTCAGGCAGCATCTCAGAAGAGGGACAGTCTTCCAGTAGCATCTGAGGCCTACAGCAGAGACTTCTCCTTGTTATAACCTGTTTACCGATGGATCCACAGATATATTTGAAAAGTATCTTGATTTATGAGTTTCTTTGTTGTATTACTATGAACTGTTACCTTGTGGGGACATGTAATCTAGGGTAAGTTAAATCCCTGTTTCCAGCTATGATCACTCATAGTAAATAGCTTACTCCCTGTGAGGTGAGAGCTGTATTTTTACATTGATAGTGCCTGTCTTCACCTTAGTCACTTTGACACATTGAATCTTGTTTTGCGTCTTGTTCAAGGCTCCTTGAAGAGGTGACAGGAAACAAGAAACCCTCCCCACTTTTATAAGATCAGTTTATTTTTCTCAGGCAGAAGATGGCCTTTTTATCCTCATGAAAGGCAGTAATCTAGGCAACACAGAAGGCCCAAACTCAATCCCTCATGTTCTTCATGTACCGTGGGACCTACAGACAATATCCAATATTCATCCTCATTCTCCTAGTCCTTGTTAGATCATTTAATATGCAGAGACTTGCTTTAATATGGCATAAAGCATTAAGAAAAGCATCTAGAGCTTGTCCTTCATAAATGTCCCTCCACTGGCCAGAGTGTGGGCCACTGTGCTTACTGCTCAACCTTCAAAGGAATCCCTGTAGCTAGCTTCTCTGTCTGTAGGTCCCACAGTACATGGCTTACTAAGTGGGAACCAAGATCCAAGTTTAATTTGTTTTGAAGAAACAAAAAAATGGAATGATTCATCCACCCTAATGCTGTGAGCCACAAAATCCTGTTACAATGATTGAAATGGAGGCCCTAGACTTTTATTGAGCTGGTTTTTCAAAGGTATTCTGTAGAGTTTGCGTAATTGGATTTGCCTTGCTGGGATCCTCAGCTTCATGGATTTGCTTCTGTTTACGGTGGAAATTCACTGTTTCTGTTGTCAGCAGCCTAGAAAGTGGAAGATGCATTCGGGAAAATATTGGCTGCCCTTGTTAAAGGTGGTTATATCTCCAGGATAAGGTATCTGAAACTCTTTCTCTCTCGATAATTCTATGCCTGGTCTATCATCCTGAAGAATACAGTAGAGTATCCTTGTGTTTTTTTTTTTCTTTTTCTTTTTTTTTGTGTGTGTGTGTGTGTATGTTCTCATGGGAAGGAAGTTCAAAGTGAGCCTGGATGGATTGGAAGCATCAGAGATGAGAGAAATGCAAGTTTGAACCTGGAGTACTTTCCCAGGGAGGGACTAACTGTAGGAACTACACCAGCACATCTTACCCAATGACCCACAAGTGGCAGTGACTAGTCCACCATAACATTGGAAAGATAGGAATGACCAGGGTGCAGTTTGTGTGGGGGCCATTGGCCACATTTTTTGTCTTCAGAATGCTTTCAACTTCCTGTCTCTGAGAACAACAGAAGAAAACTTGAGCATGGCCTAGTCCTATGGAAAATTCTCTTCTCTGAGTATTTCCCTTTGCATATCGTCCATATTTTGAAACCAGCACCCACTCACCCACTTTTGGCAAAGCCAAGAAGTACATTTTATGCTTTATCATTTTTGTGGTTTATGACAAGCTTGAAAAACCCTATAGAATCAATCAAGGCACAGGCATTTGTAATAGTTGAGATGTTGTCTTAATCATCATAAATATACAAATGATTTTAGTTGGAAAAGTTCTTTGAACCTCACACATATTGTAATGTTAGTTCATCTTCTGTACAATATGGGAAGTCACTTTCATAAAACAAATATGTAAATATTTAATAATGCCCGGGCCTTTAATTGAGATAAGTAAAATATACCATTCCTTGTGGAACGCTAGAGTAATTGTTAAAAAGAAAATGCAAAATCAAGAATAGTAGAGCACACTGGTGACCCCAGTACCCAGGACAAAAAGACTGGAAGGCAAGAGGATCATACGTCTAAGGAAAATCTGACCTATGTAATCAGAACTGTCTTTAAGAAACAAAGAAAAAAAATACTCAAATAATAATACATTGAAAAAAGATGTAGTTGTATTTTTCTATTACATCAGGTATATGTATTGTTCATCTACTCAGTAGGATTTACAGAATGATATAATTTCTTTAACAAGGGAAAAGGTATAGATATGCAAAATAGAAAAAGTTGGTAAGGCCAGATTAAAAATAGCAACAGTGGTATTTATTTTTTCAAAGTCTGATTATTTATGTGTTCTTCTTAAAGACCTATTTTGACTGGACTTAGAATTAGAAGCAGGATGCTGCTGAGGGACCTGACCATTGAACAGCCGGCCACCACTCCCTTGGTCACCCAAGCCTTGAACTGTAGAAACAGCAGCTCCAATAGCCCCATTCTTGCAGAAAAGATACAAAACACTGAGCAGATTTTCTTCTGTCCTGTCTCTCTTAGATAATTTGTTAGGCTGGAAGGACATTAGTGGCTGCTGGCTTCCTGATTACTGTGCTGTTTGTCTGAGAAACGTATCAGAAAATAATGAGGAGACTGGCGATCTTCTTTGCAGCCAGAAGGTGCCTTTCAGGGACCATGTGCTCTGGGAAAAATCTCACAGAAAATGTAATCAAGTTCAACAAATGCATATTTATTTATTTTGCCTAGTTTGGTTCTTTTGTTGGAGCTATTGTGTGTGTGTGTGTGTGTGTGTGTGTGTGTGTGTATGTATCTCTTTCCTTTTTGGAACTGTGATTTTCTTAGTGAGTTTTTGTTGCCATTAAGTAAGGAAGAAGTTGTAGACATATTTTTCTTTGGGTTGTCAGCTCATAAAACAACAAAAAGACTTATTATTAATTATGAAAGCTTGGCCTACAGCTTAGGTTTGTTCCACTAGTTCTTATAACTTAAATTAATCAATTTATATTAACCTATATTTTGTCTCATGGCTTTTTAACCTGTCTTTCATCTTGCACCTCCTGTTTCCTCTTCTTTGTCACTCTAGCGCCTAGTTTCATCTCCTCTTCTTTTCTCTCTGCTCAGAAGTCCTGCCTAACCTTTTCCAGCCTAGCTATTGGCCATTCAGCTCTTTATTAAGCCAATCAGAAGGTGCCTTGGCAAAGACACATCTTCACAGTACACAAAAAGATTATTCTATAAAAGGAGCAGAGCAATGTTTGGCTAAATAAGGAGAAGATGCTTTGTGGGCATCTGTGGCTAGCTTCACCATGAACCCTTCCTTCAACTATGTACAGGACTTGCAGTTTCTAAGTCCACAACTCCAAGGGCTAGGGACAGCTGTAAGCAACTGTGTGTTTCTTTTTCCCACTTATACAAGTAATGTAGACAGTATTGCAACACAAAGGAACAAAAAAAATATAATATAGACATTATCACAACACAAAGGAACAAAAGTAGTCCTATTTGTATATATAAAATATTTATTATTTTAACATTGTTTTGCTTCTATCTAGTTCTAATATGTATTATGTATGGAGAATGTGTGTTTAATAGAAGCAAAGCTCACCTGCTTGCAGAGGGTCTTACATTCATTCCACTTCCTCAGTTAGCCTTGTGTTACAGCCTTCTTTCCCATGGATGATGGTGATTTGTGTTGATTAATGGCACAGTGTCAGAGGATGCAAAGGACATCCTTTTATTATTGAATTTTTGGGTTATTTTATATTCATACTTGTCAACTTTTCAGCCTACTGGTGTAGATCTTGTCTGTTGGACCTGGAATCTGAGGACCCGGGAGAATTGGGTAGACTAAAGTCTATTGCTATAGACAATCTTACTTCGGTTTTAGTGTATTTTTATACACAAATGAAACAAAGAAAGCTACGACCCAAGGAAGGTTGTTTGAGTTCAGAAAAAACATGATCAGAATAAATGTCAGTAAGCACCTAGTAATTATCAACGGAGCAGCCCTTTCCTAGAACTTTCCCAGGGCAGACCAATTTAAACACAATCGTCAGGCATGTACTATAGATTATATCTGAGAAAGCACGAAAACAAGGCAGAAGGCCATAATCCAGATTCAGGGCACACTGAATGGGTTCCATAGCTATATTCTAACATCTAAAAAGAATAAACATGTCTTGTAAATTGAATGTAAATGTTTAACACAGAAGGCACAAAATCATGTCCAAGAACAGTCCAGGGGACAAAATGCACCTGAGTCACCTGGTGCGGTTTACAAGACCGTCTGGCTTTTTCCTGGAGTCTCTCACAGGTCCTCAGGGCACTGTTCACCATCTGCATCATTCTTTTGACTGTGTTCTGGCAATACTATTCAAGGTAGTGCTGAATAAAGGTGCCTAACTGACCAACGTGTTATTAGATCCTTAGTGGATTATTAAAGCCACCACTAGCCATGTAGTTGTGTTTAGGGTCCTTTAGCTGTGGTCACAATGCCATTGTGTTTGAGATATATACTTTCAGATTGCAGAGAAATCAGAATAGAAGTGCTGGTCGCTGAGTGCCTTTCTTGACTCTCTTTGAGTAAAGTCCATTCAAAACACAGCTTATAAATAAATAAATAAAAATATTTCTGAAAGAAAAGACTGGTCAGGTGCAGTGGTGAGAAGGGGGGAAGGTGTAGAACGGGAGTTCAGTCTGTAGCTGACTGTGAACAGTCAATTGAGATGACTCACTACCTTCGGACCAGCCAGGAAAGCCTTATTTACTCCGAAGTAATTAAAGCCTATTTATTTCCATAAAAAAAAAAAAGAAATCCAAAAAGGCCTTGACTAGCATTTAAGTGAGAATGCCTAAGTTGATCACATTTTCTGGTATTCACTACTAATGTCATTAGATTATAGAAGCTGCATGTTAGGATGTTTTATTATGATGTATTTTATATCATGTACCTTGGGATTGATTTAAAAACCTTGAACCTTATTTATCCTGGTTTCCTGTTTGTTTCTCACGTGTGTGAAGTATTTGTGTCTTTGTGTCACGGCAGATCACAGACTCTGTCACATGGATCCCATCTCTCCGAAGCCCATACTTTTGGAAATGTGCCTGGCCAACTCACCTGAGAGTATTCTGAACACTGAATACAGTGCAGCACATGTAACTGGAGCAGAGTGGTGAAAGCTGAGGTTTATGGGACCTGTTTCATGAAGGACTTCATGAAATTCCAGATGTGAGTAGAGTCATACTTTGCATTAACAATGGTTTGGCTAAATATGTGACCCTATGCTTAACTGTGGCCTCATAAGATTATAAAGGAAATTAAGAGAACAAAACAAAGCAAAAAATCAACTATTCCTTGTGATGTCAAATTACAACATGAATGCTTGTTGGTGTGGATCTTAACAAAGCAACCGGTCCACTGTCCATGTAAAAGCATGGCATATACAGTCATGTACAGCATGTAACACTTACGTTGACAATACTGGCTGAAGCCGGCTTGTTACATTCACGATACTACAACTTTTATCATTACCCTGACATGCACTCTGTCTACGGTCACACTCCGTGCTGTTCTGCTGATGACAACCACATGTCTGTGTACACTGTCTCTTGAAAGTGGCGTTTTCTCTTGTACTTGGCCTAATCTTGTGCTTTTTCGCTCATTGTGTTCCTAGAAGTAATGGTGACTCTGGCTGCATGTGCAGTGTGGTCCAGGTATGTAGTGGGCCAGGCCATCTAGGTTTATATGAATCTTATCTGTTACATTCTCACAGTAGGACTGCTTACTGTTTTTTTTTTTTTTTTTTTTTTTTTTTTTTTTTGAGAAATGCTCCATCATTAATTTGTGTTTTCGAGTCCTAGAAACCTTAAAGGCCTTTAGCCTTCAAGATGCATAGAACACCATAATCTACAGAGTGTGATGATTATCTGGGTGACAAGTAGTGGTTTTCTTGGAATCTTGGTAGTTCATGTAAGAGCTCTAGGTTATAACACCACTGGTTATTCTTCCTTCTATGTCATTGTTACATTTAAAGTTTTATCAGACATGCTTGATACGATTATGGAGTTTACTCCAAAATATTCTTGGACCTTTTTCTTATTTTGCTTTTGATTTGCTTGGCAAGACCGTGTAAGTGATAGAGCATGATGATTTGCTGTCATTTTCTTGTTTGTGTGGTATGGTTTTATTGACTCTCACATTGCGATGAGATGCATGTTGTATGCTAAGAGCACAGAAATAAAGACACCACAATAAGGGAATGTGGGGTGGTATGATGAAATAGAACAGGGCTTGGATCCTGGCTTTGACATTTATTAGCAATAAGATGTAGAAAATTGCTTGGCATCCCTATCCATTTGGATGGTAACCGAGTCCATGAGAACAGTTTATTTCTTTCCAATGCTTGGGAACTGTCTGCATCCATGATTCTCTAGGGGGCTGTATCCAGTCTGCCCCACCTCATCTAACAACACAGTGATGCTTGTGCATCTACCATGCAAAAGTGAATACTGACTGCCCCAGGCCTCATTAGAAACTGGAGTATTCATATTCAAAGTCGAGTCCTTGCTGGAAATTTAGAAGATATTGCAACACCATAATTTTGTAACTATGGGAGAGAGAGGATGACAGAGACTCTATGTTAAGATTTCTCTGTCATGGTCTATAGTAAGATAGAAATGGTAGGCTTCTTCCCCAGGGAAGGAAAACAGTAAGAATAAAAGGTGAAGTGGTCTCTGCAGGACGTCCCTCTGCAGATCCCCTGCTAGGCTGTATTCAGCAGTGTGGTGGCTGTGCACCTCAGCCTACGAAGCTCAAGGGTTGCAAGTTGCCCTCATGTTCCATTTCTCTGGCTGATGCTTTCACTTCCATTCTTTTGTTTCCATTTTTGTTCTGTGCCTTGGTTGTCCTGCCCTCTCCACTGGGCTCATCCCTGGATATCTTTCTCTTCTCTCCTCCTTTCCAGCTGTTATCTGAGATAATTTACTCAAACCCAGTATAACATTACCACCTTCTCACTAAGGACTATGTGGTGGATCTGGGCCGCCTAAAGGAGAAACCCGGAGCTCTGTTCCTCATACTTTGTCTCCACTTACCTCTTTAGGTGTTTATCCCACCACATCCCAGAACTTCTCTGATTGTGCTCACGGATTCCTGTAAGTCCTACCAGTTTTACCTCATTGGACTTTGTGGTTCTCTGCTCTGGGACACCATCAGCATCCTTTGCTTTCCTTGTGGAATATCACGGTCAATATTCTGTTTTCCCCCATGCAATCATTTTCTTTTGATCTGCACCTCCCCTTCAAGTAGGAAATAATCTGTCCCGATCTCACTGAAGTTGTTAAGTCTCCCGTATGACAACCTGCAGCAGTCTGAGTGTTTAACCCCTGATGCATCTCTCATCATCATGTAGAAATATTAACTTCTGAGGAGGCACTATTAGAAGTTGGGGTCTTCAGGACATGCTTTGGCATTACGGGTGGAGAACTCACAAATGATGACTGTGCCCCTATAAAAGATCAATAAAGACAGTTCCTATGTTCTACTGTATAAGAGCACAAACAACAAGTACCTCCTGTGAACCAGGAAACAGATGGTCCCTTGAGAGCAAATCTGTCACCAAATTGATTTTGAACTTGATCAATAACTGTGAGCAATAAATTCCTGTTGTCAGCTACCAGCTTACAGTATTTCATTGTGTAACCCGAGTAAACTAAGACAGCTACTTGAATAGAAGTCACAATCCAGAGGAAAAGCCCCTGTGAGGAGCATATATTTGAACGCTTTCTGTATTTACACTATGTGGAGCACTATGGATTATATTTAAAGCACTGAGGAGAATATACTAGAGAGGTGGGCCAGGAGGAATACCAGAATTAAGCAGCTCAGAGATGTGGCCTTCTTTGTATAAACATGGATGTCTAGTGCAGAGCATATGTCAATATTCAAACAGAGGAGTGAATTAACATGAATAAGTATTTCCCTGGAGTTCCAGAGTTATGATTTTCATGATGGAGAGGTATAAATGGTACCCTTTTCCAGGATGCTGATCTATGATCCATCTCTTTCCCACCAGCTGCGGCCCTAAAGAAAAAAGGTTCATTGATGGATTTATACCTTCACATTCCTAACTTCTAAAGGTCATGTGCTGCTGATAGAATACTTAAGATAACAGGGAATTGATGAGATGCTTCTAAAAGCCTAGAGAGACAGGCATGAGAACAGACAGGTTGGACCACACAATATAATGAATGTTACCTCTGGAACAAATGTGGGGAGAAATCTCTTCTATGCACCTAGTTAGCCATCCATCCCCAAAAGAAGACAGCTATGCACTTTCAGTTTCATCTGAAAATCACCGTGAAGACATCATTATTCACAAGCCAGTGGAACACACACACACACGCACACACACACAAGCACACACACAATCACACAAACACACACACATGCACACATATACTCACACAAGCACGTACACACATGCATATACATAATTTAAATCTTTTTTATTGATTTTATTGAGCTATATATTTTTCCTCTGCTCCTCTCTGTTCCTCCCTTTCCCCTTCAACCCTCTTCCATGGTCCCCATGCTCCCAATTTACTCAGGAGATCTTGTCTTTTTACACTTCCCATGTAGTTTAGATTCATGTGTGTCTCTCTTAGGGTCTTCATTCTTTTCTAGGTTCTTTGGGATTGTGAATCGTAGGCTGGTTTTTCTTTGCTTTATGTCTAAAAGCCACTTATGATTGAGTTCTTTCTGTGTCTGGGCTATCTCACTCAATATGATGTTTTCTTGATCCATCCACTTGGGTGCAAATTTCAAGATCTCATTATTTTTGTCTGCTGTGTAGTACTCCATTGTATAAATGTACCACATTTTCTTTATCTATTCTTCAGTTGAGGGGTAGTTAGGTATTATGTCTGCACCATTGTTTGAATATGCTTTCTTTTTTCCATTTTATATTTTTTGCTGGGTCTTGGGGTAGGTTGTTTATTAATTTTCTGAGAAATTGCCACACTGATTTCCAAAGTGGCTGTACCAGTTTGCACTCACACAGCGATGGAGGAGTGTTCCCTTTACCCCACATCCTCTCCAGTATAAGCTGTCATCAGTGTTTTTGAACTTGGCAGAGACCCGCATTGGAACACTGTACTGAGCTTCCAGTCCAGTTGAAAAGTGGAAGGAATGAGAATATGAGCAAAGAGGTCAAGACTATGATGAGGTACCCACTGAAAGAGTCTACCTGAGCTAATAGGAGCTCACCAACTCCAGTTGGACAAGGAAGGAACCAACATAGGTCCAAACTATTCTATTATGCTTATGTCTGGGGTATGAATGTTACAGTCAGAACTTTAGTTTTACAAGATACTATTATTTAGCCCTGAATAGATACATTTTTATAGAGTGTGAAAGCTCATGGCTAAAATTGTCAAAATTCTCCACCTGTGTTTTCTCTAGCCGTAATTATTTTTTATTTTTATTGAGCTCTACATTTTTCTCTGCTCCCCTCACTACCTCTCCCCTCTTCTTCAACCCTCCATAGTAGTTTATTTTTTCGATTTACTTGGGCATAGGTAGAAAATTCAAGTGCTTATTTATGCTTATATTTATTATGCCTAAGCAGTTCCCAGCTAATTCTAGGTAGAATGCTAACGTCATACTGTGCAGTAACACAATAGTTTTCAGGCTCTATTTTGTCTTGGGGAACTCAATTTTATAAACAGCCTTAACTTCATTCTGACTTAAAACACAGGTAGAGCAACCCTGTATTTAATTGAATACATAAACCATTTGTATCCAACACCCACAAGGCATAGACAGATCAATAGCTTATTCCTAAAATGGAAAATAAAAGCCATAGCCATATAATTTATCAAAGTAAATTAGAACCTTATGAGCTTGTGGGTGTATGGAAATCCTATGAGGCAGGTCAGAGAATGTGCAGAACACACCAGCCTGAAGAAAGGGTATAGCATTCTTACCTGAATCCTATAACAGGGGAAGGGTCAATACTGCGATGATGACAGTCCCTACTAATCTGTCATCTGAGCACATGGTGTATCTATCAATAAGTCTATGGGCAGAGCATTCCCTGCTGCCCTCAAGGGATTCAGCTCATCTAGTCTAAAAGGTTGACATAACCTGTTTACATTGCCACTGCATGTGTTCCCCCATTCATCTGTCAGGACGTGACCCTGCCCTTTGCCCTACAGCCTCCATGATCCCTCACCTCCCTCCTGAAGCTGGACTCTGACTCTGTGGTTTAAACTCTGCTGTGCATCTTCAACCATTTCTAGCCATTTTATAAGAAAGATAAATAGATAGATAGATAGATAGATAGATAGATAGATAGATAGATAGATAGATAGACAGACAGACAGATATTTGCTATCTGGTATGTAATATGTGAACTAAGAGTTAATATTAGTAGTTGACTTTGGAAAAATGTAGTTGTTAGTAAGAAAATGGCCCCCAAAGGGAGTGGCATTATGAGGAAATGTGGCCTTGTTGGAGGCAGTGTGTTATTATGGGGGTGGGCTTTAAGGTCTCTTTGCTCAAGCTTCTATCAATGTGACTCATCAGTCAACTTCCTGTTGCCTGCAGGATGTAGTACTCTCAGCTCCAGCACCAGGTCTGCCTGCATGCTGCCATGCTCCCATTATGATGATAATGGATTGAACCTCTGAAACTGTAAATGATTTCCTTATAAATGTTGCTGTGGTCATGGTGTCTCTTCACAGCAACAGTACCCCTACCTAAGACAAAGAAGAATGCATGTTTTCCTGCTAACTGGCTATGGAATCAGGAGTCCAACAAAACTGATGCACACTGTGAATTTAATATTATTCAACACATTATGATACTTTAGGAAAGTAGAAACACATTCATATATAACTCTGATACAGCACAATCATGACAAAGATGCCTTTCAGGAGTGGCAGCTATAAAATATGCTCTTAGAGTTAGTCAGAGGTCTCAAGCATGACAAAACCCTAGCTGCTCATAGCAATAACCTATAATCCAAGCAACCTTCTCCCTCCCTTATTCCCTCCTTCTGTCCCTCCCTCCCTCCATCCCTCCCTCCCATCCCCCTCCCCTTTCCTATGCTTATTTACTTCTGCATCTTTTGTTTATCCTATGCATGTCTGGCACTGCTGGAGTCCTAGTAAGGATCCATGCTGGCAGGCAGGGAAATTGCAGACATTCTCTGCTTTGTGAACTTCCTTTCAATCCACTGCAGTTAGCAGGGCTCTATGTGATCCTGGCAAAGGGCACAACTACAGTTTCTTTGGCTTAATGTCTAAATAGATTATGCTATTTAGTGAAGTATAAGTCATAAAGGATGAACCATTTGAAGTTATTAATATATTGCCCAAAATACAACTATAACAATAGTTGTTTAAAATTTAGAGCGAAATGCTCCTTTAAGGGCGGAGCCTTTTATCTCTGGTATTGTTTAAAATGCTCCACATGGTCTGTGTCAGCTGATTCTGTAAACTTGATACAGGTAAATGTCATTTCAGGAGAGGGATCTGTAGATGGATTTTCTTTGGGCTGCCATATCACACACACACACACACACACACACACACACAGAGAGAGAGAGAGAGAGAGAGAGAGAGAGAGAGAGAGAGAGAGACTTCTTATTAGTTATGAATGCTTGGCCTTAGTTTTGGTTGCCCCACTAAGTCTTATAACTTAAATTAACCCATTCATTTTAATTTACATGCTGTCATGTGGTTTGTGGCTTTTACCTCTGCTCCTACAAGTCCTGCTTCCTCTGATTCTTCTGAGTCCAGCTGGTGACTCTTCCTTTCTTCTTCCCCAAGACCTATGTGTCCCCGGAAGTCCTGCCTAACTCCTTCCTTCCTAGCTCTTGGCCATTCAGCTCTTTATTAAACCAATCACAGTGACACATCTTTACATAGTGTAAAGGAGTATTTCACAATAAGGAACATTTAATTAAGAAGACACCTCCACCAGATTGGCCTGTTGGTAATCCTTTGTTTTTTGTTTTTTGTTTTTTTTTTTTTGGTTTTTTGAGACAGGGTTTCTCTGTGGTTTTGGAGCCTGTCCTGGAACTAGCTCTTGTAGACCAGGCTGGTCTCGAACTCAGAAATCCGCCTGCCTCTGCCTCCCAAGTGCTGGGATTAAAGGCGTGTGCCACCACCGCCCGGCTGGTGTGTTTTCTTGAATGCTGATCAATATATAAGGGCCCCATTCACTGCGGTCAGTGCCATTTCTGGGCTAGTGGTCCTGGGTGTTATAAGAAAGCAGGCTGAGCAAGCCAGGAAGAGTAATCCAGTGAGCATCACTTCTCCATGGCCTCTGCTTCAGGCTTGCTTCCAGCTTCCTTCCCTGTTTGAGTTCCTTCCATGACTTCCCTGAGTGATGGACTGTTACCTGGAAGTAGGAGATGAATGACACCCTTTCCTCCCCAAGTTGCTTTTGGTCATGGTTCTACCAAGTAACAGAAATCCCAAGACGTGGTCCTCTATGGTGAAGAACGAAGGTGGACATTTGATCGTGTTAGGACCACTTTCACATCTCACACACCCATTGCCCATGCCTGTGGCTGATCACAGAAACCAATCAGTTCTAAGCCAGGCACAGTTCACAGCTCTGATTGGGCATTCAGTAAGAAAGTGTATTTTAAATTCTGAACTTTTCAACATGAGATGCACCATACTATATTATAAGCCAGACTTTGTTGTTAGACAATGCTGTCCAACTGTAATTAGTCCAGGTATTCTGAGCATGTCTAAGAATGTGTTCAGTAGGTTGGTAAATTACAGCATTTGACTCATGCTATCTTTATGTTGCACTGCTTTAGAGGGTGGGGTCCTAGCTGTGGTTCCCACAAGTGTAAGGCGTTGGGAGCGTGGAGGCCTTTTTGCTGGCTGTACACAGAGGGTGAGCTCTCCACAGTCTTCCTTTGCGATGCAGCATTTGCTGTTCTTTCCACCACTAAGGTGCCTGCTCATGGCTGGAGCTTCCGTGAAGTCTCTTTTGAGTCCCCGTAAAGCATCCTGGCTCATGGAGACCCCTTTCCCTGGCCTTCTGTTTCCATTGCCACCACAGTGACTCTCTTGAAAGCAGCCTTGCTCAGGTGCTCTTCTTCTTTCTAGAAGTTCTGGAAGCTTCAGTGTCTGAGAGAGTTGAAGGGGTTCAACACCTGGTTCTGACAGATCCTCCTGGATTCCACCAAGGACTAAATCCGTTGAACAGGTCAGCTAACAATTACATTGCCTTATTTACAGTTCCTGTCTCTTTGTATACATGTGTGTCTGGAGGTAGGGTAGTGTTTCTCAGCCCAGAATACCTAGTTTTCAGTTCTCTAAGTTTCAGATCAAAGTATCCGGCACACAGCAGATGCTTGTACAATATCTGAGAGTATTTAGATACGTAACAGGCATTGCTGACTCTTGGTAACTACTTGCCCTACTGAATTCCCTCTCATAGCAGCCTGATACCTCCCATCTACTCAGCCCAAGAGATCTCTGTGTTCTTAACTGTCATTCTTCCACCTGATTTGGGATGGACATATGGTTGATGGTTGTCTACCCTCCCTGTGAAGCACACACCCCAGCCTGACTCTTATCTGTCTGACCCTCATCAGTCTTGTCTTGACTTCAGGATCTCCACCTAGACAGCATCGACACCTAATGACCGACCCTCTAGCTTCCTTTCTTGCACCCCTGGGGTCAGTTTGTGCTGTCATTACTCTGTTTTTAAACCCGCAAATGCTCCCCACTTCTCTTGCTTTCTTAAAGTCACCTGCCCCGCCTCTGCCCCCTCCCCATGAATGTCCCCTCCACTGAGGTCTTTTTTGAGCCCCCTAGCTCACGCTATTTCCTTACCCCACTTTCCTTCCTAAGGAGCTTGTACAAGTGGCTGAAACCACATGGGTTTATTTCCAGTGGCTTTTCATTAACTTGTGAGTACTAGCAGGGTGAGGCTTGATCTTGGTCACCGCTCCATTCAAGTAAAGATACCTGTGAATGAGTGAACATGCGAATGGGTGACTGAGCATACAAACGAACATAGAGTCTCTTAATTTGCAACATATGTCAAGGTGCAGGATAAAAATGTCTTTATCCTGCTTCCACGATGCTGTTCTGATACTGTCTTTCTTCTGTTCTGGAACAACCCGTATTCACTTTTAATATTTTCATTTTGATGGACAGAAATGAGTTCTGTGCTCCTGGCCAGGTCCTGTCCCTCATGGCCATCCATAGTCTTGATTAGGCCCTGTACCTGGCCTTCCAAGCTGCCTGTCTTAATAAAGGGTTTGATTGGTGTTAACAGGTGGCATTCAGAAATTTACAGGAAACATTTGTGTGCTGTGAAGAAGGCCTTCTGGAGATCAGCACTCTGCAGAGCGTGTGAGCATCACAAGAAGATAACTTGCGGCCTTCCAGCCCCTTGTGACACTCACTAGTTAAATTCTGCATTAGACCATTGGTGTTGAGGCTCAGTGGCCCCGTGTCAGTCTGTTTCCAGTTCCAGTGGAGGGAGCAATGAAACCCTACTTGGAATTTTTTCTTTAAAAGACTTTTGTTTAAATATGTCATAGCAACAAAATCATGTTTTTGGATTTATTGTAAGGTTATACACACACATAAAAACACACGCACACAAACACACACATTCCATGTTGATTGAATATTTCCTTCTTAATGGATTTCTAATTATAACAGTGTTCTGGCTAAATTCTTATCCATAAGAGGAAGAGCAGTACTTCCCAAGTTGGATGGCTTGTTTGTTTGTTTTGTTTAAAAAATCTAAATGCCCAGGTATCGCCCTCAGAGTCAAACAGCTGAATGGCATAGAAGTTCCCGAGTACAAGCCTCCATATCTGTTGGGAGCAGGGCGAAGTGAATACAATAGGTTGCTCAGCACTGACAAAACACGCTGGAGTCTCGGCCTCACAGCTAGCAGAAGACAAAGGTTCTTGATGTATCATTTGTGTTTGCAAATTATGCTCAAAATATTTTGTTTTCTTGGTTCTATGCTGAGATGCCTAAGAGTTGCCTAGTTCTTCTCCCTGGACGTGAAGGGAATGTACACAAAGGAGGTATCTTTTCCGCGTACTGTCTGGACACTTAAAAAGCGACTGGTCCTGATTTGTAATCACCAAAAGCAGCTGCAGAGGGCCAGGGACCACCTTTGTCTTCTCTGAGGTTTTCTGTTAGGACATTTTAGGAGAACTAGAGATGCTTTATTCTCTAGAATAAAGGAAAAGGAAAGGTAGCCAGTGTTCCAAGTCACGTCTCAATTATCCTAACTATCGACTAGAGTTTCTTTCTTTATCCCCTTCATGTCTTCTGCCACTTTGATAATGAGCCCATAATTCGGCCACTGGAATTAGAAAGAAGTCTGAGATGAGATCCACCAAACTGCAAATCCCAGCATCACTGCAAAACGCAGTGCACCACAGCAGGCATTTTATGTGGCTCTCTTTTAAGACTCACACTATCTTACAGAGTGTAGCTTTATCTCTCAAATAGTTAGAGGCAGACAGGTATGTGTAGAGTTTTAATTGTATTAGGTTTCAATCCATTCCAACAAATCTCTAAATCCAAATTAGTACATTTGTGCCAAATCTTATAAAATGACTTTAGCAAAGTATAAAAATACTAATGAAATAATAAACATTTATTTGAGCAATTTTACAGCTAAATTTAGACATTTGCAAGTAAGGACATAGGCACCATGGCTGTGTGTCAATGGTGGTAGATTTCTTACTGTTGGAGAATTGGTCAATTTAACACAACACTCTGTACTCAATCTCCTTTAAAATTCTTTTTTGTTTTGTGGCTCTAAACTTCTTTTTCAGGCTGTATCCATCCTTCTGGTTTTTTTCTTTGTAACTTCAACATTTCCACTGGGATGCCCCCTGTCCCCCACAAAAACCCACATGTCGTGTCCAGAAATTAACATCTTCCCTTCCCATTCAGATCCGCTCTGCACCGGAGCATTCTCATTTCATTCAGGGATCGCTCGACCTCCTCCTACTCTCTTGCCCTCATATCTCACTTCTAGTCCACTAGAAAAGGCCCTTAGCTTCCATCATTGAGACAAGTGCAGTATCTCATAGCCCTTCCCACGCCGCTGTGAGCCACCATCATCTCTCACCTGAGTTATTGTCCCCAGGGGCATCCTAATCCTGAAAGAGCAGCCAAACTGATCATGTCAAGTAAAAGCCAAAAGTTTGTGTGGAAACATGATTTATATTTAATGTGATTAAATGGGTGGGTATTAGATGTCTGGGTCCTATGATAACCACATATTTAATATTATAAGAAAATGACAAATTGATTGTCAATCACCATGGCCCTATAGATTTTCACTTGTACAGATGCTATCTGGAGTTGTCCCATTTGCTCCACTCTCTTCTTCACGCTTGGTATTTTCAGGAATCGTCTTGTTCGTTTGGATTTCCAGTCCAGGAAATGATTACATAGTGACGTGTCATTATGGGTTTATGCTCTATGTCTCAGAGTTCATGGCTTGACCTTCTTCCCATGTGCTCATTACCCATTGTATATTTTCTTTATTCAAGTATCTTGACCACTTACTATTCCATTATCAGTTATTTTAAGTCTCTAGATATAAGGTTTTTTATCAGTTATATTATTTATAAACAGTCTCTCAATTTATGTATTTCCTTCTTGCTGTTCATGAGAGAGGATTTTTTTTCATTTTGATGAAGTTCAGTTTGTCAGTTTTTTTGTTGTTGTGTTGTTTTCTGTTTGTGTGTGTGTGTTATGCTAGGAAATGTTCAACCCACTCTGGTGGGGGATGTTAATAATAGAAGGCTAGATAGAGTTGGATGCAGAGTGTATATATCGTCTCAGTTTTGCCATGAACCCACAATGACTGTAAAAATAAAATCATTAAAAATAGCTAAAGTAAATCATCATTTGATAAAATAATAAAAATAAGTAAATCAGACCAGTAGCTATTTTTCTTGGACTAAGACCAACAGCTGTGCTCTGAATAGATTTGTCCCTACCTGTCATTACTTTGCCAACTCTTGGCTTCCTTGCTGCTTCTTAAATGCTTCTTCCTCAGGCAATTTGAACCATTACTCCCTCTGACTGGGTACTTATCTCCTAGACCTATGGTTTCCAAGATGAGTACCAAGGGCCCCTTGGGGCACCAAATACAATTTTCTCTGATTTAGATGGGGCATTTTAGAAGTCAACGGGAGTGCCGTGCCCTTCTCTGCACACATCACAAACTGTTAGCTAATATCGTTTATTGCTATTAGCTTCAGGCAGTTAGTAGTTTCAACATTAGATGGTGCAACACTACTTTTGATGGCAGCACAGTTTTCAAAAAGAAAATATTCCATCTTGGAAACTAAGAAGCAACTACTGTATGAAATTCAGTCTACAAAACGTAAGGGAAGTGGTAGTTCGCAGCCTGATTCTGGGGACAGAGACAGTGTAGGTGAGAAGACTCCCACCCCATTCTGACTTAACTGTGGCCATTGAGAATAAAAGTTGATTTTAATTGTTTTATTATCAGATTGAGGCAAGTCATGTTCTTTCAGAGATCGCCCCACTGTTACCACCTCCCCAGTCTGTGATCAGCGGTAGGGTCAGCCATTCACTGGAAGTTACTCTACAGAGACTCCCCTAAACTCATGGACAGGGAAGACAAACTGAGTAGAGAAAAAGACACGTTCATATGACGAAGCAAATGCTCAAGTTTTAGGTCACTGAGAAACTGGAATTATAAAACCATCTTCAAAGCCATTGTGAAAATGAAGTAATTCTATTCCAGAAAGCTTGGAATGTAAGGCATAGAAGACCATATGAGTAATATTATGTCTTTAGTGACCAGGGTAGCCTGTCTGAAATGTTCAGGAGTTGTAGATTGATGAGTTCATCAACTGATCTTTGGAAAAATCATGTCTCTTATTGATCTCAGCCGCTTCAGAGGTTCAGGATTTCATTAAGTCTTTAATATAAGTAGTGGTTGGATTTAATTACCTATTCACCATCCTATTAAATTTAAACATAGATTAATATGTTTCACTGAACATTTTATATTCCAAAAAATGATAATTCACACACAAACTAAAATGTATCTCTTCATGCATGTAAGCAGAAGGATAAATCAACTTGGAGCAGCAGAAAAATGTTTTATTTACATTATTTCGAGTGAGGTAACCCAGACACAGAAAGGCAATGGTCACATGTACTCACTCATAGGAGGCTTTTAAACATAAAGCAAAGAATACCAGTCTACAACCCACAATCCCAGAGAACTTAGACAACAATGCGGACACTAAGAGAGACATAGATCTAATCTACACGGGAAGTAGAAAGTAGAAAAAGACAAGATCTCCTGAGTAAATTGGGAGCATGGGAACCTTGGGGAAGAGTTGAAGAGGGGAGGGGAGAGGCAGGGAGGGACACATAGAAAAATATAGAGCTCAATAAAAATCAATAAAAAAAGCAAAGAAAAAAAGGAAAAGGAATGTTTTATTTAAAAACTCAAAATTAAATTGGTTCCTGGATTCAATGATATAGCATTTGAAACTGGTGTGTTGTGTTGTGTTGTGTGTGTGTGTAATACATGTTTTACACGGGTGATCCATGTGTCAATGCTAAGAGTATGACTTCAGATACTGCCCTCTGTCCCTCTGTCTTATTCCTGGCTCTCACTGAATTGGGAAGATCTCCCGTTGTTTTGGAGAGGCTCGCTGGGTGGCTGATCAGTGACCTCAGGATTCACCTGTCTCATCGCCATTCTTCAGTATCGGGGATTCCTCATCTGTTTTCGGTTTGTTTTTCTTTGTGTGGGTGCTGGAGACTTTAACTCAGGTCCTCAGCCTTGCAGGGAAAGCACATTTAGGCTCCATCTCCCCAGTCCTGGAACTGCCAATGTTTAAGGTGAAAAGGAGTTGATAATTTTGAGATGCACACATTGTTTATTTCACTCCATTGAATGCAGAGGCTGAAAGGACAGCCATATACCTGTTTCCATCTGCATGCATCTGGTCAGCTCTGGGCTCACTGCTATGCTTTGGTGGCAGTATGCTTCCCTCCTGGATGGTTCTCGTTAGTTGCTGGCTCACAATGATGTTTCGATGGCAGTATGCTTCTCTTCCGGATGCGTCTGGTTCGCTCCTGACTTACCTCTGTGCTTTGATGGCAGTATCATACTTTAGTTGCACAAAATTATTTCATTACAAGGCTTACTTTTGATGGGTCTGCTCTCAGGGTTATTTCTTGTTTTAAATCTTAGCTCTTCAAAATGATTTCCTTTGTTATATTTAAAATTCTGATACAATTACCTCTTCCTTTATGCAATATTTGTCTGAGCATTTATAATTAACAATAAGTCTCTGAATGGTTATTTGGGAGCTGCTTCTGAGACACAGAAAAACTTCACCTATTCTTATCTTAATTCCATATTCCTTGAAGGCAAGAAGACTCCTTCTTCCTTCCAGTAGCCATTGAGCCCAGAGACACGGCAATGCTCTTGGCCCTGTCTCATGCACACTGAGAGTTTATTGGCTTTCTTCTTCTGTGTGTTGTCTCCAGAACTGAAGCCTCTACTTGCCTGGCCGTCACTTACTAATCCTGAGCTGTGCTAACTGGATTCCCAGCTGCTTTGAAAATTCTCTGCCTCGAAGCTGGAAGGTACAAGTGGCATTTACTCAGAAAACATTTTGAGAGCAGCCGATGGTGTTTACAGTTGGAGCGATAATTGAAGGCATTATTTTCTATTCAGAAGCAAGTAAACAAAAGGGTCTTCTCAGCCTGAAGTGTGTTGTCTTTTGAAATGCTTGTCTGGCCTGGAGGCGAGCAACAGGCTTCCCTTATTCTTACCCTTCACTTTCTACTTGACACCAGCAGTCTCTTTCCTACTTAGGAAAAAACTAAACAAACCAGAGTCCAACAGCTTCAATTTAATATTTGTTTTTAATAAAAATAATATTTTTATATAAAAGAATATTTAATAAAAATAGTATAAATAGAAGCCATATTGTATGAAATAAAATTTAAAGATGAAGACTATTTTCATCTTTACCATTGATCAATCTTTTCCAGGACTACCCCTCTTACTGGCTTCATGTGTATTCTCTTTCAATTAACTGACCAAAAAAAAAATTATTTATTGTGGCCCTGTGTATGCGTGCAAGTGTGTATGTATGCCTGAGCGCATACATGCCACTCACTATACATGTGTGGAGGTCAGAGGTCAGCTTACATATGACAGTTTTCTTCTTCCACCATGTGGGCTCTGAGCATCCAACTCGGGTCCTTGTGCTTGGCCTCAGTTGCTCTTTACCTCATGAGCCACCTCAGTGGCCTGCAGCTGAATTTTAATTTACCCAAATGATGCATATTATCACGCATCTCAACCTTGTCAATTAATAATGTATATTGGAAATCCTATTGCTAGGCAGGAGGTAAGCTTTGGGAGAGTTTCAGCAGCAGAGCCTCCCCCAGCAGGACATGAAGAACAAGGGGTGGGCCTGTTTAAGGGCCTGAAACTATATGAAGATTGTTCTTCTACTGGGTGGTGGTGGCTCACGCCTTTAATCCCAGCACCTGGGAGGCAGAGGCAGGTAGATCTTTGTGAGTTTGAGACCAACCTGGTCTACAGAGTGAGTTCCAGGACTGGCTCCATAGCTACAGAGAAACCATGTCTCGAAAAACAAACAAGATTGTTGTTCTGGTCAAATGGTGATCTGCTGCGGGAACTCCTTCAGCCAATGGCCTATGGCCTTTGAGATGCTGGACCACTTTGTGAGTGGCCTTGGGTACTATAAAAAATAGATGTAGAGATGTGCTGTTCTCCTCCCCCCCCTTCTCCCCCTCCCCCCCTTCTTGGTTTCCTGATTCCGTTCTGCTCCCTACTCATGCCGAGGACTTTAGATCTGTGAATCTACCCCTAAATAAAGAACCCTTTGTTATATTCAATTCTGAGCTAGTGTGGGACTACTTTATCGCGATCCTCGACAGTGATCAATACAGATAGATTGGAGTAGTGTAGATAACCAGAGAGGCAGGTCAGTTCCCGTCAGCTTCAGGAACATCTCCTATTAAACTTTTCAATTTTGAGATACTTAAACCCTTACACACATTCTCTCTCTCTTTTTCTCTGAATAATTTTATTTATTTTACTTAACATGTTTATACAGTATATTTTGATCCTATTCTTTTCCCTCCCCAAACTCCTCCCAGATCTCTCTCATATCTCTACCTAGCCAATTTCATGTTCTTTCTTCTTGCATCGTTTACATCTACATGGAACAGACTGAATTCTGGATAAAATGGGCTTCAGAAAAGAACACTGTCTTTTCTAGGACATTCAAACTTTGGGACAAACACAGGGATGGCAGCAGAGATAGGAGAGCTGTCTATGAGTCTTAGGCATGAGACTCTGGCCTTGCTGCTCAGGCCTGTCTTCTGTTTTTCTAAAGGAAGAGTGAATTCTTGCTTGCTTGCTTTAACTAAAGTCCTGATTGACCTATTGCTGAGCCTCATCTCATCTCTCCTCTTTGGGTAAAAGGGAGTACAAGGACTCAGACTGAAGTTAGGGTGGAGACCAGAGGGTACAGGTGTCCCGCTCACAACCCTATCACATCACTGTAAGCAGAGGTTCCTTTGTAGTGCTGGTGTAGTCTCGTATGCGCAGATGAGTTCTCAGTCATGGAATCACCCTGCACTTCTCAATCAATGTTTCTATTATTTAGCTATTTAAAGCAGTTCATGTGCTTGCACCTATGCCGTTTTGCATATCAAAGATAAATTTTAGCATTGCTTTTCTGAGTCAGTGGGCACGGTATTTTTAACTCAGCATGCCTATGTATTAGTGTTAGCACATTTTCATGTCCATTGATGGGCTGCTTTTCCTGACTCCTCTTAAACTTGTTACCAATAGCAATATGAGAAACCAGACTTTCACTGAAGGTTAATTTGTATTTCTGTTAGTGTAAAGAGGCTGGACATCATTTCTTATGTCTAAGGTTTCATAACCTTTTGTTCATGTCTCTATCTTTTTCTGTGGCTTTCAGCTCTTTATCAACCTGATTCATCAGGTCTCTATATATTAAAGAAACTGCAGCCACTGGTTTTCAGATCAAGGTAATAACTGTCAATTTTTAATAGATAAATTTGGACTTAGGCTTTGTAAACAATGTGATTTTTGTTTAGCATAGGTTAAAATTCACATACACACACACACACAAAACCCACCAATGGCTGTGTAATTGTTTCTTCATTCAATAGATAATTGATCTTTTCATGATCATATGCAGAATTCTTTTTTATATACCAGTTGTTAGCAATATCTGGATTTATATTCTATCTCCTTCTTCTGTTTCATAATATCTTGTGTTTGAGGGATGTGTAATACCATGAAATATGCCCTAATATCTGGTTGAAATAACACCCCATGATTCATATTCTGGGTATTTATTTTCTTATTTTCATCTGAATTTTAAAATAAGATTTAAATAATTCATGATTCATTCTTCAGAAACTCTTTTGGCTATCTATTTTTCATGAGTTAAAATATGTTGTTAATCTTTACCTCCAAGAAGAAAATATAGTTTTTCCTATTCTTGTGAGCAGTTGAATATAATATAACCTGACTATGACATTTTTTTTCTATCCACTATGCGTTTATTTTATTTCTTCTCCATATGTCACTTTTTTAGTGGGGACAATTTCTTCCCCTAACTTCAGTTTCTTGCTGTTTGTTTAGAAGCAGGCTGTTGGCTTTTGTGTTAGTACACCTACAAAGCTTGCTGAATTCTGGTCTGGATTAACTTCCCAGTGTGTTCTCTTGGGATTTCCAAATAGATAGAGAGCGGTCCTATTGGATGTGTGGTAATCTCACCACATGTTCTCCCATTTAAAACTATCTCCCCTTCTTCTTCAGCCTAGTGGCAATGGCTGGAACGGACAGGACAACGGTAAAGAACAGTAGATTCTATGGACATGCTTGCCTTATGCTTCTCATGATTTTTCCATTAAACAGGACGCTTTTCTATTTGTCTGAGATAGCTAAAATTAGTAAGGATGTGTTCTTATTTAACTAGGAGGCTGTTTGCTTGTTAGACACTGAGTTTTACTAGATGCCTTTCCGTAGCAGAGAAGTTGTGTTATTCTTTTGATCAATTAATATGCTTCAATATGACAGTGAGTCTCTTAACATTGAAGCAGCTCTGAATTCCCAAAATAAGTGCCCCTACACCTCAAGATGTTGCTCTCTTGGTGTGTTCCCTGGATGATTTTTGGAAGTAATTTATTTAGATTTGGGCATTGAGTTTTGACATTATAATTATTTATAAATAGAATTTGACTTCTTTTATCAGTGGTTTGAAAAAGTTTCAGGACTTGTTAAATTCCTTAGTCCTTAATAGTTTCTTAGAACTCCTCTGTGTTAAGAAAGGCAAATACATAATTAGAGTGTGCTTCCGGACCTAAGAGAATCCATGCCAGAAGTAGCCTAAGGAGTCTGAACACCAAATGGGATTTTGGATTCAGGCCATCTATAACCTGGCTGGCAATGAGAACTCCATTACTCCATTGCTCCATACAGGGTGAGTGATGAGAGTCCTCAGGATATTGCATAGTAACAGTGAAATGATTAAGTTTTGCCATTGGTGATCTGGGGAACGGTTCTTGTAGAACAGAATGTTCTGGCAGGTGTAACGTGTCAAACCTTTGAGAGGCGCAGGGGAAGTAGTAATTATAAAGACTATGGGACTGGATTCACTTGCTACATAAAAATGATGCATGGAGAAATTCAATAAAAGGTCAAGAGAGATTAGTCATCAATTTATAGAAAGATGTGAGAGTCAGGGGCCCTTTCTTGTCGTTGTGTAAAAGAACAGTGGAAATAGGAGGAACAGGCCCAAGTCTTACCTTAAAGGATAGCATAGGTCCTGATATGTGGGTGGCACTCTGGTCCATCTCCCATTCCAAAGATGACAAGCTAACTGGACAAACATAACAAAGACAAGTGAAACGTGTGTTTCTGAAGTGGGGGAATTATTCAACAAGATTCCAGGAACTCCCATTTCTGGGAAATTTGGGGGACCTTGTGATCTGTGAACATGCAGTATATTTTTAAGTTTAGGGTCTCCGCCTTTGTTCATTTGGAAAGGAGCCCAGTTCCTGGCAGGACTTCATAAGATCCTAGAAGCTTGTCCAACAGTTCTCAGAGCTCTCAGGCTCACTTACTGGATGACAAGGAAGGCTGCCAGTTTCAAGTGGATTCCAATTTAATGGACCCCCGCAGATCCAGGATGTAGACTAAAATCCCAGCTGCTTGGCCCATATGTTCCTTCAGCTCTTTATGCATTAGAGAAACATCTGAGAACAAAATGTACCCTGAGAACTGTATACACTCTACTAAGAAAACCAAAGTCCACCCCAGAAGTCTCGAAAAGGGCATGCCTTTTTCAATAGTCATCATTTTTAATGGTTTATATTAACATATATATATATATATATATATATATGCTAACTATGAGAAACAATTTATTTCACACTCTTTCCAACTAGGTAGGAAATAAACAGTTTACAATGGGATTTAACCTAACCATAGGACCATATGTGTTCATCATGATGTGTGTTCCATTACACCTACAAGTGACCAGGACAGGCAGGTCCAGAACCTAGGTCCTGTAGGACAGAACCCTCATAAGTGTAATTAGACACAAATAGGGGCAAAAGCAAGTGGCTGACACCCTGGCATTCAACCCACTTATTTCAGCTCCACTTATAGCACATTCCCATGGGCAGGGAAAATATAACTAGCAAACAAAGAAAAAAATGGTGGGTCTAATAGCCATATGGGAAGAAATCAAAGGGGCACAAAATTGGGCATTGACCCTGGTCATTTTCTTTTTGTGGAAAGACATGCCCCAAACAACCACACCTCTCTCTTTTTCGCATACACACACACACACACACACACACACACACACACACACACACACACACACGCATGCATGCATACACACACACACACACACGTATGCACGCACACACAAACACTATTATTTTCTGTTTTGCATAGACACCACCTTCTATAGAAGAATCAAAGAACAACTGTCAAAAAAATATCAAACAAACAGCTCACACCTCAAAGAGAATAAGAGGTCATTTGTCCAGAGGCAAAGATGAATGATCCTGGGCCTGGAACCTGGATTCAGCTTGCTCTTAATGACATGCTCCAAAATGGAAGGAAGCAGCTACTCCAAGTTTATAGTCCCAGAACCAAATAATCCCATTAATCAGGGCATTTAACAAGCACGTACGTGGAAACACTGGGTAGCTTGTTTTACAGAAAAGTGGGGAAATCTCTGCAACAGGTTTTGGGTGTTCATTTATAGCTTTTGGGATTGTTGTGTCAGACAGCAGACAAGGAAAGGAGTAGTTACCAATTGGCTGAAGTGACCTCGATCAGTTCAGGAGTTAGAGCTGCTGAGATGCCTGGACAGAGACTCATTTGGCACCCAGGAGACACAGGGTGATGTCTTTTTGTCCTCCTGGCCTGATTGTTACAACCGTAAATTTCCATGTACAGAATAGTGATTCTGGCCTCAGAAGAACATGACAGAGAGGGGATCATACACTTCAGGGCTAGTAATCTGGGGAACCCTGTTGTGGAACATTAGTCTAAGATGTGTTACATTTGTTTATGCTGTGGAATATTTGTTTAATGATGCAGAGACATGTTGCATTCTTCCATGTTGCATTTGTTTAGCTCTGCAAAACTGTGCTACTTGGCTTGTCTTAAACACCTGATTGGTCTAATAAAGAGCTGAACAGCCAATAGCTAAGTAGAAGAAAGGACAGGCCAGGTTAACAGGCAGAGAGAATAAATAGGAAAATAAATCTAGGCTCAGGGGAAGAAGAAAAGAGAAAAGAGGGAGGAGCAAAAAAAAGGAGGAGAGGAGGACACCAGGGACCAGCCATCCAGCCACACAACCAGCCGTAGAGTGAGAAGGAAAGAAAGGTATATAGAATGGAGGAAGTTAAAAGCCCGGAGGCAAAAGATAGACATGGTAGTTTAACGTAAGAATAGCTGTCTACAAACGAGTCAAGCTAAGGCTAGCCATTCATAAGTAAGAATAAGTTTCCATGTATTTATTTAGGAGCTGGGTAGTGGACCCTAAAAAAGTCAGAGTTTAAAAAACAAAAACAGCTACAGAACTCTCCCAGGTAAATGACCGTGACCATCAGCCTGCTGGCTGGCTTGCAGGTAGAAAGGATTTAGAAGAAAATGCAGGGCAATAATGAGGAAGAGTTGTGGCCCCAAGAGCAGAATTAAGCTATGCATTGCAAATTTCCCCAAGAAAAGGAATCAATCTGAACTCTGGTGGAGCCACTCCCAGATAAATTTGGCTTTTTTTTTTGAATTTTTCACATTTGTGTTTGTTTTGAAAATTTCATACAATGTACTTTGATCATATTTTTTCCTATCCCTCTCAGATCCTCTCGCCCCACTCAATTCCATGTTTTTTTCCTCTCAAAAAACCCCACAAAGTGTGCGTGTGTGTCTATATGCGTGTGTGTGTGTGTGTGTGTGTGTGTGTGTGCGTGAAATCTCTATTGAGTCTGATTTGTGATGGCCAACTACTCCTGAGCATGGAATCTGCCCTAGAGTGTAGTTGTTATAGCCAGTGTCACTCCATTAAGAAAACAGACTTTCCCTTTCCCAGCAGCTATCAATTGCAAATAGCTTATTGATTGGCAGTGGGACTTTGCGCTCACTCCGCTTCTCTGCACTGGATTTCGTTTGGCTTGAGTTTGTACGTGTCTTGCGCCTGCTGTCACTCTCTGAGTTTATATGTGCATGCATGTCTTGTGCCTGCTGTCAATCTCCGAGTTTACATGTGCATCTGCCCTGTTGTGTCCGGAAAACACTTCTTCCACTGTATTCTACCACCTCTGGCTCCACGGTCATTCTGCTTCTCTTCTTACACATAGAGCTTAGGGCTAACTAATTCCAAAAGCACAGAGCGAGCTTAGGGGTAATGTAATGTAGTTACAAATCCCCTTTAGAGCTGGGGCTCCTGTGTTTGTTGAGTGCGCTGGCTGCTCCATGTCACAGTGGAGACACTCTAGAAACTGTCTTCTGCTAAAGAGTGCCCACTGCAATGCCACATCTGCTCCCAAGGAGACTATCCTCTTCCATGGCTAGAGAAGTAGTCATGGTCCTCTTCTCTCAACTGGGATGCTTCTAGAATGCCCTTAGAGCTCCAGGGCTGCCCTAGGGTCAGATGGGAGAGACTGGTCACCCTTTCGCTTTCCCTCACCCCTTTCCTGTTTTCTTTACTCTCCACTGTAGCTTTAAAGGCACATACACGAGTTCTTTGGCACTTCTTCCCACGAGAGATAGAACTATGTCTTCTCATTGTGTGTGATAAACTTAGGAGTCAGGCTAGTGAGTATATTACTGCAAGTGCTAGGAGTTGTCACTTTTTAGATTGCTTTATAGAAAGACTGTGGCGTCAACCTTGGTACCCTCTCTCCCTCCTTCTCCCTGCCATTCATTTCAGATGCTTGTCATGTGGGTGTTTTAAGAGAGGCCTGTGTGCTTGACACCCTGTAGTAATCTCAAATGTGGACCCTGTCACAACTGGCAGCTTGGCTAAATGGTTATGAGCCAGACTAACATACCTAAGCTGCACACAGATGTCCTCAGAAACCATGTGAAGTAATGAATGCTTTCTGCTCTGAGTAGAAGAGTTTGAACAGTAGATAGTTACTACATCTAAGGAAAATAAATCCTAAGAGAGAAAGCGAAACCACTTGCCCCTCCGAGCAATGCTGGATATTTTATTGTCAAGTATGGGGAGAAGAATTGGCGGGTGCCATCAGGCAGGAAATGAGAAAGATCAGCTAGTCTAGGTTTGGCTTGGCTTCCTCTTGCAGGCAGCTGGGGAGACATTGAAGGTTTGGAGCAGGTTAAGTGTTCTAGAAGCAAAATTATGGACACAGTGGAGGAAGTAGAAACAGGGAGACAAACCTGGAGCCTGATGTGATGTTTAGATAACGTACAAAGATCATAAACTACGCCTTAACTCCTGGTGGGTGAAACTAATAAGACAGATAACAACAGCGCCTGCACCACGGGGAAGCCGTTAGATTAAATCAGTTAAATTATAAAGCTGGCACGTATAGACGCATTGGCTTTAAAGGGGGATTTGGAGTCACATCAGAAAAATGGCAGGTGCGTAGACTTATTCCTGCACATAAATATACATAGTAAACTGGGTGATGCCTGTTTGGTTAGGGAATTCATCAATCTCGGAGCAGCTCAGAGAGAAAAGGCAAGGTGCGTTGAGTGAATAAGAAATGACGTAAGCAAAGAAAAGTCTCAGGAGTTTCTACTAAGAATAGTTACTGGACCAGAGATAGCTCAGTGGGAAGAGGTGCTGCTTCCAAGTCTGATGATCTGAGTTTGTTCCTTGGAAGTCATGTGGTGGAGGAAGGGAACTGACTTCCACATGCCTCTCTATCACACACACACACACACACACATACACGCACATGTCATAGCTAGAGTTTCTAGTGCTACGATGAAACATTATGACCAGTACACTCCCACATCACTGTTCATCACTAAAAGAAGTCAGGATAGGAACTCAAACAGGACAGGAACCTGAAGGCAGAAGCTGATGCTAAGGGTATGGAGGGATGCTGCTCACTGACTTGTTTCTTTTGGCTTGCTCAGCCTACTTTCTTACAAAACCCAGGACCACCAGCCCAGGGTGGCACCTTCCACAATGGGCTGGTCCCTCTCCCATCAATCACTATTAAGAAAATGCCCTGCAGTCCAATCTTACGGGGGCATTTTTAAATCCAGTTTCCTTCCTCTTAGATAATGTTAGTAGTTTGTTGCCAGGCCTCCTTAGCCTTTTTCCCCAGGGAAAGGTGAGTGTGCTATCTGCCCATTCCACAGTTCCACAACGTAGGACAATCAGACGTGATAGGGAGTCAAGTCAAAGCCGGAACTCAGTTTATTGCTGTGAGTGTCAGCTTATATAGGTTAAGTGACATCATGTTATGTGGGCGTACCTCCAGCCAATGAGAGACAGCTAAGCTCTCCTTCTGGCTGGAGGGGCGTCTACCTAGATTTTGCTGTCTCATCCTCGCTTGGTAGCTTTGAGACTATCCTTCAAACTCAATCCAGGCTTTTCTTTGTCCTGCAGGCCTTGAGGTATAGGCCCTGAGATAATTTTGGTTCAACGGTTTGTGTCAAGTTGACATAAAACTATCCAACACAATATAATATGTAAATATTAATATAACAGTGACAATTAATGAATAATAGGCTGTAAAATTATTAAGTGACACTGCCCATTACCATAACTAGGACTCGGGTTCTGCTGACAGTGGACTAGCCTGGGAAAACAGCTAAGGAAAACAAAATGCTGCCTTCATATCCTTCACCTTGCTCTGAAAATGGGCCCCTTAGAGAGACTTGTAATGCCTTCAGGGCTTCACTTCTCCTCTATGAATAGGAAAAGAGATGTTTTATGCTGTAGTCTGACAAGTTCCTCCTCTCATGGGCCACAATGAATTATTTTTCTGAAAGGCAGCTTCCCAGTTGCATAAGACGCAAAAGGCTTCCTGTTACATTGCATGCTGACTCCAGCCGATAGGCCTAATTAGCCTCAGAGGTTATTGAATATCAATGCTATTACGGAAGTGTTGGATGTCATGTGGGATGACAAGGAGGTCTGTGGTAGAGACGAGGTGCTGTGTGGACAGTTGCTTAGAAATAAGCATCTTATCGGAGTTAAGAATGGCATCCTGAAAGGCTACTGGCCGCCACCAGGCTCCAGAATGAGACTCAGGGCCTTCCAAAGCTAGTACTTTACCTGTAAAATCATCACCAAGAGTTCTTTAGTTTTGACTTTTTAAAGCTTTGACGAGAACATAGAGAAATGCTGGACTTATATTCCAACGTGGATATGCCACACATGTCCTGGCAGCCTCCCGCCCGCAGTGAGAGCCTGAGACAGGGTCTAGTGAACAGGCTTTTTATCTAGAGGAGTGAGCCCAAGCAGCAACAATGGAGCCAGTGACAAGGTCACATTTTCAGTGAATGTCTTAATGTTTCTGCAGTTCTTCATGGCTGCAGTCACAGAGTTCCATTTTCATACACATGTCATAATTCATCTCATCACTGCCCCAGGTTTCCATAATTCATCTGATCACTTCCCCATGGTTTTTGTTTTGAGGCAGACTCTTGTTATATAGCCTAGGCTGGTCTTGACCTCTGACCATTCCCCCCTCAGCACTCACTCTTGAGTGCTGGGATTGTAGGTCTGTACCACCACATTCACTCAGCTCCATTTCTTTACTCTTGTAAATAATATTGGAAAGTTCCATGTCTATTCATCCTAACCAACTTTCCAAGGATAATTTATGCCATGAAAATTATTAAATGTATAATTATATGAATATGTAAATTGTTAAAATTTTGACAAGTTTTGATGTGAGCTGCCAAATTTTCCTTCAAAAATTTCTATGAATTTACTCACTCAATATCAGTTGTTATCAGAATGGATGTTTTGTCCTCGGTTATTACTATTGCTTTTCATCTTTGCTAGGTAGAAATGAATATTTTGTTTTAGGCTGTTTTTTATATAAAAATTTTATATAAAAATATGTTTATTGGATTTTAAAATTTCTCTTATAGATTGCTCTTTTATATTCTTTTGTTATTTTTCCTAATGCATGTTCTAGGAGGTTTTTCATATTTATTTGAAGTTTTTAGTTATTATAGATATTAGTCCTTTACAAAACAGGATATGTTTACATAGCTTGCAGGATTTCTGCTTCTACTCATATTGTATAACAATTCTACATTTACAGTGTTTATGATGAAAAACTCACCAGATTAAAATTTGCTTTGCTTTCCATTTAGAATATAAAAGTATCTCCATTATATTAAAAAAAAATCACCTTCCCTTAGAAATAACAGTTAAAATATTGTTTTCTAAGCCCATATTCCTTTGTGTGCTGATTCTAAGTGTGGAGCAGTATAATATAAACTAAATACGAACATTTGAGTCAATAAAATACATGTGCAAAAATGAAGTATATGGATATTTTGAAAATTTTAATTGACAACTATGTAATTCTATGCTAAAAATATACAAGTATATTTGAAATGGTATTTCATCTGTATTAGAGTTCTTCAGAGAAATCAATAGGGTCAATGATAGATTCATAGATAAATGATAGATTTATAAGAACATGTCATGTAAATGCAGAGGCTAAAAGCTTTGTTACAGGCTGTCTGAAAATTTGAGAGCTGGTGAAACCACTAGAGTGTTCCGGACAAAGTGTAATTGCTTGAGTTCCCAGAGGGATGTTGATATAAGTCCTGGAGAATGAATTTGCTGACCTGAAGAATTTGATGTCCAAGAGCTAGAGAGGATGGGCACTTGGTTCCAGAAGAAAGAGTAAGTCCACACACCCGCTTTGGGTTCCTCTTCTAGTTCCATCTTTCCCATTTGGGAAATATTTATAATGATCAAACCAAATAAGCATATAAGTAATTTTATACATGTAAATGGGTTCTAGAAGTTCTAGAAAGAGTCACATCAAACAAAAATAACATTTACCCATACAAGGAATACTAACAAAGATTAGTTGTGTTTTTGCATTCCCATAGCACCTATTTGTTGTATTAGTCGGGATGCTCTAGAGAAACAGAACTGATAGAATGAATCTCTCTCTCTCTCTCTCTCTCTCTCTCTCTCTCTCTCTCTGTCTTGATCTATCTGTATATCAATCCATCCATTCATCTATCTACTCTATCATCTATCTATCTATCTATCTATCTATCTATCTATCTATCTATCTAGCATCCATCCATCTATCTATCTATCTATCTATCTATCTATCTATCTATCTATCTATCATTTATCAATCTATATATCTATCTACTATCTATATATCTATCTACTATCTTTCTATCTATCATCTACCATCTATCTATCAACTATGTAGTGGATTTCTTATAATTGCTTACAGACTGTAGTTTTACTATTCCAGCAATGGCTATATCTTGATGGAAAGTTCAAGAATCCAGTAATTGTTTAGTCCATGAGGCTGAATTTTTCAAGTAGTCTTCAGGATAAGCTGAAATCCCTAAGAAATAGACTCTAATACCAGTGAAGGATGAACTTGTCAATGACAGTGAGAGCATGCAGGCAGAGAACAAAAGCTTTCTTCATCCCTGTTGTTTTTGTAGGCTGCCACCAGAAGGTATGGTCCAGATTTAAGGTGGGCCTTCCTACATCAAATGATCCAAAAATGTTCCTCACAGCCATTCCCAGTAGCTTTGGATTTAGTTAATTCCAGGTATAGTCAAGTCGACAACCAATAGTAGCCATCACATTTGTGTTTTATTTATATAGTGAAAATAGGTATAATTTAAAACAAAATAACTCTTTGCATTTATAGTCTAACATTCTTTTCTTTGTTTTTCACAATGGTGAAAATGTTGAAAACAACTGTCATCGGGATAATGGCTAAATAAATTGTGGTGTAAACCATATTTAAAATCACAAGATTCAAGAGAATGAGGCACCTCTCTCCATTATTACATTTGGTTGCTTATCAAAATATTGGCAACATTTGTCTTCTGAGAGGCAATGGGGATGAAGAGATGAATGGAGGCTTGCTGGTTTGTTTTCACCACATGCAGGTGCCATAGTTTTGAAGCATACAATTGCATTTTCATGTGTTTTCAGGTGCAGCTAAAAATCTGTATCAGCTGAACATAAGATCTGAAGTTAGGAGTAGAAGCACCTTTGTGTTGTTGAAACATAAAATACATTTACATTAATGGGTCTGGTGGCTGACACACTCCACCATTCTATTTAGCTGTTACTAATTCAGTTTGACCTTTCTTTTGTTTGACTACTACAGTTGAATTTTGATTCTCACTTTCAAAAGCCAAATAGATAAACCAAATGCAAAGAATCTCTATACTTGTCTCTGGTGTTATACATTTTATTTTTTAATTATTTTTATTTTTTATTAGTTTTTTTTAAATACCAATCCAAATTCCCACTCCCTCCCCTCCTCACATTCCCTCCAAACACCCTCCCACCCCACCCCTGTCTAATCCTAAGAAAGGGTAAGGCACTTTTCTTTGTGGAGGGTCCAAGGCCCTCCCTACTATATCTAGACTGAGCAAGGTATACATCCAAAGAGACTAGGATCCCAAACAGCCAGTAAATGCAGTACAGATAAATCCAATGCCACTTCCATTGACCCCTCAGTCTGCCCCAGCCAAACAACTGTCAACCACATTTAGAGGGACTAGTTTGGTCCTATGCTTATTCCTTCCCATTCCAGCTGGAGTTGTTGAGCTCCCATTAGCTCAGGTAAACTGTTTCAGTGGGTGTCCCCATCATGGTCTTGACCTCTTTGCTCATATTCTCATTCCTTCTACTCTTCAACAGGACCTTGATAGCTCATTTGAGTGCTCTGATGTGGGACTCTGCCTCTGTCTCCATCTGTTGTTGGATGAAGGTTCTATGGTGATATTTAAGATAATCATCAGTCTGAGTACAGGGCAAGGCCAGTTTGGGCACCCCCTCCTCTATTGCTTAGGCTCTTAGCTGGGGTGTTACACATTTTAAATGAATTAAAATAAGGGTCTCTTACCATGGTGGTTTGAGCGAGAATGTTCTCCATAAGCTCATGAACTCTCTAACTACAGCTGGTGATGCTATTTGGGGAGGGTTAAGAGGTGTGGCCTTTCTGGAGGAAGTATGTCACTGGATATGGGTTTTTAGAGTTTGAAGACACCATTTTCTTTGCTCTCAGCTCCTTGTGTGTGGTTCTAGATTTAAGCTCTCAGTTTGCTGCATCAGCTGCCATACTTACTGCTTGCTGCTGTTGTTCACTTGGTAGTAGACTATAACTCTCTAAAATCATAAGCCAAAATAAACTCTTTCTTACGTAAGCTATCTTTATCATGGTATTTTATCACAGCAACAGAAACTAAATAATAGAGTTGTGAAATATCATTTTGACCCAAATGAATTTGTTCTGAGTGGTGTTATATCATCTTGTCTCAGGCTAGAGTCACCATGGAAGAGGAAACGTCAATCTGTCTGCAGTAGATCAGACTGCAGACACACCTGATAAGGCATTTCCTTAACTAATGGTTGATGTGGAAGGTCCCAGTCCACTGTGAGTGGCGAGATCCCTATGCTGTTGATCTTGAATGTTATAAGAAAGAGAACTGATTCCAGCTATGGAAAGCAATTCAGTTACCAGCTTTCCTCCATGGTCTCTGTGTCAGCCCCTGCCTCCAGTTTGCTCCTACCCTCTTTGAGTTACTGATCTGACTTCTCTTAGTGATAGATTGTAACCTGGAAGTGTAGGTGAAATAAAACTTTTTCTCTACAAGTGACTTTTGGCCATTGTTTTGTTACATCAATAGAGACCCTAACTAAGACAGAGTTGTTGTATGTCTTAAAGAAAGTATGTTCCTAGCAAGCACCATTGTAGAATTGCGCCTTTGGGGATAAGGATTATTTTGTTCTGTTTCCTGGAATGCATGCTGACCATTATTGTGTTGCCAAGTATGTGGCCAACAAGGATCCCTGTAGGCATTCTAAATCATTTACCAAGGAACTTCTTGCTTATTTGACCTTAGCAATGTCCCATGATTACAGGAAAGGAAGTTTCCAAACATTTCATTCATCCCCTCTTTCTAAAAGAAGACTCCTATACACTAAGAAGACAAAAATGCCTAGATAGTCAGGTTCATTACTGAGGTACAGAATTTAATATAAATTCAGAATAGGATTATAAATAGATCTTGACTCCATTGTGTGAATATGGAAATGATTGACTTAAGAACGCCGTTTACTCTTTTAGATTCCCGTGACGTTTAAGCCTCATTTCCTATAGCACAAAATTCATTGACAGAGAGGATCCAGTATTTAAAATAGCAATATTGAGACATATTTTTATCCCCGAACACATAGAATGTTCCAGTCACAGTTAAAGAATACATAGAATTTTGACACATCAGTAGGTAATGTTTGAAGAAATATGCACTGTAGTTTGGTTTGCTGCATTTACAATAGAGGTGGTATGACCTGCTGAAGGCTTAGTCCAACTTCTTTTCTTGGTAGTTTGCTTCCAGAATCTTCCCTGATCTTTAGACCTCAATTGGCAGATTTCCATCTGACTGAACTCTATGTTCAGTATCTGTACCCATATCGCCATGGGTTACTGTGGTGATTCCCCTGCAGGCTTTACAGCAGACAGGGAAAAACCGATCAGGGTGAGGTAAGAATGAGACTCAGCTCTACCCAATTTTATTATACCTATTACTGGATCAGGCCCAGATCACTTAACTTTAGCCATATTTAGGCACGGCACAATTTTGGGAATGAGTATTCAGATAACAATTAACTCAGTGTCAAGTGCACAACAATTTAAGATATGTTTACACTGAGATTCTTTACACAGTACTTCTTGCTTCTGTCACAAGAATAGATACTGTAGACTCAGAGATGGTGCCCAAGACTTAGAGTATTGAAAACTTGACTGAGGTAAACACAATGCCTGTGGGAGTCAGGATTGGCCCAGCCCTGAGACAACAGAATTCACTTTAGGCTGTTACAAAGCACAAGTGACATCACTCATGAGAATGGGTTTTATGGTCTAAAAGTAATGCTCAATATTTAGGAGGTAAGGGTATGAGATAAGTCAATACAAAAATTCTGGAAGATATGAGAGCCTGTCATATAATGAGACAGAGCCTGTCTCATCAGTCAGCAAGGGATCACCAGATTGTAAAACTACATCCTTCCTGGCATTCCAGGAAGAGCAGCCTCACACCTCATCCCACTGAAGAGGCACGCTGTGTGTTTACCTTTCCTGGCTTCTCCAGTGCTTATTTGTGTACACAAAGCCTGTTGCCCTCTACAGGCTGCAAGTTGGGTAATTGGTTACATCCATTTAAGGTAGACTAAGGCCCACATCCATGTACCTACCACACAAACACACACATGCATGCATAGTCTATACATTTATAAAAACATTCTAAAAAATTGTTGCCTATATTTAGCTTTCATGTCTTTAAGAAGAGCAATGCATGTTCAGCGAGAAAATGTAGACAATCTGAAAAACACAGAGGGAGAATCAAAACTCTTAATTATATAAACCCAGAGACCGAGAGCCGGGCTTACAATTGCTACAGGCATGATATGCAATTAAGTCATTTGCAGTCTACTTTTCTTAGTGTCAGAGCTATAGCACAAGTGTTTCTCCATTCCACCAAAACTGTCAAATGCTGGCATAGCAGTTGAAGCCTCAGACATTCTTGATGTTCATCGAACATCTAATGTTCATCGAACCAACCACCTTCTTATTAGATATGTAAGCATTACTAAATGCTTTAAGATTATGCATCCTACTGGTCTAATTAATGAATTTTCTGTCAATTTTTTGTATCTCTGATTATTATTGGGCCAGAGAGTATGGCATATTTTTATATTCAACAAAAAGGTGCTCTTTCCCTGAGTCCTTGAAAGTTGGCAAGAAGCAGGTGTTTGGCAAATATTTGTTAAACAGGAATGCATACTTTAAAGCTCTGGTTCATGTGCCAAATTCCTCTCCACATAAGTTATGCTCATTTACATCCCCTTCCATTTGAAAATAAACTTTATACTGTACTCATCAGACTTCAATACTGGAATTTATGTTTTATCTTTAACTATTCATGGGTAGACAATAATAGCCTAGGTTCATTCTTTTTCTAAATTGTAGTTTATCTTTATACATACTTTTGACTCTATATGTCTTCTGAAAATTGCCTGTTCCTAATTTTGTTCATTTGAGATGAATCTATTAGCCTTTTAGCATTCAATTTAGATAGTTATGTGTTATGTAATAGAAAATATTCTTTATATGATTACCGTTGTACAATATTTCTTAAAATATTTTTTCAGGTTGTCATTTGCCTTTAATTTCTTTTAACTTTGGAAGAAAAGAGTCAACTTAAAAATTTTTGTCAAATTGACTATTTTTTCTTCTTAATCTTTGGCTTTGCTTATGGACTGAAATGAACCCCAAAGCCTCTTCTGGGATAATTATAGTCTTTGATCCACTAGGAATCTACTCTGTATCAGGTATGACATGAAGGACCAACTAACTTTTCTTTGACAAGACAGTATTTCCTTCATACATACTAAGTTCTTACACATTCCAGTGGCTGTCAGGTTGTCAACCAAGACTAGCCATCACACCCTGTTTCCAGTGTTCAGCTAAATGACAGAGTTCTCTGCATTTCTTACTCTGAGAAAACAACGCTGAATGGAACAGATGTAGTGGCTCATGCCTACAAGCCCAGCATTTTGGAGGCTGAGGCAGAGAAAGGATTGATATAAATTTGAGTCTAGCTGGGCTAACGGCTAAGAGTGTGTTTCAAAAAGCAAAGTTAAGCAAAACAAGAGTATGACGTGCTAACAACATGGCGGCACTTGCCTGATCTCAAACAGCTTCAGGTTGAATCAATACACACTCAGAACTCTCTCTAACTTGACCTGTGAGCTTTAAAGAAGGTCACGTTATCCTTCCTCCTTGAATTCAAGCTCTTGCCAAATGTAGAATTCTGGCCTGACCACTGGTAGCTGACAGGACCCCAGGGTGTGAATTTAAGAGCAGGCCAAAACAATGCCCAGATAAGTGCTTTCTCTAAGTTGGTTCTGATTGTGTTGTTGTGACTCTGTGACATTCGTTTTAAGTGGAGGGAAAGTACCCCCACTTAATCAGTACTCGTTTGTTAGGTCATTTCAACAGGGACATGCTTGAGTTAGTCTAGGCTGGAGAATGAAAATGGCAAGTTTTTATTTTTGGGCTTTACAGGGAGTTGATCAACTGTGGTGAACACAGAATGGTGTTCATGCAGGGCAATTGCAGGAAGGGACATCATGCGTTAAGCACAGCCTCAAGATTTCATTTATATAAGCAAACCAAGGGAAGTCATAGACATAGATGTGACCCAGGAACCTAAGCGATATAGATCACAGTCTCTAAGTGCAGCTGTGTAATAAACTTACTATACTTATTTTATCTTCACTTCGGTTAATAGTTAAGTCCTGTTTCTGCTCAGGAAACAGTAATGGAGGATAGAACATTTTAGTTCTCAGTGGGAATTACGAGGGAAACAAGAAAGGAAAAAGAAAGGATAAAGACTGGTGCTGATGCAGGGTTGTAAGGATTGGGTTCTGGGGGCTGTTGAATCAGGCACAGCAGGGCTCAAAACAGCTGGGGACTCTGAACTTTGAAACGAAACAGGGCAGGAGATCACAGCATCACTGTGGCAAGTTCTTGCCCTGACCTATGTAAGCCACAAACATTTCAGAGAATCTGTCTGAAATAGATGGGATTTGATGTTGTGTATTTATGCTTTAACAATATCTGGTGACGTTTAGAATTTACTCTCAGATTTCTACTAGACAATTATAGAATATGGGAATTGGGAGGAGGCAGGTGCAGTCATGAGTTTCCTTTTAATTTTATGTGTGTGTATGTGTCTGAGTACATGCATGTGTACCATATGTGTACAGGTACCGGTGGCGGCCAGATGGGACCAGAGTTACAGTTGGATGTGAGTCAATCATTTTAGATAGTAGAAGGCACAGCTGTTCTGAGACCATGATACAAGACTCAGTGATGCCCTCAACCTTATATCTTTCTTGCCTACAAAACAGGAGCACATGACCGGTGCTAGAAAGTTCTCTTGCCAGCTTGTGGTGTTTCTTGGCCCTTTGGTCCACACATGTAACAGTTTCTGTATGCTGATCCTGAGAAGACACTTAGCTCAGTGGTTACTCTTTAGGAGCAAGGAATCGCTTCAGCTGCAGCACACTCGGCTGCTCCTGCAAAGAATCCTACAGCCATGTAAGTTGGAGCCTTCTTCCAGGTGGAAATCTTGCTCCCAGGTCACATATGTCGGTGAAGATCAGAATATTTAAGAATTCCAGTCTTTGTTTGAGCCTGTGGCTTCGGTACAACCTTTAGCATGCCTGAGCAATTTTCTTCCTTAATAAACTGCACTTTTTAAAACTATCTTTGTGCCCAACTTTTTGCTCTTTTTCTTTTTGCTGTAGATCTGTATATATACAGGTATTCATGCTACAATCTTAACACATTTCTGTCTTACAATTTCCTCTTCCAAACAAATTAATTTATTACTTTTAAATTCCACCTCATTTGAGTTCTTAGGAGGCAGAATGAAGCCATATTTGTGGCCAATATATTACACAAATGATCCCTAGCCCTGCTCCTGACTTTGTTCCCCACTGAAACGACATGATCTGGGCCTCGACCATACGTGTTTCTCTCAGCACTCTGGTCTTTCAAGATCGACTTCCAGCATGTTAGGGATTTTCTAGCTTCAAGTACCAAATCCTCATATTCGTCCAACAAACCAGTCCCCAGGGCCTCAGAACTACATGGTCACATTTATCATAACAATGACCCACTTCCTGGTTTCATGTTTTCAGAATTAGGTTTGTTGTGGAATTCTCCTCTGTATGCTGTAAATATGTTTTATTACCATTGGTTAATAAAGAAGTTGCTTTGGCCTATGGCAGGGCAGAATAGAGAAAGGTTGGAAATTCAGCAGAGATAGAGGAGGAAAGAAGGCGGAGTCAGGCAGATGCCATGTGGTCATTCAAAAAGCAAGAGGTGACAAACCACGAGCCTCATGGTAAAATATAAAATAAAAAAATGGGTTAATTTAAAATATAAGAAGTAGTTAATAAAAAGCCTGAGCTAATAGGCCAAACAGTGTGGCAATTAACAGTTTCTGTGTGATTATCAGGTCTGGGTGGCTGGGAAACCAAATCAAAGTTTCTGTTTACAGATATTTGTCTTCTTGGTGTTATGAAATATCGAGACAAAAGCAACCTAAAGGAGGTAATGTTTATTTTTGTCCACAGTTCCAGGGTATAACTCGTCATGGCAGGGGAGTCATGACACCAGGAGCTTGAAGATAGTTGTATTTGTCTGCAATCAGAAAATGAAGAATAGCTCAGCTCAATCTCTTTCCTATACACTCTAGGACACTATCCCAGGGAACGGTGTCACCCATAGTGGTCATGTCTGTCCACCGTATCAACTCATCTAATCAAAATCCTCTCCCTTCGGCACGCCAAGAGATCAGTCTTCCAGGTGATTCTAGATTCCTTCAGGCTGGCGACTGAGATTAACAGCATTTGGCGCTTGGCTTTTGGCCTGTTCTCAGCCTCAAGTGGGAGCAGGCAGTCTTTCCTTGCCCCAACACTTGGGGCACGGCCAAGTTCCTCTCTAGACTGAACAAGGTACCCCTCCATAGCAAATGAGCGCCTAAGAGTCAGTTCATGCCCTAGGGATAAATCCTGGTTCCACTGCTAGTGGCCCCACAAACTGCCCAAGCCACACAGCTATCACCCACATGCAGAGGGCCTAGTTCAGTCTTATACCGGTTCCCCAGCTATCAGTCTGCAGTCAATGAGCTCCCACTAGTTCAGGTCTGATGTCTCTGTGGTCATCATGGTCTTGGCCCTCTCTTTCATAATATCATTATTCTCCATAGGAGGACTCACACTCTCTGAGGAGTGGGTAGGGGTTGAGGTAGGGAGAAAAGTGGGAGGAACAGGAGAAAGGGAGGGGAGGAGGGAGAGGGAGCTAGGACTGGTGTAGGAAAGAAGATCGCTTTAAAATTAAAAATATAAAATGAAAGAACCTTGCCATATCCCACTTCTCAATACTGAGTTATTTGCTCCAGTGTGTGTGTGTGTGTGTGTGTGTGTGTGTGTGTGTGTGTGTGTGTGTTGGGGTGGCTACAATAAGCATGATCATATGGACATCTCTGCTTAGAAATGTCGTAGCTGGCCACATGGTGGATCTATTTTAAATTTCTTGAGGAACCTCTACAGTGTTCCCCTGTATAGTTATGAAATTTTTATTCTCACTGTATTGGTTATTTCATTGTCACTGTGACTCCAATATTGACAGATACAACTTAAAGGAGGGACAGTTTGTTTAGGTGTATGATTTCGCTCTATCATGATGAAGAAGGTATAACTGAGCAGTTCAGTTCACGGTTTGTAGAAGCATGCGGAAATGGCTATTCACATCCCAGTGGACCATCTGAGGCCTGAACTAGAAGCTGTATTGTAACTTTACTCCCACCCATTGCTTTTTCCCTCTGAGAAGGGCCCCAGCCTTCTGTAACAGCGCCTTCTGCTGGGGAACTAGCATAACACCTAAGCAGCCCTTCTGTTCAACATCACCAACATCTGTCATTCTCTTGTTCCTTTGTTTCGAATAACACACACTATAAGTGAAGTGAGATGATTAAAAAATATGTATATTATGGATTATTATTCTTTCATAATGAAGACTAAAATCCTACCATTTGCAGCCAGTGGGTGGAAGCGGAGGGCATTATGTTAGATAAAGTGATCCCAATATCTGCCAAGGTGGAAGCTAAAAAGAGTCGACTAGGATGCAGAAGAGTGATTAACAGAGATTGTGTGGAGTGTCATAAGAGGAAGGAGAGGAAAGAAGGCTGTGTTTGTCAGTTCATGCCTTAGGACTCTATGTACTGGACTCCAAGGAACATATTACTAACAGAAAAGGAAGGACACTTTCTTTGCCCAATACCTGTCACACCTTCGGCCCTCATGGTCACGTGGCCTCCCTATTGCAAAAGGATTTCCTGCTGGGAATTAGCTCCTTAAATCAGTCTCTCCTCACTCAGTCTGGGTCTGATGTTTTTATTGTTGTTTTTTTGCAAATGCTATTTTGTTGATGCTTTTAGGTGTCACTTTCAGTTGACACACAGTATTTTATATATATTTGTGGGGGACAGTGTGATATTTAGATGCATTCACTTAATGGGTAATGATTAAATAAGAATATTTAGCCTTTCCACCATCTCAAACATATACCCATGACATTTTTTTTGTGGTGAGAATACTCAAAATCCCCCCTCTTGGGTCATTTGAATTATATCATGCATGCTCCATTGTTAGCTATAATAACACACCAGAGCTTATTCCTCCAATCTGGCCGTAATTTTGTGCCCGTTAACTAATTCTCTTCGCATCTCCCTAACTTCTACCATCCTCCTGGGTCTCTCTGCTCACTGTTTTCCTTTCTATTTCAGGGAGATCATTTCCTTAGATCCTATGTGAGATCCGGTGCTGATTTTCTGTCTGGCATATTTGCATCTACTGCTATGTACTCCAGGTTCATTCACAATGCCATAAATAATAACCCTTCACTCCATTATTGCTATCAAGCGTCTTGTATATTCTGTTATTGGGTCCCAGGAGCATGCAAATAATGGGGTACAGATTACCAAAGCCTAGGAACCAGAAGCAAGCTTTATTCCAGTCACTGAGGGGCAAAAAAGAAAAAGAAAAACAAACAATAGTAACAAAAAACCAACCAACAAACAAAACCTTCCAGCTAGCTGGGGCCACAGGTCAGAGTTTGGGCTTCTGACACTGTAACAATGGGCTTGGCTTTGAGCTTCTTCTTTATAAAAAAATCAAGCATCAGGTGTGGGTCAAAGAGCTTCTACAATCTTGAGGTCAGGCTTAAAGTCATGTGATATTTTAAGATTTACAACCTTTGATTGTAGGATGCTAATTTAAGATGTTTGCAGACTCCTGCAGCTGACACAGCTGCTTGTCACCGTCCCTGAAAGAATGCAAGGCAGAGAGTAGAGCCTCATAGGAAGACAGTTGAAAGTTAAGGGAACGCAATGCAGGAAGTCCTGTAGAGGCAACAGTTAGAAGCTAACCTTTGTCTACAGTAACAGTAACTAGACGGCAGGAAGCAATTGTTTAAAAGTTTACCTCTGTACATGGCGGCTGCCAGGATATCGGCTCTTAAGGCAGAAAGCAATTGTTAAAAGTTAACAGTGGCTGTCAGCTTCAATTTCCCCAGAATGTGTTTAGGCTTACAATTTTATATTATGTGCTCTTCACTGTGAAAAGGAAGCAGAAATTTGACACGTGCCCTGGGCCTGGTGGTCCAGTTAATGGGGAGTGGTAGAGGTCGAATTCGAACCCAGGTCTTCCCCACACTTCAGTCTCAAGCTTTTTATACTGTCACGTAGATTCTTTCTCAATGCTTAGGGCTGTCGAATTCAGGTTAGTACTCAGAGGAGATGAACCTGGGGTTCTCTACAGCTTTACCTGCTGCAGCAGTAACACTAGGAGGGTCGAAGGTCTGAGGATTGCACAAAGCAGTGTGAAGTGTGTGTAGAAAAATGTCAGTGGAGGAAAATAAAAGTGCAGGCTCAGTTCCACCTCAAAGTGGTAAGAAGGGACATTTATTGGTCTGAGAGGTTTGAAGTGCCCAAAGCCTACAGCTGTATCCTGGGGTACAGAGGGTGCGCTGCCCAGGGTCTGAGAGTCCATCTTGGTAGCTGAAAGTAGGAAGCCTCTTATTCATTTACATGTCTTCCGTTTGCCCTATTGTTTCTAAGGAAAAACACAAAGGGAGTTGAAGTTGAATTATGCGGAAGAGAATTAGTCACCGTGGCATAGTCCCAAAGCAGCAGCAGAAGCCGAGGTGACCCCCCCCCAGACATGCAGTTTTTCTTGTCCCACACAGACCTCTTGCATCAGGAACTCGGAGCCCTGTGGGCCAGCCTTCTGTGCTCAACCACCTTGCCAAGGGACTCTTAGCACACTGGAGGAGTGGGTGACAGTGGTCTCTGGAGGAGCTCTTAGATGGGGCTCATTGTAAGGGAATCTGGGCTGGGATGGTTAAGATGACTTCCTTCCCCAGACTCCTCCTTAGGGCAGGCAACTCAGCTGTGAAGGTAGTGATTCCCCACCCCCTCTGTGTTGTGCTCTCAGGTGTTGTTAATAAATGATTTCTTAGCAGTTCCTGTATTCAGAGAAAGAAATCAAAATGTATTGAGCAGCCGTGAATGTGCCAGACACTTGGGCTTGGCATTTCTGATGAGTTATTTATGTGATCCTCATAAAACACCCAAAGAGAAGATGTGTCCTGTATTTCATACAGAGGAATGTTTGCATTTTGTCAGAGAAACCCCTGAAAGCCTAAAAGATGTTAAGACTTAAAGGGGTTTCTATGGGTGGGATTGCATGCCTTTTATTTGAGTGGAAAGCCTCTCTGGCATAAATGATGGAAAGAGGGGACCTGGGAAGGACACTCTGTTGGTACTAAGAAAAATGTAAGTGCAGTTATACTTTGAGAGTCAGCAATCCTGCTACGGGTTGTAGCTGTCCTCAAGGTACACAGACACAAGAGGGGTGGTCTGTGATATTGGTGAGAGAGGTGTCACATAGTCTGAGGGATGGATGAAAACACGGCCGGCAGATGCTGCTTCTGGGAGCAAATGTCTGATTGGTTCACAGCAGCCCCGGTAAGCTTAACACTACAGTGTGGCACACGATGAACATCTGTTAATACAACTCCATCTCTATTTATATTGAGACAAAAGAACATGTGTCCATAAGAACATGTATGAAGATGAGATCAAACCCTCCGGATGTCTGCCTTTGGGGAGGGGCAACAGGAAACAAGGCCGAAGAAACGAGACTGAAGAGAATTTGCTAAGATTGAGAAAGGGCTTTGAATCATCAACAAACAAGTGCAATGTGACCTGAGGCATTCTAAACGTATCCTTTCAGTGCAGGCAAGGGGAAAGAAGGAAGGAAAATGAAGACAGTCAGGGAAAGGAAATCACAAAATAAATGCTACCTCTTTATACACTTTCAGAGTCAACATTAAGAAGTCAGGATCCGGGGCTCAGATCCCGATGAATGACATATCATTCTGGTGCATTAAAGTCAACTCCAGCTCCTGACGATCTCGAAACTGAATATACATTTTGATCATACACAATTTAGTACCTCTGTTTTTCCCAGATCCTTTATGATGCATTCGGGATCATTAGGCAAGGGTAGGATTATCCTCTGGGGGAATTGCATATGGGTCAGATTATTTACTGGTTTCAGAGAGATCTTGGAGGTTGCTCACCTCTTACTTAATGAGGAGGAGTTTTGAGGAACTAAAAAGATGATGTGGTGAGAGATTCTTAGTCTAGGACCATTCTTGAAGCCCACTGCTTAACGGAGTCACCTGAAAGCTCCCGAGAAATATGAATTCTTGGGCCCTTTTCCTTGACATTTGGATTGAACAGGTTTGGGGATAAACCTAAGAATCTATAAATTCTGAAACTTCCCGGTAATAAATAAGGTGAATTTCAAAAAACCACTCTCCTGCTTTGAAATCAGTGGGCAAGTAATTAAAGGAAGTAGAAGACAGAAAACTCAGTCAATCCTTTGTGAATGTTTTCTATCCAGGAAGCCAAGCGATTTCATTTGTGAGCAGAATCTGTACAAGGTATGCTAACTGGTATAGAAGTTGTTGAGAGACAGTGCTGGCCTCCTGCCCACTAGCCCTCTGTTCTTTGGTGGGACAGGCAGCTTTGGGATAATCGGCAATGTCTACTTCCTTCTTCATTTTCTCCTTACCCTATTGTTTGTCGACTACTAAAACATGCACTATATTGGGTACCGGAACAGATGGACACAATATGGGATGTGAAACTATTCCTCAAAGCCATCCCTAGCCAGTAGAGGAGGAGGTCGGTACGTAACCAGGACAAAGCTCAGAGAGCTGAAGGATGTAGGGGATAGATGCTCTGAGATCTGGTTGCCAAGGTAGCTTTGAGTTGGTCTCAGGGGTCAATCTTGTGACAGTCTAAATTTTCAGTTATTTCTCATCACTCATTTCTGCTGCCAAAATCGTACATTATAATTTTACAAGTAAGTTGGGGTTATTGTTGGCTATTAGGGGCATTTTGAGAATGTTGCTAATCCTAAAGTGGCCAGAATAAATAAACTTTCCGGTTCTAATTTGGAATAGAAAGGGGCACTGGTGAACCAAAGCGGACACAATTGTGTGACACGGGTGGAGCAGCTCTTCTTCCTTTCTCTCATCGCAGCTGGTGAGAAGCAGTCACCCTGTGTAACAGTGGCTGTGTCCCCTTAACATCAGTTGATTTGGTCTACAAGTAGGGCACCTACTCCAAGACTGGACATCCGATTGGTCTCTGAGATAATTTTGATTTGAACATATTGGTGAAACAGGTTTTCTCTACTTTCTCAGGATGATGGCCTCCCTAGGCGTATGTCATTTAACCTCTGATCTCTTGAACAGACAAGATTTTTGTGTTCTTTCACAATGCATAGTTACAACGTGAGGAGAACAGAGGCAGACATTATACAAGGATGAAATAAATATGGCCTGAAAGTGGTAAACAATCATGAAAATAATTGTTATAATTGTAGCTAGTAATCCTAGCAAGATTAAGAGTGAACTGTATTGAGTACTTACTGTCATAGCATAATGGTATTGTCTTCACATGTATTAATTTTTAATATACATGCTGAAGGAAGTGAGTCTTACAATTAATCCTACTTGAAAGAAAGCTTTCAGTGATAAACAGTTGTGAAAAGCGGTGATAGTGCCAGATTTTCCCAGTGTCCACCTGTATGTGACACCCTACAGATGCTTGTATTTTTAAACATTTTCTTCACTTTGTGAGTCGGGAATTTTTTTCTCTGTCCTTGAACTTTGCAAATCCAGTCTCTGTCCCCTGGAACCCCAAATTAACAAGACACTATAGAGACACAGCAAGGCTTGTCAAGTGGCCTCTGTGCAGCTGGCTAGGGTGTGACAGAACAAATATGAATGACATAGACAGCTGGCATTTCAGTAAGGACATCAAGGCAGCAGAGGTGGAGATTGACATGGAAGAACAGCAAGGGAGCTCTGATTTTTATCTCTCCCTGTGGCCCTCTCTGAGGCAGGCACCCAGAGCCCAGCCAAACCTTCTTTGTGCAACTCTAAGACCTAGGCATAGAACCTTATCTGCAATGATAACGTCAGATTTCCTGATCCAAACTCACCTTGCACATAAATCCAGATTTAAAGAGAATAAGGAAATGAACTGGCAAGATGGTTCAGCAGGGAAGTGGCCTCCACTAACACCCAGAACCTGAGTAGGAGGGAAATCCCACATCACCCCTGGATCCACATGGTAGCAGGAGAGATTGATTCCCATAAGTTTCCTTCTGGACAACATCATGGCAGGCATACCCTTATACATGCAAATATTAAATAAAGAAATGAATGTAAAAATAAAAGACAAAATAGACTGATTACAGCAGCTAGCTTTTGACCGTGTTTTGCAGCTTGAGTTGGTTTGTGTCTTTTTCATTCATGGGAGTCAGGGTTAGATGTGTGCTAAAGGATCCTGGTGGTCATCGTTTCCTCCTTCCTCTGACAGCGTACATAAATAGCCAAGTTATTTGCATGGGGAGAGATGGGCTCAAAAGTGACCCATAGAGTGCAGAATGATGCGTGCTTTGAGAGCTGACTCTGCGGTTGGATTCCTAAGGAGCCAGTTACTAGATCTGTGACGTTATAAGCATTGCCAAACGGTCATTCTCTTTCTTCCTTTCCAGTTAGTTAGAGTCTATTGTTCGGGGACTCTGCCTCAGAGCTGGAGCAGGTGAAGAGAAGAGGGGCGGAGCTGTATCTCTGGTTTTCCACTCCTGGTTTTCAGCAGTGCTTCCTACTCAGCACTGAGGGCTGATGTGGAGATATTCGTAGAACTGAAATAGTGCCCAGTACTCCAAAATCAGCTACTACACGATGGCTCTTACTGCTACCATGAAAATCAAGGTGAATGAATATGTGGGTCTATATATGTAATAAATCTCAAAAACTGTATAAAAAAAGCAAAATGAAAGAAAAAGAGAAAAAACAAAATGGAAAGCTATACTAGAATATATAAGTATAATATGACCTAAGAGATCAAATTTAAAACACAAACAACTTGTACGTTCTTTATGCAAATACAAATGTATGTATCTATAAATATATATTACTAAAAATAATACAATATGCTGCTTATGTATCCATAAATATATGTAAGCATATATAAATAAATATGATACATCGTGCAGGCTTACCTGTGTAGACACTTGTGTGTGCGTGTNTATATGCATGTACATGCATGTGTGTGAAAGCACACAACCAGGTTCATGACAGTACTATTTGCCCGACAGTAGTTACGTCTAGTGATGGGAATGGTGCCTGTGTGGGGGAATGGGCATGTGTGACACATGTCTGTTCACAGAGCAGAGAGACTCTGCCTGCTTGAAATGTTTCATAATTTAAAACCTTGGAAAATGTATTGTAAAAGCTTCCATCTGATCCCGAGAAGGCTGCCTTCTTCATTTGTATTCCACTTGACTATTCAAATTTCCCGTTTAATATGCAAGAGCAGTTATGGTTTGATACCCATCTGAATGTGAAGCATTAATGAGGATGCTCGGTCTGGGATGGTTCCAAACTGGGCTGCCAGGCTGGGGAGTGGCAGCGGGGTAAGAGGGCGGCTGGGTTCCGCAGCCTGGTGTCATGAATTTACATTGGACAGTCTTCTGTGATCTGGAGAAAAAGAGATGAGGAACAAGACATCCCAGACAGGTTGCTTAATCCCGCTCAGCTTATTTCTTTAGGTATGAAGCAGGAATAATCAATCTTATTTCAATAGGTTTCTGTGTGAACATGACCCTTGGCAAACATATCAAAGACCCAGTGTTATGGCACTCAATTCATATTTAAAGCATCATCGTCACAGACATCAGAGAGGAGAGAAATATCAATCATTTGCCTGCAGGAATCAGAGCAGCCAATGAAATCCCATCCTCTGTCTACTGGAGCCAGTGGGTGCACATTTAAAAAAACAAAACATAAAAGCCCAAGCATGATCTCTCTGGCTGCTTCTACAAGCTGATGTCTCTTCTCAAGGCAGAGACTTGTTTTAATTTTATGCATCTAGTGAAGGAGGAAGGGGGACTCGTCCCTTCAGGGAGGTGTGGAAATGAAGGCAAGTCAGAGAGAGACCAGGTCAGCTGGGAAGAGGGGCGAGCAGCTCAGCAAGGGTTTGAGAGGAAAGGCTGAAGGCGAAGGAGGGAAGAACGGCAGGAGGGACGCGTCACGTGTGAACCACCCACCGAAGGGCAAGGAGACAAAAAGGAAGGCTGGCCAAGGCCACCTGATGTCGAGGATAATGAAGCGGGATAGCAGGCACGGTGAAGATAAAGGGGACTTTGTGTAGCAGCCTGGTCCTGGAGAGACCGAATCCCTTCATTTAACTGGTGACTTCAAAATGAACTTCACAGAAGCTGTACCTTCTGCCAGCAGTGAGGGGACAGAGGCGGGAACATAGCTTCCTTCTGTCCCTGACAGTAGCCGGAGGAGGCCATCTGATTTGTGAGGGACTTCACCTCAGGCCAAACAGAAATTCACGGCTTCAACTCAGAAAAGAATTTCAGTGTAGTGAGGAGACTTGGGGTTTAATAAAGATATTTTAGTACATATTTAAGAGTTAAGAGAAGGAAGAAAGCATGACACCCCGGAGTGTACATGGAGTATTCTAATAGAGGGTCACCCTCTATTGCCTTTATAAGAGTCGAGTACACAACTTCAGTGAGTCTAAAGGCTACTGTGCTTCAAAGATAACAGTGTGGTTCTTGGGGTTACCAGACAGGATTATAATGCATAAGATGGATATTTTGGTTTATTCTTTCCACAGATGTGAGGGAGAATAGATAAACAAAGACTATTAGTATATGAGAAGGGAAAGGAGCCCCTCATTAAGACATCTGATTGAATCCTCTCACCAAATGAATAACAAGAATTCTAGTACAATTAACAACATTTGCTGTGAAAGTTGCTAACATAGAAATGATATTCTTTTCATACATAGATATTATATGTTAAAATAACAAAGAACCTGGCTTATGGCACAAGTATATACATCCTTGAGTAGACCCTCTTCTCTTTCCCCATACCTACAATGAATCTCAGACTACTACATTTTTTACAATAAAGATATTACACCTTCCTGTATCCCTGAGATCTTATGCATTGTAATCCTGTTTGAAAAATTCAATCTGTTTTTTTACTTTTAGTGATTTTAAGTGTATCAATTTGTAAAGCTATCCAGGCTGTTGTCGTCCATACGTGCCTCTTACTGTAAGTGTTACACACTGTCAGTGAGCTGTGCAGAGCTCACTTCAGCATGGGTTCTTCACCCTTTCTGTTTTTCAGGTAACATTCTCTTGTGTGTTCAATGATGCTGCAATTAGCATTGTGATCATCCAATCAGAAGCAAGAAAATTGTGCAGAGGAAGAGAAGCTGTTGTTTTCACAAATATTTTCATTTTAATTTTTTCCTTGAATAGATCCAGCTATGAATTGTGAATGTTTACAGGTAACACAGTGTCTTCCCCGGGGTCATTGATCCGGTCTCCTGACACTCCATTTTCCTGTGTTTTGGGGAATACCTTGAATTGTAAAATGTTACAGTTTTTGTTAGAATGCTGGGTTAAAATAATTTTTATTTATTTCATTTTAAACTTAAAAATTGTAGTGAGTTAAAGTGTCCTGCAATGTAATTATAAGTGATGTTTATTTCCATATTGTAAAGTGCTACTTAATACCTGTTGAACACTTTGAGAAAAACTGGAAATTTTTTTTGACAATTTCAGGTATGAGTACTGTATTTGCATCATTTCCTCCTCTTTCCTCCTTCCCACTCCTCCCAAGCCCCCATACTTTTCAAATTCGTGGGCTTTTATTATTTAATTATTATTCGTACACATATATGTATATATTGATAAATGCAGTTTGTTGAGTTAATTTAGTATTGTTCTTTTGTATACATACATGTTCAGGGCAGATTGCTCATTTATCTTCTTCATGTTAATAAATAAATTTCTAAAACCCATTGTGGGTATTACTTCCTGTTATACGTTTATATATGTTGTTTCATATCCTATACATTGACTTGTAACATTAGTCATGTTTTATCAGAAAATAGACGATAAATGTTGATGCAATCAAGAAGCTTAACACCTTGAATTTGGTTCTTTCTCTAAACATACATCTACAATGTCGTAGGCATCCTTTCTTTCTTCTACTAAGTTTTTAGTCTTATTTTCAGTTGAGTCTTCAATATATTTAGATCTTATTATTGCAAATAATATAAAGAATCAAATACTATTTTTTCATGGGAATATTTCACTATCAAAGCATTGTTGTGAAACCACTCTACTATTGCATATTTGTGTGTATGTATGCAAAATACAAGTCACTTATATGTACTTTTTAATTTCTTTCTTTCTTTCCTTTTTTTGGAGACAAGTTCTCACTATGTAGCACAGACAGGCCTCAAACACTGTATTGCTAGGCTAAACTTGGACTTGTACTTTTTCTGCCTCAGCTTCCTGATCTCTGGGAATGCAAGCTTGTGCTACCACACCAGGCTGGTGTCTCTTCTTGAGTGATTGTTCATATATGATTCTATACTCTTTTACATGGTCTAGCTTTCAAATGTGATTTCTTATTATTTGGGAAAGGAAAGTAAATTCTCCTGTTGATAGAAAGATCTTACAGTTTAACTTCCTTTGCTCTTACACATTGCATAAGATAATAAATCTCTCTTTCAATTTGTGCTATTTTCTGTCTTCAAAAATATGTTTTAATTATCTTACTGAATTATACTCTGGTTCTGTCTTGGGCTTCATCATTTTTCTGCTTTTATCGCTATTGTTTCCTGCTTCCATTTTTCTTTGTTGTCTTCTTTTTTGCCTTCTAGTGTTGATGAGGTCATATTACACATCTAACAGCAAAATCTGACAGTGTAAAAAACCCAATAAATTGAGAAATCTTAATGCTTGACAAATAAATTATATAACCAATTTAAAGTGTATTAAATTGGAATTGTTTGTATAGAAAATGATGATCTGAAGTTAGCTCAACTATGAAAACAATACTAAAGAACTGGTTTCCATTAGTACTTCAAGGATATTAATATGCTCTCATCTTGTATGCAAGATATTCATTTTAGTATCTTGCACCTAATAACTTCAAGGCACATGGGAGGACCACCAGGGTCATTCTGGCTGATAGTGCCAAGCAGAAGTAACTGCCAGCAGTTAGGAGTAACAACCAGCCATATAAGCATAGCCACCATGACTGGCATGTGCAGAAACCACCAATTCAACCCAGCTGAATCCTGAAAACTGACAGGCAGGGTCTCATGGCTCTTCTATCAACTGTGTGAGTTGGAGCAAACTGTGTGGCTTATTTGTAAACTAGTGCTTATCACACTTAACACCAGAGGATTATTGTGAATTAAAATGACGACTCTCCATGGTATTAGTTTCACTTTACTTGTGATACTGTGTACCAGAGACAGTTAAATGCTAATAGATATTTCAAAGTCAGCTATGGGAATGTGCATGTAAATTTAATTCTCAATCCTGTTCTCAATTCAATTTCATTGCTAAAAGTAATCACCATAGCAACCCATGAAGCTACTACCTATTCTCACATAAGGACCTAGAGATTCATTACCATCCTTTGGTGTGCCTCGGTTTAATTCAAGAAAGACTTGGCAGCAGGCACAAAGTTGTGATGCCATTTAAAGAACAGAATTAAAAAAAAATGTGTACCACTGGTTTTGAATACCTGAGCCCATAGCAGCTTAAGCAGATGCCTCACTGTGCTGTTATAAGAGAGAACGGCTAGTTCTCCTTGGCCTTGCTTTCTCATAATGCTGTTTTTGGAAAATGATTTTTACTAAAATAGCATATCCTATATCAATCTTGTTCAAATGCCAGAGTAGCTCTTGGAAGCAGACTGCAGTTATTGTGCATATTTTCATGGTGATACCGAGGAGAAAGGAGCTGAGTAACAGAAGGGAGCGCAGTGATGGGAGGAGAGTCTTTATGCAGAAACATTCGCACTTCTCAAAACGCCCATAGAAATTTCCTCCATATTGGTAGATGATAGCAAATGCTGTGTGTTAAAATGATCTTAAAGGGTAAAGGGGGAGCGGCAATAATAGAAAGCAGGTGGTCATATCTCTGCAGCAACAATAGTACGAATCAAAAATTATTGACAAGTTTCTATTCTGACGTGTAGAGGATAGTGAGGAAGGGCAGTTTCCTTCGGGCTTTGCTTTATCATTGTTTGCTGCAGACACACTGGTTTCATAGTCATCACGACCATCATCAGTTAAATACTTAATGTGTTGATTATGTAACATGCTTGCTCTGTACCCAGTAGCATCCTAAATACAGAACGTTTGCCTTCTTTGATATTAAGAACAACCACCCAAGGCAAATAATTTTCATATGTAGGAGAAGAAATTCAATCACAGAGAAGGAAACTCAGTGTTTAGGCTAGACTTTGTAGATGTGTGGGGAGATAAAACTCAGATTATTAAACTTCTCATGTATTCATTAATATTATCCTTGTCAGCATTGATTATTAAAAACATTTATTGATATATGTGTCAGGTGCATGCAAAGAACTTCACCTTTACCAAGGCAAAGTGACAGAAAGGAGTAAAAGGGATGACTGTTTCAACACACGAGTTGATTCTCTTTAATTCCTCAACCTTGTTAACCTTTTTGGTCCTTAGTGAATTCTTTGGGTTCCTTACAATACAACATTGAAAATCATAACTTTGTAGAAAGATATGGAGCCTTGAACCTTTTGTGTCAAAAGAAGATGAAACTGGAAGTTGAAAACTTATGCCTATAGAATGCTAAAACAATGTTCTTGTCTTCTGGGATTATCAAAATTACTTTTAAGTGCCAGAGGCTCTGCCTTTGATAGTTCTGTGATTCTGTTCAAGGTAACCGATCTCATTGGACCTGTGTTCACATCCACATGCTAAAATAGTAAGCCTCTGGTCTCCCAGTCAGTCCGGGAAGAGTATGTATACAAACCCTCTCAGAGAGTTGTTTACAGAATCACAAGACACAACACAAAGATTTCATACAAACCTATGCTATTGAACATACCTCTAAAAGTTTTATTTTTTCCTTATCTTTCACTCCCCTGTTGTTTTTTCTTCCTTCCCTCCTTTCCTCTCTTTCCTCCTTCCTTCCATTCTTTCCATTTCTGCTTATATTTTGAGATAAGTTCTTACTATATGACCCAAGTGGGCCTTGAACTGTGTATTCCAGGTTGTCTTGGAACTTATGATCTTTTTCCTTCAAAATTTACCTACTCACAGCTACACTGATTCTTATTACTGTTATTTGTTGCTTAAACTCATAACAGAAACAAATGTTAAATTTCATCCTGAAGATAGTGTAAACAAATATATAGTGAGCTTTTTCATCTACATCCACAGATCTCTCTACATGAAAGGGAAAGCCTATTCCTAGGTTAAACAGTGTTCCTTGAACTCAATCTTTTCCTTCAGGAAAGCTCAAGTGTGACTGCCATGGCTCAGGGGACAGTGTCTTGATGAATATTTGCTCTTTCAAGTTCTCCCAGGCTGTTGTTACTTAAAAAAAAAATAGCTGTGTTGTTTAGTATCATTCTGCATAGCAAATGCCAAGGGTTGTTTGGCATTCATCTATCAGATGACTATCTTCAATCCTCTGTATTCAAGGGACCCATGTGAGTCTTCCTAAGGATTCCCAAAGGCTTCTCTGATACCTCAGCTGAATTATCTGCCATTAGCACACATTGGTTTACTATGTTTAATCAGTGGCCAGAGAATGAAGATTGTTGGTTGGGAGGTAGGCATATAAGAAAGCACGAGTGAGGGAGGGAGTTCTCAGTTACCCCAGGCTGTGGATAATGTTTTTTTCCAGGTCCTAGGAAATGTTGACATGGCTTAGTAATATGGATGCTGATTCATACCCAGAGAACAGCTCCCTGGCTTGCCATCATGATCTTTCTTCTTGTTCTGAACATCATGGGAAAAGTAACAAGCGTATCTAGGTAATAATAAACTGATCTCTCGTATCCACGGACTTTACCTAGGTATTTGCCATGTTTTGCTAGACAGGATTCATAGGAGTGAAGAATACAAAGCTACTACATTGTTATTTTAAAGTTTTTGCAGGACACAAAAATATTTCCATTTGAGGCAGATATGGATAGAAAAAGAAACCTGAGAATTAAGAAAGGCAACTGCCCCAGTTCAGCAATGCGTACCTAGGCGATCTATATTGGCTGCAAAGTTTTTATTGGTTCATTAGCATCGTAAACAGAACTATCTACCAAAGGAAAAAATGACATTAGAATGTGATGACGTATAGCTGAGTAAATCAGCCAAGAACACTGTTATTTTAGGAACTGCTGAGTGAGAAGCCAGAGATTCTAATGGCTCTCAAAGGGATTAAACAAACAAAGCTAGTATTTTTCCCCATGCAGGATCAAATGAGAGATGGTACCTGACTAATTTAGTATCAAAACTAAGTATTTAATAATACCCCACTGCCTATACTTTTCTGCTGTGACTTCAAATATCTGTGATTCATTCAAAACATTTATTTTTCTTCTCCATTTTGTTACATAAGTAATAAATGTTTGTTGCAAAAATCATAAACAGTATGAGTAAAATAAATCTCTCACTCTACTAATTTGATCTCTCAAGGGAGCAGCCTTTACCAATTTCATATTCAATCTCATCTTTTAGATTCCTCAGTATACGCATCCACATATATTTGTTTAGTCACATGCATTTAAAGTAGGATGATTTGATATGTATTTTTCTGTTGCTGTTTCCTATCTCACATCTAGCAGAAGCTAATGCCATTCTTCAAATTGTGTATCCCTCATCTGAGGATGGTAGTGTTCATTCCACATTCACCTACTGCCGTGGATGTAGGTTATTCCTCACCCAACTGTGATTAGCTGAGGGTTTGTCTTCCTTGGGAGGTGCTGTAACGACAAGATGGAGAAGGAGCCGTCTGTTCTTTCAATTAGTTTGAGACCACACTGTGTGAGTCAGATGCATTGTGTAACAAGTACCCTCCAAATCTCAGCCGAGAAAGCTAAGAATTCCCAGAGCTACTCACTCTCATGCACCAAAAATCAAAATAGTCTCCGAAGACATTGTGCAAGGATGTTTTCTCAGCAGAAAAAATCTGACATATCAAAACAGAATAGTTAAAAGGCAATTATTCAAAGCTTAAAGATCTTGTTCCTATTAAGTATTTGATTTGTTAAGTACTTTTCTAGCACTTAAATACTGATTTTTATATCAACAGTTATTTGATATGGTTTAGGACACCTGCCAGGGTGGGGGAGAAGTTTTAATATCAGGAACTGCTGACGGTTGGTGCTGTGTCTCCATGTCCCAGAATACTGAAGCCAGTAAAATATAATATTTCAATTTGTTTTTTATGTCTTCAAAGTTCAGGTGTTCCAGGAGCCAGCATTTTCTCTACTAGGCGTAAGTCCAGGGTCAGCTATTCCTAGGACTCTTGGCTACTTCTTTTATTTAGATTTTCTCTTTGGAGCCTAATTTCATGTTCTGATGTGGCTCTCATAATTATCATGGTCACAGTGGGCTTAGGAATGAATTACCTAGGAGTTCCCTATCTCAAGGCCATGCCTTGGGCCTCCTGTCTTTAATATGAAGCTTAAGATAAATTGGTACCTAGTTCACACTCCACTCACATGGGCTCATCTCAAGGGGCCAGGGAGTTAATGACAAGCTAGCTAGAACTTTAATCACTGGATATGAAACATAGTGGATAATTTCTCCTGCCTCCTTCACCCATTTTACAAGCAGACTGTGTTAAGATTCATTATACCTGCTGGGCTTGTTGGTGTAGAACTGAAATTCCATCACCTCAGAGAACTAAAGTTGGAAGCCGAAATGGCAAGTTTACAGTCAGCCTGAACAGCTAATTGAAACCCTCAAAATAAAATGTAAAAAAAAAAAATAATAAAGGCTGGGGAATAGTAGAATGTTTTCATAGTATGTACCATGCTCTACTCTACCCCAGATTCAGTTCCCAGCAACACACACAAACACACACACACACGGGGGGGGGGGAGGGAGCGGGCAGGCAGTCAGAGGCATATTTATTCAGCATTCCCTTGGACTCCCATGACATTGGTCGATTAGTAGCTCTTTTTGTGATATACTTTCCTTTGACAAGCAGCAACACACACACTTCCATCATTGTCTTCTCCCTGAGTCTCTGTCCTTATTTCTGTTTTCCTGGCTTATAGTCATTAATACAGGGTTTTCAAAGACATCACTGCTTGGATCCATCTTTCTGCAGAACAAGGTCTACACAGCAGTGTTTCCATCAAAAGGAGCAGGTCGATATCCTGCACACTGCCTACTACCTAGTTTATAACTACTGTCTACTGGGTGCCCACTGACCACCTCACAGCTTCCTCAAGTTCTCGATACATCATTGGCTAATCAGACTCACTCTGCGGCTAACATTATTACATGACTATTTTAATCCTACAAGAAAGAAAACTTGAGAAACACTGACTGTTGTGTAACGGTTTCCCTGAATTGAACCATTCCCTCCAGGAGGCAGGGGAGCCTCACGCAATTCAGGATGTAAACAAAAAGTCACAAGTCTGGGAAAGTGGATATTTGGAGGATTCTCCAAGGCTCCTCCACACATTTATGGAAATAGTAAAGAGCGACTGGGAGGGGAGACCCCAAACAGCCAAGCTACAGAGAAGAGACTTTGGAGATTTGTTTGAGCTGCCTACAAGTCCTGCAAAGAGCTGCAGGATTGCAGCTTTTGTGAGCCATCATCTGTGCTGGGTGGGCTTGTTGGTGGTGCATCTGTATTATCAGACACCCCAGGTCATGTAAGCAACCCTCACCCATACTCTTGTTAAGAACCCCAATTAAAATCTCACTGGTTCACCAATTTGGATTAGATGCCGTCATTATTTTGGTCTCTTATGGGTTCTTGGTCTGAGGTGAGTAAGCAAGTTCATATGTTACTAAAATTACTTCCCCTAGAGTAGCAGTAAAGCAATGTCGACCCCTCCACCCATGATCCCAATAGCAAGTTGAGACACAGTTCCGCCAAATTTCACTCTGGGAAACCAATGTATTTATTGGGTTTCCTTATAAAGTTAAAGAGAAGGGTTCTCTACAGGGATGTGAACACTTTCCTGAACTGTCTGTACATGGAAAGCCTTACCAAACAGGGATAAGGGCTTTCTAGAGCCACATAAATGGAGTTCCCTCCTAATCTTTCCCAGATCCTATGCAGTATTGACAGGAGGAGGGGAGCAATATTCAGAGATGCTTGAGCCCCGCTCTGCACTTCTGTGGGCATGGAACCTGCCAACCAGTCCTTCAGATGCTCTTTTGCAAGGGGGAACCACAGATGAAGCCCCTAAGATTTTTTTAAATTAGGAGCACTTTAAAACTAGGAATGAAATATTGTGCCAGGGTCTTGCAACTTCAGGATTAAGAATGGTTGACATTGTAAAAAACCTCGATGGCATTCTAGGAAGGTCCTTAGAAAAAAAATTTTATTTTTAACATATATTGATTTTTAAGGAGGAGCAACAGACCCAGGCCATCAGGTTGTCAGAGAGGTAGGGACAGGTAGAAAAGTTGAGTCCTGCTATGCAGAGGGGTAGAAAGCTAATAAGAGAGTCCCATTGCAGCCAGGCAGGACACATGCAAGTGGCAGTAGCGGTCATCAACCAGGAGGTCAATGAACAGAAGGTTATAAGTGGTAAATCCAAGCATTATGTCTTGTTTACGGGACAGTAGATAATTCAGCACCACGGACAGCTCCCTACACACCCTGCAGTTATTTTATTTTTTGTTTGTTTTGGTTTTTCATTAAAACTTACATGTTTACAAAAATATTTTCCTATTAAACCATATTATCATTATAATAATTTCTCAGGTTTTTCCCCTGAAAATTTAAAAATATTTAGGCATATATATGAATAAAACTGTTGTTGGAATTCAGCAACTGCTTCCATGTTTTCTCTTTATATGCTTATATCTCTTTCCACTAAGAACATGAGTCCTTACCTGAAGGTATCTTGTAATTTATCTCCTAAAATAATGATGTCATCTCATGAAGCTGAAAGGTGATTATTCACAATAATCTTATGATCTAATAATAATCTTATGATATACATCTCCATCATTACTAAAAATACGTTTAGGATTGTGCTACTCATTGGAAGCCAACACATTTTTAATGAACACAAGTCTTCCCCGCACACACTTCCACATAGCACTTGCTTCTTGAAGAAATCAGGCCTATTACCTTTTAAAATGGTCGCTATTGGAGATCTGTTTTTTAGGAGTGTTCAGTTCGTTCCTGCCGTTCTTTTGTGTTGTAGAGACTGTAAATAGGATTCAGAGTCTTGATTATAGCCACATAGAATTTTTGGGAATGGCCCTGCCTAGCACCAATGTCTGACAGTTTACTGGTATAAGGGTTCTGACTCTGAAGCTACAGGTCTTCCACTGAAAGGAGTCCTCTCTGATTTTTAAGTATACATCTGTAGCATGTGGAGCTGAAATTAGACTGTGAGCATTTCATAGTGTGCACACCACCTACACAATGAGACAATGGCAAAAACTTCACCTATATCTCTGGGAATTGATGTGGGATTTCCCTCTGTATGCTGTGAATACCATTGGTCAATAAAGGAACTGTCTTGGTCTGTGAAAGGGCCAAAGAGTAAAACTAGGCAGGGAAAACTAAACTGAATGCTGGGAGAAGGAAGGCAAAGTTTAGAAAGCCATGGAGCCGCCAGAAGAGAAAAATGCAAGCTGCCAGCTTGCCACCTTGCCCATAGGCCACAAGCCTTGTGGTAAAATATAAAATAATAGAAATTGGTTAATTTAATATGTAAGAGCTTGCTAGGAATATGCTAGAGTCATTGGCCAAGCAGTGTTTTTAAATAATATAGTTTCTGTGTGATTATTTCAGGGCTGGGCAGCCGGGAAATGAGCAAGTGGCCTCCTATAACAGGGAATCATTGAGAAGGTTTTAAATACTTATTCTTTGATTCTTTAGCATAGAAAGGTAAGGCTAGGTTTCTGTCCTGCAAGGAGGAAGAGCACAAGTATGACAATTGGTTGTCAAAGGGACACGGTTGTATAGTCAGTAGAAAGTCCGACCATATTTCCTTTCACTCAGAAGGTTTTGAAAGACATAATTAAAATTACAAATACACACACTACAGAGAATTTTCTTATATCCTCCATTTCAGTTTTCCTAATGTTAAGACTGTGTGGTTCTGGTACAGTGATGGACATTCAGAAATGGCGTTGACATGACACTTTCAACTCAATTACAGGGTTTGTTGGAATTACTCCTATTTCTGGTCCTGAGTCTAAGCTACATCCCACCGTGCTATTAGCCTCATGGTCTCCTCCCATCTGTGATAATTGTTCTCTTTCCTTTAAGGCCAGAAAGTCTTTGAAATATGCAGATTTGTTACTTTGTGTAACACGTTTTTAATTTGGATCTGTCTGAGGCTTTTATCAGAATTAAAGTGAGGGGGCTGGAGAGATGGCTCAGTGGTTAAGAGCATTGCCTGCTCTTCCAAAGGTCCTGAGTTCAATTCCCGGCAACCACATGGTGGCTCACAACCATCTGTAATGGAGTTTGGTGCCCTCTTCTGGCCTGCAGACATACACACAGACAGAATATTGTATCCATAATGAATAAATAAATATTAAAAAAAAAGAATTAAAGTGAGGCTATGCATTTGTTTAGGAGCTGAATGTGTGCTCTCTCTTCCGAACCCTGATAAGGCAATTCTGAACCCCAGTCTGAGAGTTTGGGGAGGTTGACTATTTTGGAAAGTAAATCTGCGATGAGGTGGAAATCTTTGTGAATACAGTTAGGGCTCTTACAAGAAGAGACATGGAGCTTGCTTCCCACCTCCTCCCTTGTCACTGTGTGAGGGCATGGCAGGGAGTTGTCCATCTGCAGACTAAGCCGGAAAACCAACCTCACCAGCCATCAGAACAACTTGTTCTTGACCTTGACATCCCAGGATGTAAAACTTGGAAAAGGAAATGCCTGTGTTTAGCCCACACCACCCCCATCCCTGTCCATGGTAATTTATTATGACAGAAATGCCAAGGAACTGGAGCTATACTCTTTCAGTTCATCAGATCAAAGATGCCTGTTGGTGACCTGCAGACCCCTATCAGGTGTGTGAGGCTTTTTCTTTGGAAGGTGACATCCACAAGGTGCCTTCACTGTTGCTGCAACTTTCTTTGAAAACATGTAAGAAACTCCTTGTGATTGTGGACATACCCTGCTTCTCATCAGAGGGTTGTGCATTGATCTCTGTACCCCATCAAAGTGTCTTGGCTTCAACCAGTGTCCCAGGGGTATCTACTTCAAGGTGACCTCTTCTTTTTGTCCCTTCTATATTTTCCCATGTCCTGTTTCTGTGAGGGAGGATAAACTCAGCGACCATTTCTTAGCTGTCTGAGCTGTGAGGGAAGTGGGTCAGGGGACCAGCCTCTTTGCAGTTCTCTGAGGGTTGGTGCTGGGCGGGTGAGGTCCAGCTGCTGCAGCTGCAGGGGAGGAGGGCACTTGCTTCCCTTGCTGTCACTCTAGTCTAGTTCCTGGTGTTTCCTTTCAGGAGGATGGCTCTCCATAACTAGCTACTTGCTCTTTGGGCCTCATCTCCTGCCCACTCTTAGCAGGAGACTGTCCCTGTTCTCTTCCTTTGCAGCATAAACCCATCTCCCAAGCTCCACAAACAGCTGTGTTTCCTCTAAGAGTCTCATGCTACGGTGAAGACAACGATATTTTCTCTAGATTTCCAAGCTACCATGCAGCATCTAGGACATAGGACCTTCTTGACAGGGATCTGACAGAGGAAAAATGAATATGAAATGGAGTATTTGTCACAAATAAGGTATGTTAGGACATTGTTCTGAAATTAAAATTCTTTTGGGAGGGGCTGCAGCTGTATAAATCTTGACAAGTGTATATAGTTTTGTTATCCATGGCGATTGCAATATGGAAAGTTTCCTCCACCGAAAAATGTCTCCTGTATCTTTTGTGGTCATCTATACCCATCTTTGGCAAATATTGGCCTTTTTTTCTGCTCTTTAAATCTTCCCTAAAGAGCCTTTATTCTGCTCTTTAAATCTTTCCAGAATATGACATGAATGACGTTATAAAATACGTAGCCTTTAGAATTCGACTCCTTTCACTTACCACAATGTTTGGAATCCATCCACACTGCTCGTGCTGTGAACACTTCTGTCCACTTTGTTGTTGAGTCATGTTCCATTTTATGTACTGACTACTCTGTTTATTAGTCACTGGGCAGTGGATCGTTTCCACTTTTGAGGATTATAAATGAAATTATGACTAGCATTTATTCTCTCTCTCTCTCTCTCTCTCTCTCTCTCTCTCTCTCTCTCTGTGTGTGTGTGTGTCTGTGCGTGCATGCACACAGACACAAAAGAGATAAATGGGGAGAGGGAGACAGACAGACAGACAGACGGATGGGCAGACAGATATAGTGATGGAAGGAGGGAGGGAGAGAGAGAGACAGAAACAGAGAGAGATAGAGAGAATTTTTTTCCAATTTCATTGAGCATGCAGTTAGGAATGGAGTTTCCAGGCTGGGTGAGCAGCCTTAGAGGTTGTCAAACAATGCTGCTGAGCAGGGTGGCCCTATTTGCACTCTAATCAGCAATGTAGAGTTGTTTATCTCCACACTTCCCAATAAATCGCCTTATTGGCATTTGAAATCTTTTCATGTGCCTCCTTGACATTTGTACGTTTCTCTACTGAAAAGTTCATTAAAATATTTTGCCCATTTCTTATTGGACTGTTTCCCTCTTGTTGGGTTTACATACTTTATTAATATTCTGAGCAGAACAAATGTTTTAAATATGGATCAAGCCCAATTTATTATTTTCCCTGTTACGGTTAGGGCTAACATTTATTTGCTTTGGTTGAGTAGCTTTTTTTCAAACCTTCCTGGGTGAATTACTTTCTTGATCTTGGTACGTTTTCAGAAGAAAGTACACACTGGCTTCCATTCCCAGAGCTGTGTCCCAGACTTAGTCTTCACTTCATTTCACTGTTCCCTTAACTGGGAACAAACTACTTCTCATATTAATTTTTGTGCTGTCTTTTAGTAGAAGTCAAGATAAAATTGCCTGATAAATGTGAAGATGATCAAGCTGCCACCATGTTGTTAGCAGGTGGAAGATGCAAAAGGAATTAAGGGTTTATAGCAAGAGACCAGGCTAGACAGAGTGTTGCTGTTGGGTCCTTACCAGCAGCATAGCATGGGACTCATGAGTAGAGGGAATTCAGAGAGAGAGAGACGCCATCTTCCTACCAACACTAACAGACCCCAGAACAGGAAGGGAAACGTTTGGGGAACAAATATAAAAATAATTGATGTTCGACAGATGTAAGTGTATATCTAACTACTGATAAGAAAGGGGGAAAGTCAGGGGTTTCTTCATTGATGGTGTCATCACTACTTCTTGTGTAAAGTCATTTTCTTTGAAAATGCTGTGTGGTCTCAGTACCTCTAGAAGCCTGATTGTCAAAAAGTGAGAGAGGAGAGCCAAACACAGAGCCCAAGGACTGTCTCCAAGGAGGTTCTTGCCATGTATGCTGGGCCCCATGTATGCAGCGTTTCATGACCTCTCTGTTTGGTGTTCACACACCTGCTGAGGATAGAACACGTAAGTAGGAGCGTGGAAGTGCTGTATTGCTGTAAAATTGGTCACTGGCGTGATATGCTCCCCGTACTAGGCTTCTCGGTCTAACTCCTGACAGATTCCTAGAAAAACAGAGACTTCAGTGCTACGAAGGCAGAGTTCTGAAAAGTTTCTCAACCGCCTGCCCTGCAGGGTATTCTCAAATAGAAATGGCCTTCTTTGGCAGCCATTGAGAGTGTAATTGTGGAGATCCTGACTCTGGCAATATTTGTACTTCCCAGGGTGGGGTGGCCCTCCCGCCCCAGCCCTCTGTCAAAACCTGCTGCTAGGGTCATTTCTCACCATCCATCTTGCAAGCAAACTGTGCACCCTTGTTCAAGTAGGAGGGGATAGGATCTTATCAGACAGGACCTACCAGCTGAAACCAGAAAAAAATATGTCCATCTGGCCTGGGCAATGTGCCCTCCTGGAAAATTACTGAATAGTGCCAACTTCTATAAAAATACATTCCTTAAAATGCCAGCAGAAGGCAGAGACTTATGGAGAAATGAAGAAATTATGCAGCCTGTGTAGAGCCCCAATCTATCACCAGCCCTGGGTAATGGGAATAAATGCCCACCCAGTCTCACTGCCAAGAACATTAATAATTAGTTCATGGGAGCTGTCACCCAGGAATGTCCTGGCTCTGGTTCAGATTCCAGTCGAGCGCGAATGTGATGCAAATGCACAGAGCCCACAGAGCCATGAGACATTTTGTTGTGCGTGGGCTGGCATCAGAAGCAGCCTTCCTGCTATGGGGAGGCCATGAGAAAGGATGGCCTTGGGTCGGGGAGCTTGGGGAGTTCATCTAGCTGCCTTTGGTTCTCATGTACCCTTTGCTGAACCCAGGGTGGTGATATTTTCCTCCTGACAAATAAAGACAGCCGATTAACGATCATAATAGAACTTTTGTCTCTGCCTGAGGCAACTACCTACCATGGTTGTTCAAATGCCTCTTAACTGGACACCCAACTTTCTCCTAAGGTCCCATCTTACTCTGTGATATGGGCTTAGGTGTGTCCCCTGAAAATTTATGTGTTCTAGCTCTGATGTTTCAGACTGTGAATGAATTTTGGAATAGAGTCTATAAGGAAGTGAAAATGATGGCAACAAAATGGCTCCTCACTTGTATCCTTTTAAGAAAAGGATATTTGGGCCACCACAGAGCAAAGGTTACAGGAGGACAGAATCACCTGCTACCCCAGCACAGAAGAGCAGCCTCAGAGGACACCATTCCACTAAGTACCATCTTGGACTTCCAGCTTCCAGAACTGTTAAAAGTTAATTTTTTGTTTAAGTTCCTCCTACCCAAGTTTGTGAAGCTTTATTATGGTGTCCTAAGAAACTAAGGCACACTAATACCCTGCAAGTCGCTCAACTCATTCCTCTGACAACACACTGTCCTTCAGATTCCTCTCTCACAAAGGGCAAGGTGTTGGCCACAGGAATGAGGTTATTATTGTATGATTCTTGGTGATTATGTTCTGTTTGATAAGTGTAGTTTTGAATTCAATGGTTTCACATGTAGTAATAGTGTTGAAATTCAGGGTTTCGCAGATGTTAAGCCAGTAAGCTATACCCCTAGTCTCTCTCCATGCCATCCTTCTCCATGATTTTGTGGGTTTCTTTATTTGGTTTGTTTTTTATTTAGATTTTTATTGAGGATGTTCCACTGAGCTACCAGGCAGACCTAAAACTCAAGATTCTCCATCTTCCTCATACCTTATCTCCCATGTTTGATCACCACTTTCTGACCCCTTTACTAATGTTCTTCCCCTGATCCCTGCTCCCCACATCAAACGCAGACCTCCTTTCCACAAGGCATTCCTCACTTTCCAAGCTGATGGAGTCCACTGTTCCAGAGCTTGTGGGGGCAACATCTGACTGGCTTTTGTATTCCTTGTTTTTACTATTTTGCATATTGTAAGCTCCTTACCCATAACCACCAAATAACTAAGAGAGAAACAGAGAATGGAGGTATGTGACACCCTGCCCAGGACTGTTTACGTCTGAAGAGGTGACATGGGGTACTAACACTAGCTAGGCTTTTGCTATCACACAGACCTGGGTGCAACTCACACCATCTTCCCGCACACCCCTTTACCTCTCTATCTCTTGTTGTTCTCCATAGGAGACACTTTCCCCTGCATTATAGGATTTCTGTGTGGACTCAGGGGGAGGTTCCATGTACAAAGCATATGCCATTGCTATGTCTAGAAAAATAAAGTTCCAACAGGTCAGAAACAGAGGCAAGAGGTCACAAACTGCCATCTTTGCAGGAAGTTCTCACTTCCCGAGTTGTCCACAAACTGTCCTATGCCACATTAGGATAGAAAACAATGCTACTGTCTCTCTCTCTAAATCATTAGTCCTGAGAAGCAAGGTGGTGGGAGGAGAGTCTCAGGCAGTGAAGCCACCAAATCTGACAAGGAAGCTCTAAAACTTACTTAAGTGCTTCAGTGTGTGTGATCCATAGGGTGGCTGTATTATAGACTAGGCTAGTGGCTAGACCAGTACCTGGCTGGCATAGCACAGGAATGAGACAATAACGCCTAGGGAGGTGGGTTCATTTAGACAGAGATGGGACACAGGATTAACTGCTGGTGTACCTAGGGTGAGCTTCTCACCTCCTAACACTCTCACACCTGGATGGATTCAGACAGCCAGAGAGCTGTGAACCAGAGAGCAAGTCGTTACAAGAACAACTGCTCCTAGTTCTTAGTGGATTCTGCATCTGCTAATTCTCCTCTCCATTAAAATGTATTTATTTGTTGATTTGATTTATTATTTAGCAAATAAATTAAATCACAAACCAGTGTCTATGGCCTTCCCGGTCATTTGTAGATAGATATATACATTGCAGAAAATGTTTTAGTCACATGTTAGCTTTCCCAACACAGTCAGCAAAGAAATGGTCTTTCTGCCTCCAGTCTCACACTGCTTGTGTGTCCTTTTCATAGTCTAGGTAGTGTCCCATTTTCCACGTCTTCTGCTTTTTGTTGTGATTTCACTGGTTGAAACACCTTTTGCATAGAGTTGATGTGTTTCCAGCACTACCAAGGCTAGTGAAAAGGTTGAATATGTCTTGTGGTGAAAACGCAGGTGTTAGGGAAACTCCATGCATGAGTTATATAATGCAACTGCCGGGAGTTCAATGTAAAGGACTCAACAATGTGTATCAAATAAGTTGATGCTAAACAGGAGTCTATATATAAGACTGATTAAAATGATTGACTGGGGGGGGCTTTCAGGAACATAATCCTGAATTTCCTCTAAGAGCAATGGTTTAGTATCACCTGGTTCACCATTTTCAGGGAGTTTATTCAGTATTACTATAAATTATGGGGGCAAGCTAACAGAATCTGGTATAAAACATCAGTCAAGGGTAGAAATGGCAAGACCAGGGAGACGCAGGAAAGGGAAGGTCTTAAATGGCAGGACTAGTCATTGCCTTGCTGAGCGAGGGTTTCTAGCCATGACATATGATTTCATGTTTAATTTTACATTCTGAGGACCATGAGAAGACTGGGTTTTAAAGAAGCTCTGGCAAGGAGTCGCTGCACTGAAGCAACTCTCCAGAGATCTAAACTGTACCAGCCATTGTATATAACTTATAGACACGCATCCATCTATGTAAATAGGACTTAGGATGCCCCAGTCTGAGATGATGAGAAGCTTACTGAAGAGCTGTGCTAAACCAAACTTAGCTGTGCCAAAGGTGTGGTTGAGCAATTATCTGTAAAGAGTACACTGGGTTATATGAACAGAAACACTGCCAGTATGGATTGAAGGAAATGGTGAGGAAGGTAGATAGGGAAGGAGGCAAGTAGGCAAGCTACCAGGAGTCCTTAGCTTTTACAGGCTGTAAATATGCCTTACTTTCAAGATGAGAGGAAATGACTCCCACAGAGACTAGTAGGTAATAGTGGCTTCCATCATGGTTCTAATGGGCTAGATAGGTTTTACCCTGAGGACAGAGCTAAGGGAGAAGGATTCTTTTGAAATCATGAGGGTGACACTGTCACTGAAGTGGGTCCATGAGACAGGACAGAGTCAAATAAAGACCACACTTGAGACTTGTGATCTAACTGGGGATTAGGACTTGCTTGGGACTTACTATATATTACTTCCTTCTGATAGTTGCTTTGGGGATGGAAATGTCTATCGGAACCTAGCCCACTGTGTTTCAGAATCATATCATATATTGGGCTTCTCAGATCCACAGTGGAAGAAGGATATTGCCTTTGGGATTGCCTCATCTGTCTCTGGTTTAGACAATAGTTAGCTGAGACTTAAGCATTCAGAGTGGAAGCTGGAATGAGTTATAGTTTTTATGGCTACAGAGGTAGAGTAAACATATTTTGCATGTGAGAGCAACATAGATTTCAGGGCAACAGATGTGAAATGCTATATACCACATTCCTCAAAATTCATATGTTGAGGCTCTACTTTCCAACAGAATAGTATTTGGTACCTGGGCCTTTGAGAACTGCTGTGGGACATTGGTCTATATCCTGTCAATTATATTTTAAATAAACGCTGATTGGCCAGTAGCCAGGCAGAAAGTATAGGTGGGACAACCGGACAGGAAGTAGAAGCCAGTCAATGAAGACAGGAGAATTCTGGGAAGAAGGAAGCAGATTGTGCAGTCCTGGCCCAGACACAGAAGAAGGAAGAGGTGACTGCCTCGCCGAAAAAGGTACCGAGCCATGTGGCTAACATAGACAAGAATAATGGGCTAATATAAGTTATAAGAGTTAACAAGAAGCCTGAGCTAATGGGACAATCAGTTCATAACTAATGTAGACCTCTGTGTGATTTCTTTGGGACTTAACAACTGTGAGAACCGGACAGGACAGAAAACCTCAGACAACAGAGAACTAATTGGATTTCGTGAGTTCAGGGGACATTGAGGTCAACACCCCTTCCTGTGGTAGTAGGACTGGTATACTTGTAGGAAAAGACACCATAGAGTTTGTAGTCCCTTGTCCTTACCTTCTCCCATGTGAGAATACAGCAAAGGCAGCCATGAGTAAGCCAGGAAGAAAATCCCTCCACCTGAAATTAAAGTTGCTGTTTTGATCTTGGATTTCCAGTCCTCACAACTGTGAAACAGTGCTATTTTCATTTCAGTAATCCAGACTGTGGCATTTTGCAAGGCACCTGTGCAGACGAAAAGAGTGTGCAAGCTCTGAAGTTCTTAAAGGCAGTTTTGGAGGCAAAGTAGGAGTCAGTGTGTGCAGTGCGACAATGGTCTTTTATCCTGTCACTTGTATTATTTTTAATAAAATGCTGATTGGCCAGTAGCCAGCCAGGAAGTAGAGGTGGGGAGATGGTGACCAGGCTGGAAGTAGAGGCATGACAATGAGAATTATGGGAAGAGGAAAGTTTTAATCTGCAGTTGTCACCCAGACACAGAAGAAGCCAGACACAGAGCAAGCAAGGTGTGACTGCCTCACCAAAAAAGATACCAAGCCATGTGGCTAACACAGACAAGTATTTCGGGCTAATATAAGTTATAAGAGTTAACAAGAGTCCTGAGCTACTAGGCCAACCAGTTTATAATTAATGCAAACCTCTGTGTGATTTCTTTGAGACTTAACAACTACAGGAACCGGGAAGGACAGAAACCTCAGTCAACAAGTGTGTGTGTGTGTGTGTGTGTGTGTGTGTGTGTGCTCATGCAGGTAGCAATCAGCTTGGGTGTTATATAAGTGGTTATGTTTTCATTAGGAAACTCCTTCAGAGAAGGAAAATGGCTCAGTACTCTAAATCAAATTCCTTCTTTCATCTGATTAAACATACACATAGATAGAATATTACATTCTGCACTATTCAGAACATAGTGAAGTCTCCTGGATTGGTAGGAAGGAGAGTTGAGTCCAGAGCCCAGTTTTGCAATCAACCAGCTAACCATGCTCCAGTTTTCTGAATAGTTTAATGCATATAATCTCATTGTGTCTGCTCTGCCCAGATCATACGGTCGTTGCAGGAGAGGAATAGAGCACGTTTGTAAAGAGATGTTTAAAGCCTATAAAAATGCAAAGCATGATCCCAGTGGAAACAGAAATGGCCTCTGCATTGCTGGAAACCCAAGCCTGAAATAATTTTTGAAAGGGAGAAATTCACTTAGGACTTTCTAAGTGTCACATTCCTCTCCATGGCTTGGGATCACCAGACAACCCAAGAAATGCTACATGAGGAACATAATCTCTACACTATGATGGCAGTCACTTAGATGGGGCTCCATTTTCTGCTCACATATCTCTGAACAAACCCTCCTACATGTCTACAGGTCCTGCCCCAGTTAAAATTCTGCAAACAAATAGCAATCACAATCACCATTACCACAATAAGAGCAAACCCACAGAGTGGAATGAAAGTGGAGGCTCAACCAATCCAGCTGCAAGTATCTGTGCACTTGTTAGTGCTTGGGGTGGCTGCAAACAGTTAGGGAGGTACCCATAGCCTAAAGCGGTCAGGTAGTCCCAGAGATGTCCCATTCAGTTCTGTGACAGGCGCTAGCAGTATACGTCAAGATGCAAGATTTTAGAGGAGGTGGAAAGGGGAAAAGTTGAACTAATTATGGAAATTCCTGCTGAAAACAAGAGACTGGAGCTGGGCACTGATGGCTGACCAAGACTGTATATGGGAAAAAAATAGTTTTACAAGTGCGAATGTGGGTGCAGGAAGCTCTACGTGAATCTGCTGGCTGGGATTGTGCAGGCAGAATGGCATCCATCTTGAATCAGTATACGGGCGGAGTCATCAGCAAAGTGTTCACAAACATCAGGGGTTCTGCTCCTTTCTCCTAAAGAACAAGATCCTTAAAGTGCATGAGCTGTGGAGATTTTAAGTATGAAAATAGAGGGTACTGGGAAGGTGACTTGGTGGGTGAAGTGATTTCTGTGCAAGCATGAGAATCTAGTTTGGATGTCCAGCACTTATTTAGAAGGCCAGGCATAGTGGTGTCTGCCTATAATTCCAGCAGTGAATAGACAGAGAAGAATTTCCCAGAGCTCGCTAGCCAGCCAGTCTTGTTAAATCAGGTTGGGTAAGAGATCATGCCTCAAAAACTAAGGTGAAAAGAGACAGATATCAACTTCTGGCCTCCACACAAACACACACACACATGCACACACACACACACGAATACATGCACTCACACAGAACACACACACATACACACACAAACACACACAATGATGTTCAAAATTACTTCTGTGGCCATGTTGACCAATATTAATATCCCTTGCCTTAAAAAGAAAAACATGGCCAAAAAGTACAGAAACACCATCTGCCCGATCATTACTGCAGGGTTTCTATGCAGGCTATGTTTCGATGCGCGGTTGATTTTGGTTGACTCAACCCTGTTCCTGCTCCTGCCCTGTAAGATTTAAATATTTGCTGGGGAAGACTACAATACAATGAAATGACATGTACTCAGGTGACAGGCAGAGCTATGTCACCCAAATCCCTGAGGGGAAAAGGCTCCTTGGCAGGGTTCTGCATGAGAGCTCTCCTGGGACAGGGTAATAGCAAACTGGCAGTGCAGTCGTATGCTTAGCAAGCAAGGCTCACGTGCAGTTTAGAAAAGGGCCGATGTGGATGACTGTGTGTGTAGGAGGGGTGGAGGGACAGGAAGCCTTAAGGTCAAAGTCTGGAGAGCTATGCAATCCTGTCTTCTGGATGCAGTGCAACTGTTGCAATCATGAACACACAGCGGCTGCAGCTGCCTGCGTAAGACTTGCACCTCCCCCCATGCACACAGGCAGAAGTAAGAGGAGGAGTAGTCGTGAAGAAGTGGGTGGGGAACAGGGTAATGGGGGAGCATAATTACACTATGTTATATACATGTGTGAAATTGCCGAAATTAAAACAGAATTGAATGTGAGCTGAAAGATTTGAAGTTGCCAGGCACTGAGGGAAGCAGGCAGAGTTGGAAAGTTGAGGCCAGCTTTTGCTGTTGGGATTCTTCCGTTCTGCCATCTTTGTGTGGCATCTCTGTGCTCCAGTTCTTCTGCGCCTGGGACACCCTTCCCTTTGCTTAGGCTTTTGCTGTGAACTCGAAACAACCTGCCTGTCCCTTCCAGCCCCAGTCTTACACTGCCAGCCCTTGCAGGCAGCCATGAGAATCCCACCCTAACTTGCAGCCTTTCTGCTAGCAAAGCTCTTACTGGGGGGGGGGGGGGGGGGGGGGGGGGGGGGGGGGCTGTCTCTCTCTCTCTCTCACACACACACACAGAGGGAGGGACACGGGGGGGGGGGGGGGGGGGGGAGCTACAGAGTGCTTGCTGCCTTTGTGGTTGGCTGTGGAGAGGGCAAGCTGGACTTTCTTTACAGAGACCTTCTCACCTCCTCAAAGCAGCAGACAGTGGCTTCTGGGGCTCAGAGACTTTCTTTTTAAAATCAAACACCTGCTTTTATTATCCAAATGTTCTTGAGGAAGGAACGACAACAAAAAATTATTCCAAAGCAGAGCCGTTGGCTGCAGTTCAAATTAGTGAGGTGCTCGGGTAATGATTGACACAGAGATAAATGAAACAGAGTAGGAAGCATCAAAATATTAACAAAATGACAGGAGCATGATGACATGGTTCTAAATAAACAAGCCAAGGAAATTTGATAAAGAAAGGACATTCGTTTCAACAATGGTTTTGAAAGAACTGAGCATCCGTCATAGGAAAGGCTTTCATTCTGACCTCACACTTGACCCGCAAATTAATTCAGAATTAATGGTGATAGAACTGGGTTGGGGGGAAAGGGAGGGCAGACCAGGATCTCCTAGTATCTTGACAGAAATTTAAGCCTTAGCTTTGGTTCACTAAAATGGGACAAAGCTAAACAGACAGTCCTCAGAAAAACATAGCCTTCTGCTAGCTCAGCAGGTACCCCATGGCCCAGTCTGGTGGCTCAGCAGGCTCCCAAAGCCCCTTTGCTGGCTCAGCAGGCACCCCCAGTCTTCTGATAACTAAAGATAGCTTTCCCTACACTGCTGCTGGAAGGTACCTAATCACTAGATTCTTCCACCAATCAGCGCCCATACTAATCTTTTCCTCCACCAATCAGCCCCAGATTAACTCTTCCTCTCTGGAATTCCCATAAATTCACTTAAAAGGAGCTTGTGATCTTCTTTGGGGGTCACCAAATGTCACACTGGAATTGATAAAGCGCTCTTGTTACTGCATATGAGGCTGTTGATCTTCTTTGGGGGCTTTTCTCAGATCCTAGGTAGACTCAAGTGTAGAAACTAAACAATGACATTTCTAGAACGAAAAATGAGAGGCTATTTCCTATCTCAGAATAGACAAAATGATTTTGTAAAAGGCAATAAACGTAAAACGTATTATAAGTTGAATTTCATCAAAACAAAAAACTTTTTAATAGAGATATTACTTAAATCGTGAATAGGCAACTCTCAACGTGTGGAAATGACAAAGGACTTACTAAAGAACACGTGCAAATCAATAGCAAATAACAATAATCCAATAAAATGTGCTCAGAGGCTTAAGTGGACATTTCACAGAGGAAGATCAGAATGGCCAATAAGCCTATAAAAATGGAAAGGGGCTAACCAGGGAAACAGAAGTCAGAACCTCATTGAATACCATGGGCTGAGACCTGGAGAAGCACACTGGTCATGGGCTGGGACTGCTTACGATGAATGACAGATACCTCCCCAAGAGTAATTTCTCAGATGAAGAGAAAGAGAGAGAGAGAGAGAGACTAGACTGAAGGTCTCCATCGGGTCTCCTCAGAGCTTGGGGAACCCTGCAGAAGAGAGTGTGTAAGGACTATAGGAGCCAGACTGGATGGAGGACACCAGGAGACCATGGCCCACTGAATTAACTAAGCAGGGCTCATATGGAGTCACAGAGACTGAAGAGGCAGGAATAGGCAGGGCCTGAATGGGTCTGCACCAGGTCCTCGGTGTATGTGTTATGGCTGCTAGCTTGGCCATTTTGTGGGACTCCTAAGAGTGGGAGCAGGCATATCTCTAACTCGTTTTGCCTGTTCTTGAGACTCTTTTCACCCTATCAGTCTCCATATGAAGGCTTTTCCCTTGTCATATTGTGTTCTGATTTGTTGTGTTTGGTCATTGTCTTTGGAGGCCTGCTCTTTCCTGAAGGAAAAGGAGAGGGAGTAGATGTGGGGGAGAGGAAATGTGTGTGTGAGGGGTAGAGCGGGAGGAGTTGAGGGAGGGATGTTGTATATTAAAGAAGAATCTACTTTTTAAAACTGTGTTTTAAAGTAATATTTTTCCTGAACAGTACAGAATTTGATAGTAGCTAATCACATGATGCTATAGCACCCTCAACCCTCTAGAAAGCCCTCATTTTCTCAGCTGGTGGCAGCCTAGAAACAGCAGTGAGGATGCCATAGCTGGTTGTCTTAGTTCCCTTCCTATTGCTGTAAAAAGCACCACAACCAACACAACTTATAAAAGAAAGTGTTTAATGTGGGACTCACAGTTCCAGAAGGATAGAGTCTGTGATCATCGTGGTCAGGAGCATGGCCCTAGACATGTAGGCATGGTGCTGTAGCTGTAGCTGAGAGCTCACATCTTCAACCTCAAGAACCCGACAGACAGCTAAATGAGAATGGCACAGCTTTTGAAATCTCAAAACCTACCTCCCAGTGACACACGTTGCCCAACAAGGCCACACCCACTAAACCTCAAACAGTTCTAATAACTAAGGACCAAACATTCAAATATATGAGCCTATGAAGGCCATTCTCATTCAAACCACCTCACCGGCCCTCTTCATCTCTTCAATTCTAACATGCCTTTGTTCCTGGTATTTATGGTTCCTGGGGGGAATTCAAAACCCAGTGCTCACCCCTTCACCTCCGGAATCCAGTATGAACCATCAGAACTTGCTCTTGGCTCCTGGCACACAATGTTGAATCAACATTATCTGATCTACTCCAGATCTTTCCTTTCTTCCTGCCCCCTTACTTTCTTTCTTCCAGTTTCTTTCCTTCTCCCTAGATTTTTCATGAATTTGTTTAATTTCTCTTCCATCTGTTTCCTAGTACCCCCACATGCACTTTCTCTCTTTGCTTCAGATAAAGAAGTTCGTTACAACCACAAACCCTTTTCTTTTTGTTTCTGGGAATCAACTGTGCTGCATTTTCTGAGAAACTAATAATAGGAAAGGATTTTAGGGGCAAGGGCCACCATCAAGAACAACATGGCTGAGGGCACACACAGTGACTGTGCATATTACCTGCTTTGAGAGCTGCAGCCCAGCCCTTTCACCCATAGCGTGGTGGATTACTATCAGAACACCTTGCTTGCCCCATCTCAAAGAGAGTTTGAAGTATTAATTAATGAGTGATTAGTTCAGCCTCATAAGTTATCACTCTAATGAAATGGGTATTGAAGCAGGAACCACAGCCAGTCTAAGTGTGTTACTGCTATTTGAACAGACCTCTTTTATCCAATAATGAGGAGGTATAAGATGGAGCTTAATGGAAATAATTTGATGCTAGAAAATTGTTCATCTGGTATAAGCAATTCATCTCTGTTAATCCATCCCAGGTCACATGGAAAATGGCTCGTTGGTAGGATCTATAGAGGCTTTTGCTTTCTTGTATTCTTTGCTACCTCTCTGGAGAAAACCAACAGGTTGACTGGTACCCACACTGTAATCCTAGGTAATCCATGCTACGTAGTCAAGTTCAGTGATTTGGGGTAATATCTACATCTTGAAAGCTCAATAAAAACAAGCTTTGGGGTAGAAGCATTCTCCTTGTCTCTCACTTAACTTGTATCATGTCTATTAATTGTGGTAACCAAATTAAAATTGAATTTTGGTTATTGACTTAAAATAAATAAGGAAATTAGAATACATTCCTGTGAAATCCAGAGGGTTTATAGAAGGTACAGATAATTGATTAAATCTTATTAATTTCTCTGTGCAGTCATTCTCCTTTTATGTATTCTGTTAGAGCTAACAGTTCAAATGCTTCTTTCATGCCCTTACAGTGTGCTTCCTCGCTTCCTTATCCAGCCCTGACCAGCTCTGCCTCATTCACCTGTGACAGGGTTTCCATTTTCATCTTAGTCAAAACAAAGCCCTTGGCCAAGCTACTCTTTGCCATTCTAATCCCCAGGTTAACTCTACACGATCCTTTTGGAAGGGCTTCTCAGGAAAATTTTGATAATTTAGTATAAGATCTTTCCACTTTCCCTTTTTAGAAGTACAGTGGGGTTTAGATAGCTGTTATAGCCGTTCCTTGAGGACTTGCATTCTTTATTCTTGTGCACTGTGTATGGGCCAATTCAGAAAGAATTTATAGTATTAATTAATATAGTATAGTTTATTATTATTATTATATTAACTAATGTAATACATATTCTACAGTATATTATAGAATCTCAATTTGAAAGGGGACAGCATGAAAAAAAATGAAATTCATAAGGAAATAATGGTGTTGATTAGATGGCCCAGCGGATAAAGCTACCTGCCATAAAACCTGATGACCTATATTCAACCCATGTGGTGGAGGGAGCGAACTGACTCCTGTAGGGTGTCCTCTGACACACACACACACACACACACACACACACACCACACACACACCTGCTTTCTTACACACAAATATATTTTTAAAAGGTTTTTTCTCCTTACTTTACTGCATGGAGCTCTTTATGTAACCGTGGACAACTTTCCTAGTCTTTCAAAGCCTCACTTTACTTATCTGTAAATTGAAGATAATTATACCTCCCAGGGTCACTATTAAAATCAAATAGGGATAATTGATGTGAAATGCTTTGAAAAATAAGAGTTCTGTGCTAAGCTAAGATTAGCAATGCAGTGGCGCCTGACGAAACCTGAAGGGCTGGCCTTTCCCCTTCCCAGCTGCTCCCTGTAAGGCTTCTCTCAGCTCCCACTTGCGTCTCTAATTAGGTCAGTGACCATTAGGGCTCCAGTTCCCAGTGTCCCAAACCAAAGCCAGAACCTTCCTGCAGAAACTGAAATTCATTTGCTATATAGCATGGTTAATTGGGTCACCATATTAGCCACCCACTGCTGAAGTACGGGAACTATTTTGACTTGGATGGTAATGTCCCAGCACTGAGGGGATCATTCCAGTTAAACCTAATGTCCATCCTAAAACACAGATATCAACGGCCTGACAGTTTCTGGGGTCTGGGGTTAGGCATTTAGAAGTTTAGAGTGGTTTCTTCAGAAGGCTCCGGGTTGTCCCATGCCTCTGTTCATGCTGGGAGATCACCAGATCACATTTGAAGCATCATGCTAGTCTCTGTCCCCAGGTCTACCTGGACTTCTTCCCTGTACTCACCGATTCTCCTTTCAGGACACAAACTCAGAAATCCACCACTATCTCACTATCTTGTCTTCTCTCAGTTGCATCTGTGAAAAATCCCTTCAAAATGTCAGTCCTGGGTATTGGGGAGTAAGGCTCGAACATGTATGTCAGGGCAGTGTGATGATAGTTCCTGAAAAGGCTATCCTTCATTTCTTAAAGTGTTCTGATTTTGAAGATACTGTTGCTAATTGTTGGGGTCCCGCCAGATTTATTCATCCTTACTTGAAGGTTTGGGAGGTAATTCTGTAGATGTGTTGCTTTTATTGGTTAATGAATAAAGCTGCTTTCAGCCAATGGCTTAACAGAGTAAAGCCAGGTGGGAGATCTGAACAGAGATGTAGGAAGAAAGTAGGCGGAGTCAGGGAGAGTCCATGTAGCCACCACCAGAGACAGACACACTGGAACCTTGCCAGTAAGCCACAGCCATGTGGTGATACACAGATTAATAGGAACGGGATAGTTTAGAATGTAAGAGATAACCGATAAGAAGCTAGAGCTAATAGGCCAGGCAGTGGTTTAAATAATATTGTTTCTGTGTGATTATTTCAAGTCAGGGGTGGCCAGGAAATGAACAAACAGCCTCCAACAACAGGAAAGGGTGAGTATTAAGAAAGAAATAGACAGGAGACAACAGATAGAATCAGGAAGGTATCCAGTGAATGTTGTGATCTGCCTCTAGTTTATTACTCAAAGTTCTTATATACTCCAATCAAAAAATGGGGGGGGGGCTTCTTTACCATGACACAGACAGCAAGCAAAGTAATCTCCTTCTCATGTCTCCAAACATCAAGTAACCACACCCTAGAACAAAATATCCTTTTATCTAGGCAAAGCATCCTGTAGCCACTCCTCAGGTCAAAACATCCCATTGTATAATCCTGAAGGAACAAGAATAGGTGTGAGCTCTCTGACCGCTACTCAAAGTGGAATGGATTCATTTCTATGGGCTCGGACAGCTAATTACCCCAAATGTTAACTTCTTACTCTCTCCCGACTGTCTCAAAAACATTCAGAGCCAAGAAGGATGGATCTTTGCATTTTACTCATGCGAATATGTATCCACTCCATCCACGTGCGTTTCTAGCATCTCTAGCTTTATTTTGACCCACTAGACTACCACTATTAACCTCCTGTGTTACTCCTCACACTCCAAGGTTAACCTTCTCTTGACTATCTACTAATACCTTATTCTCAGATTGAGCTTTCAGTTGTCCACCTGCTCAGTCAGACCCTCAATGGCCCAGTGGTCCATGCAGAACCCTATTTCAACGACACAGGATAGTTCATGCTTTGAGTGATGTATAATTTAAAACTCATGTGCCTTTGTCTCCTCCTCCTAGGAAAATAGTATCTGAAGCTTTTGACCGTTTTCCTACTTTATAGAAAAGACACAAAGTTAAATGAATATCATGCTTGCTCCTGTTCAGCTGTATGTATTAGGGCTCATTTGGAATTCTTAAATTAAGAGGGAAGGTGGGGGAAAAACAAACAAACAAGAAGTGAAGAAGAGAGACATTCATCTGGAGGTCAGACATTGGCAAGTTGTTAGCACCCTCAGAAGAGCTTCTTCAGATACATATCTGAATTTGGGTAAAGGGCACGTGTGCTCTGTGCTCTGTGGTGTGAAGAGAGTCGATCTTTTGTAGACTTGGTACCGCTTACTGCTTTGTCTTCATACAACCTGGCGAGATCACATGGGAGGCTATTTTAGAGGCCGAGTGGGTTTTGAGCCACAGACGGTGGAGGCACACACATGACATCTGTCTTCTTTCTCTGCTTCCTCACGAAAACTGTAGCATTTCTGACAGATTTCATCTCCCAGGAACGAGAGTAAGTCGGAGTGGTTTCTAAACCACCAAATGTGGCCTGAATTCAGCTACACAAATGGGTAACAGATTACTGTGAGGGGGACAGGAGGGTTGACAGCTCCAAAAATATACAAAACGAAGTGGGGAGTTTCTTCTATCGAGAACTTTGGACGGAAAGCTTATCCAGAAAGTTCTGTAGGAAATGTTTCCTCTTGAAAGTCTTAAAACACCTACAAGGAAAAAGAGAGCAGAGAAACACCCTTTATGAAAGGCTAAGGAAGTGAAGGTATTAAGACTGTCTGAGAGTTAAAAGTCAGTCTTTGGCATTGAAGCAGTATGATCGGTATATGCTTTAAAGGACCAAAACCTAGAGAACTCCAAAGCATCTAGGGTGGTTTCTTTTGGGTTCCAATCAAATCACTTGGAGAAAAGAGAGTTTTCTTTTTATAAAAGTGTTGGGGGAAGGGAACAGCTCTGGCATGGTCAGACTAAAATACTAATAAGATGCATTGGAACTTCTTTAATTAAATTAAAAACAAGCTGGTTTATGGTACTGGTAATGCAGTGTCTCAGAATGGACGAGTTGCAAAGAAAAGAGATTTTTATTGGCTTGAGGTTCTGGTCCCAAGTTACGGGACTAAATCAGGTTACTAAGGCTTTGCTGGCAGAGTATCAAGGTAATACAGTGTACCACATGGTGGGAGTAGGGAGTGAGAGAGAGTATGTGTAATATTTGTGTGCATGTGAGTGTGTATATGTATGTGTGTGCATGTCCACATGTGTGTCTGATCTCTCCATTTTTTTTAAATTTATTTATTTATTTATTAAAGATTTCTGTCTCTTCCCCACCACCGCCTCCCCTTTCCCTCCCCCTCCCCCAACCAAATCCCCCTCCCTCGTCAGCCCAAAAAGCAATCAGGGTTCCTGCCCTGTGGGAAGTCCAAGGACCACCCACCTCCATCCAGGTCTAGTAAGGTGAGCATCCACGAAACTGCCTAGGCTCCCACGAAACCAGTAGGTCCAGTAGAATCAAAAACCCATTGCCATTGTTCTTGAGGTCTCAGTAGTCCTCCTTGTCCGCTATGTTCAGCGAGACCAGTTTTGACCCAGGCTTTTTCAGACCCAGGCCAGCTGGCCTTTGGTGAGTTCCTGATAGAACATCCCCATTGTCTCAGTGTATGGGTGCACCCCTCGCGGTCCTGAGTTCCTTGCTTGTGCTCTCTCTCCTTCTGCTCCCTATTTGGACCTTGAGATTTCAGTCCGGTGCAGAATTAAGTCACTGGGGCTCTGTAGACAGAAATTTCTGTCCCATATAGTCCCACACCTGCTCAGTCCCAAAGAAACACACAGAGGCTTATATTAATTGTAAACTGTTTGGCATATTAGCTCAGGCTTATTATTAACTAGTTCTTTCAACTTAAACTAACCCATAATTTTTGTCTATGGTTAGCCATATGACTTGGTACCTTCCTCTGCATTTAGGTGATGCTGTGTCTCTGCCTTTCCTATTCCCAGAATTCTTCTAGTCTTATTGCACCACCTATAGTCCTGCCTGGCTACTAGTCAATCAGCATTTTATTAAACCAATACAAGTGAGCAATCTTTACAGTGTATAAGAACATTCTCCCACAGAAGGGCTCCAATCTCATAGATAGAGGGCATTGTTAAATCTTGTTCTCTTTTAGAGCTCCACCACAACTTGAAGTTTCACTTTCTTAATTCCCCACAGTGGGGACTATTTTAGCAAAGAAATCCATGGAGGACACAACAACATATCCTGACCACAGCATTGATGAAAAATCAGAGTTAAATTTCAAGCGTCCTAGTCATGCATCTGGGCTCGTGTTTCTCTAGTACATGATAAAGATGGTTGAAAAAAATAGCACAGTGGACTCCAGAGTAACTAGAACCAGAGCTTGGTATGAACAAATTATCACACCATAGCTTCATTCAACATTATAGTTTTAATTATTTTTTTTGTGGTGGGGGTCTTACTGTGAAGCTGTCTTACTTAGGGCTTCTATTGCTGTGAAGAGATACCATGACCACTGCAGCTCTCATAAAGAAAAACATTTCAACTGGAGTGGCTTATATTCTTAGAGGTTTAGTCCATTATCATCCCTGTACAATATGGTGACCTGCAGGCAGATATAGTGTTGAAACCAAGAGTCCTGCATCTTTTTTTATTATTATTTATTTTACATACCAACCACAATTCCCTCTTCCTCCCCTTCTCTTGCTTCTCTATCCCCACCCCTATTCACTCCTCAGAAAGGGTAAGGCAACCCTTTCTATGGAGAGGCAACAAAGCCTAGCACATCAAGTTGAGGCAGGTCCAAGTTCTTCCCCCCTGCATCAAGCTAAACAAGGCGTCCCAGCACAGGAAATGGGCTCCAAAAAGGCATTTGAGTCCTACCTCTTAATAGGCAGGTGGCAGGAAGTGGTCTATATCACTGGGAATAGCTTGGGCATATATGAGACATCAAAGCCTGCCTCCATGGAGACACACTTCCTCCAACAAGTCCATACCTACTCCAGCAAAGTCACACCTCCTAATAGTGCCACTCCCTTTGGGGGGACATTTTCTTTCAAACTTCCACAGTAGCCCAGGCTGGCTTCAAACTTGTGAACTCAGGATCCTTTTACCCCAGTCTAACACTGTTGCAGGATATTTGGTAGCACTTTGAAACTCAGAAAGCATGTTAATAAACTATATCTTGGATCGGGGGTAAATTTAGTCAATGACTAGTTGTCAAGAATCAGCCATAGAGAGTACAGAGAACCCAGGAACATGGGTAAAGAGATGCACAGGAAGAAGTAGGAAAGGCTTTAAAGAGTTGTGGTGGTTTTGGTTTGGGATGAATGAAGAAATATTTTCTTGCTTGGTCTCCAGACAAAAGAAAGGTCAGCTGGTTGCTTCTTGGCCTCTCTGAGTTATCAGGCTTTAACCCCAACATCTGATTTCCAGTATTTATTGGTAGATAGAATGACAGAGACTTTAGCTAAAAACTACATTTGGAGATAGTGGCAGAGCAGGTGCCAGCAGGACCAGAAATCTTGCCAGGCCACAGCTTGCGTGGCAGTGCATTGGCTGTGGAGCAGCAGGACTACATACGGTAGCAAAAATATCAGTAGATTCAAGTGTAGTCACTGAGCCAGTGGAAAAACAGCACTCAATCCTTAGACACAGTTTAGTCTATACATTTTGTATTCATCAGTCCATTTGGCTATAGTGAACATAAGGCCATTACGTTATATATGTAAATAATTACCTACTTAAGGAAATCCACAGTGGACACGATGACAGATCCTTTTCTTTCCAGCATTTTCTCTTCTGTCATGTCTGACTACTCCCCGTCTGAAGCAGGTCTTTACAGGTGAAACAGGGCCATTCTCATCTCAGAGTCCAGGAATAGACACATGGTTTTAGGGTTGCTACTTTAGGTGGGATTTCATTATGACCGATTACATCATTGGCCAGTGGTGGTCAGCTTGCCTACCAACACCATCCCTGGGGGATGATGAGGCTGAAAAGTCTCAGTTCTCTAATTAGGTGTCAGTCTTTCTAGCAACAAGCCCAATTGTGAAGTTGCCTAAGGGGCATTAGCCATCAGTTGGCTCATTAGCTAATAAGGGCGCTCGTTATTCTGGTGAAACCAAAGGGTTTAGAAGCTCGTTCCAGAAAAACCAGTGAACTAAGTAAGACACACATATATTCACACACACATACACACACACATTCACACACATACACTCATGCATGCATCCTAAGGTTTATGACAGTATCACTAGTGTTATGATAACGTTATGATAAAACATACATTCACACACACGTACACATACATACAAACACACACACACGCACACACGCATCCTAAGATTTACACACAGTTTCACCAGCGTTATGATAACACATACATTCACACACACACATTCACACACATTCATACACACATACACATAGACACACACACACACACATGCATACACGCTTCCTAAGATTTACACACAGTTTCAACAGCTTTACAGTAACTCTTGAGTCTGTGCCATGGGGAACAAAGGACCTTGTCTCATCCTTAATCCTCTAATTGCTTTCATTGACCACTTGCCCTTAGCCTAGCTAGCAGCTGGGTTTCATGATGTGGGAATGATTTCTTACTAATAAAGAAACTGCCTTGGCCCATTTTATTGGATAGAAAATTAGGTAGGCGGAGTATACAGAAGAGAATTCTGGGAGAAAGAAGGTTAGAGGAAGAGTCGCCATGATGCTCCCACTCCAGACAGACGCAGGTTAAGATCCTCTCTGGTAAGCCAACTCATGGGCTACACAGAATATTAGAAATGGGTTAGAACAATATGTAAGAGCCAATAAGAAACTGGGCCTAGCCGGGCCAGGCAGTGTTTGAAAGAATACAGTTTCCGTGTAATTATTTCTGGGCATAAGCTAGCCATGCGGGCGGCCGGGTGCCGGGGACGCAGCCCTGCCACCGCTCCTGTTTCAACCAGATGGCGCCCAACGTGGGGCTCGAACCCACGATCCTGAGATTAAGAGTCTCATGCTCTACCGACTGAGCTAGCCGGGCCAGGCAGTGTTTGAAAGAATACAGTTTCCGTGTAATTATTTCGGGCATAAACTAGCCATGCGGGCGGCCGGGTGCCGGGGACGCAGCCCCGCCGCTCTTATTTCAACAGTTTCATATTCATCTGAAGATTTCAAAACGCCTCTTGCTAGCTAGCTGTTGTGTGCTAGTTAGGAACCCTTTTGGTGTAGTTTTCCTTGCTCAGAATTCAGAGCTGCTTCTGCCTCCTGACTTCACACGGAGCGATGCATTACCTTGCCACCTCTTCTGTCCTCCTTGAAGCTTTCAGTTGAGTGGAGAAAGTGAGATTGGATAAACAGGCTCTATACCATCTTGAGGCAGCTGGGTTATATTAAGTTATTAAGTGCGTACAATCAACAACGCTACACTCGGCTTGCGTTCCTTGGGCTTTAGCACTTTGGATAAGCTAACAAACTACTTCGAACTGCCCACATCTCAGATGCCTCACTGAAGACTTTCTCTAAAACTGCAGAGAGCTGTCCTATCTAAGCACAAAGCAAACCCAGAGAGCGCTAAGAGACACCTAAAGAAAGGGTGTCACCCACGACCCACAGTATTCCTAATATAAATATGCCAGGTGGGATAACCCCGAGGTGTGCATCCCACACTGTTCCCAAAGTTCTGCATGGGGTAAAACAGCAGCAGCACCAGCAATGTGGTTTGATGGGCCCATGCCCCATCCCTCCTATTCCCAAAGCATTTCTCAAGAATCATCTTTTATGTCTCCATCAACTCTGTCCCCTCAGCGCTCAGGGAACTCTGCAGAAGAAGAAGCAGAAAGAGTGTAAGAGCCAGAGGAGATGGAGGATGGCAAGCAACCAAGGTTTCTAGACATGGCAGGGCTGGTACAAATGTATGAGCTCACAGAGCCTGGCAGCATGCACAGGACCCGCACAGGTTCACCAGGGTCCTCACAAGATGGAGCCTAGAGTTGAAGGGAGAAGTGGATACACACCTCCATCCCTAGCCCTGAAGCCGCTTTTGATAACCACTTGCAAATGGAAAATTTGCTTTCTTGGAGGGAGTCTTTTTGGGGAACGACTCTTAATGGCAGGCCCCACGCCCAGCAGTGGATGGCCAACAGAAAATGAATTCTACAGCATCTTTGGAGGTTCTTTGTTTCATAATGTGTCAGGGCGTTTTCCCCTCCTACCTTTCAAGTCCTTTGCATATGTGATGTGGGAGTGATTTCTTATTAATAAAGAAACTGCCTTGGCCCATTTTATTGGATAGAAAATTAGGTAGGCGGAGTAGACAGAGGAGAATGCTGGGAAAAAGAAGCTGTGTGAGGAGTCGCCATGGTTCTCCCGCTCCAGACAGACGCAGGTTAAGATCCTCCCTGGTAAGCCAGCTCGTGGGCTACACAGAATATTAGAAATGGGTTAGAACAATATGTAAGAGCTAGCCATAAGGAACTGGAACTATCCGGGCCAGGCAGTGTTTGAAAGAATACAGTTTCCGTGTAATTATTTCTGGGCATAAGCTAGCCATGCGGGCGGCCGGGTGCCGGGGACGCAGCCCTGCCACCGCTCCTGTTTCAACACATATGTGTTATAGCTTTCAGTTTTGTGGTTTTATGGGATTCCTGTGTGTGTGAACATGTGTGTCTCCACGACTATATATGTTTCTAGTGCTTTTACTTTTTGTTTTCTTATTTGGTTGTTTTGTCACATTGCAATTTGTTTTTTTTTGTTTGTTTGTTTATCTTTTTATTTTATTATCATTTGCCACTAAATAGATGTCTGTTTGCTTTCTAAAGAGACAAAAAGAATGTGGATCTTGATTAGACAGGAAGGAGGGTAGAAGGAACTGGGAGGTGTAAGGAACGGGAAACTATAGTGGTAATATATTGTATGAAATAAAAACGATTTTTTTAACTAAAGAAAAAATGAAAGAGAATCTACTTCTAAATAAACTATAGCCACTGGGGGCTTCTCAAGATTGGCTTCCAGAGGACCATAAGCTAGTCTGCTACCCAGAAAGCTCTGCAATTGTAAATTTTAGGCTATACCATGATTCAACAAGTTTAAAATCCACAGGACACCGGTTCTAATAGTGACTCACCAATTACAATCCACGGCAAATGAGCTGACATTTTACAATCCCTTACTCCGCTCTGAAGTTGTGAAAACATATTCCCACAGCATCTGCTTCATTTATTTGCTTCAGGCCAACAGCCAGGCGGGTAAGTTGCAGACACGTTTGCAGTATAAAGGGAACACTCGGGGAATGTCAAGCTTCCCGCATCGCTATTGAGTGCTGCATCGCCATATCGGCTACCTCCACAATAAACGGAATAATCACACTGCTGCAGTTCTCAGGCTGTTGTGGGGATGAGTCCTAAATACTGCTGTGAGTGAGGCCCACGGTACATATGGAAGTACTATGCACGTGTTAAACAACAGACTGATACAGTCTATTTAAGACTACCCGAGCGAACAGATCAAGGAATGCTACTACTTACAATTGCTATTATTTTTTTCTCTTGTCTATTTATGGCTAAAAATGCCCCCCCCCCCCAATCAGTAGGTTTTCTGGTCACTCAGCTTTAATCTAAGCATGCACAGTCCTTCGTTGCTGTTGATTGAAAATCAGAAATGATAAATCAATAAAAGCCTAGAATAACTTTCAAGAGATGGCCATGATTTCTATCACAGTCTGGATCCCAAATGTCTCCCGAAGGTCCATGTGCTTCATCTCCAGGGTGTTGCTATAGGGAGAGAGTGGAACTGTTATGAGGTAGGGCCTAGTGGCATGTCTATGGGGGGGCCCTCTGAGAGAATAATGAGAGCCAAACCCCCCATTTTGTCCTCTTGTTCCCTTCCTCATCATGAGGCTGACTTCACCACATGCTACCACCTTGATGTGCTTCCTCAGCAAGGCTCAGTGAAGCAGGGTCCCATCACCAACCGGAAACCCTAGCACTGTGAGATAAAACAGCCATTTTCTCTCTAAGTCAGTTTTCTAAGATACCTTTATGTGCACTAAAGGAAAGCTAACTAGCACAACCATCCCTTCCCTGTTAGCACTTCTCTGCCAAGGCACTTAGCAGCAACACTACTGGTCCATCCCAGGGAACCTGCCCCTCGGCTGTGCACTCAACTGCAGACTTCCAGTCATCGATGGGATACCCACGAAGATTCAAGCAAAGGCTTGAAGGAGGTGTACACATCGAGCTTCCTGGGTGGTCCATCTCTGCCACTGCCGTAGCACCTGTATTGTTAGGAGTAAGGTCTCTCTGCCATTTGCCAAATATGGAAGCAAACATGTCCCTCCCATAACCCTTCAAAGGTTTTCTGATCCTTCTCCCCCTTTGTAGCAAGAGTTCATTATGATACTGCCTTCAGCAGAAAACTTATTACTCAGACAGACAGTTTGAAATAAAATTTCCCTGACATTCTCGAAGCTGGTGTGGGAGCTGAAGAGACACATGGTGGGTGGGAAGACATTGCTTGGCAGAGACATTTGAGACGTATTTTTATACAAAGGAATTCATCTATAGTTTTCATAGCACTCGACACTTGGATCTGAACTTCAATAGCTAACTTTCCCTCCAATCATTTCAACGATATATTTAGAAGCTTCTCTCCTCTCTCGGGATGCACGGACTCGTGAGGCACATACAAAGCACACGGGCCGCCAGCTCCTCTCACAGCGCATCTCCATGCTTGTGGTACCCGTGACATCCTCTTCCATTTCCTGCTTTTCCTCCAAAGTTCTAAAATGACTCCCTGAAGCTTGAGGCCAAGTGAAGATTTTACTGGGGAAGCTCATATGAAGCCGTGGTTTTCATTGTTTTGTGATGTCGTAGTTTTCATTGTTTTGTGACAATCCCATGAAGTCCTCTTCCAAATTATGTGACATCCTGATAAGCAAACAATAAATTTATTCGAGCTCTAGCGCTCAGTATTCCTTAGGTAACAGCATGAGAATTTGGAAAGATATCATTTTCATACTTCTTGAAACAGTATCTTCAGAATCTTGAGATTTCAAGAGTTTCTGACCCTGTTTCCTTCTTCATCCAACTTAGCAAAGAGGGAGGATTCCAGAATCCTTGTAAATATCATATTTTTAGTTTGATATTTTATGCCAACGTATGACTCCCCAAACAAGGGAGGAATTTGCATGTACAGTGTTTTTGTGCTGAGCACCAGATAGATGGTGATGCACTGTTTTCTAAAGCACAGTTAAATGGAGAATTCAGTTCTGTCCCCCTTCACCAGAGGACTGGCAATGCCATCTGTACAAGGGTGATGAGAACAACTTCAGTTCTTTGGTTGTTCTTTGATCTTTAGGTAAATTATGATGTTCAGGGGGAAAACAAGCAATTGTCTCTAATGTGTACCTGAGGGGTTCCAGAGGTGAGTAACACCTTCCCTAGCTGCCCCAACATTTAAGGCTTAGAAAATATCACTAAGAATTGTTGAAGTGGAAAGGAAAAATGCAGACAGCCTCTTAACTTCCAATATTTGTTTACAAGCAAGCATGGGTGCATGCGGACATACATAAGTTTATTTCCCAGTGCACTGAACAGTCTGAAAATATGATCTGAGTGAGAACCAAAGATAAGTCTCATTTCCCAGTTCTAAACCAAACCAAAGACTACACACAAATAAAGACTCCAGACTCATACATGGCACCATTATTGGGGCCAAGAACCTGAGATTAGACAGGTCCTAAGTCTAAGATCCTAAGGAGAGAACGTACTGCTATTACTCTGCTAAATGAGTATATTATTAAGCAAACTCCTAACAACCTATCTTTATATCCATAGATTAGTGCCTCTCTCAAGCCTCATCTGGCAATCTTCTTTTTGCGATGGATGGTGATAAATACAGAGACCCACAACCAGTCACGGTGCAGAGACTACGAGGCTGCAGAATGGTCAGCACTGAACAGAACATCACATCTGCTCCTTCCAAGGCTTGGGATCATCATGACTGAAGGGCAGAAAGATTGTGAAAAGCCAGAGGCAGTGTATAACTACAAGGAAGCGGTGTTTCCAGACACAGCAGGGCAGTCGCCTTTATGAACTCACTGCACTTCTGACAGCACATAGAAGACCTGTGCAAGATCATTCCAGACCAAATCCTGGCACAGAGAGGGGAGGTGGGCATGAAACCCCATCTCAGCTAAAGAGCTACTGGCTTTTGATAGCTGCTGGGAGAGGGTGAGTCAGTCTCCTTTAAGGGTGTGGTCTCCGGTGTGTTGGCTACTCTTCAGTGAAGACGCTACACCCAAGACTATATGGACAACACATATTGGATTTGATGTCTTAAAGAGAAGAGGATAAATAAGTTAGGTGGGTAGTGAAGAGGGGTGATCTGGAAGATACTGAGGGAAAAGGGTAAATATGATCAAAATACATTATACAAAATTCCTGAAGAATTAATGAAAAACCAATAAAAAAGGCTCCACAGACTAGAAAACTTGACCTTTCCAAGGTAATTAGTAGTGAAAAATCTTATTTTTTAATTTTTAATTTGCCTTCATCTAATTACAAATGTTTAGTATTATGCATAAAAGAAAGAAGAGACAGCGTGGCCCATAAAATATTCACGTCGGCTTCTAATTTTGATTCTGAAGCCAAATAATAAAATGGAAATAAGGGAAAACATTCCAAAATGAGTCATAAGATCTATGAAGGTCTGAAAAATTGTTTTTAATTCTTGGACCATATTAGAATATACGCAAGCTAATGAATCATATAGTAGTGCACTTTGCCAAGTTCTAACAGATGGTGCCTCCATTGGAGAATGTGACTTTTACTCATCCCTGTGGAAACCAGTTTAGATGTAGAGCAAGCAACAGAGACCAATGGCACGAAGGCAACTAGGTCTGTACCTCTGTGCCTAAGGCTATTAATGGGCCTTTTCATGAAGGGTCACCTATCTTTATACAGTAAAAATGTAAGATTAGATGGAGATAAGATAGATGGACTATTGCAGGAAGACTCTCAAAAGAGCCAGGCTTGGAAAGCAAAGCAATTGTATTGAGAGAATCTGTCCCTTAAAAGGGAGGGAGCATTATTATTGTACATTGAATTCATTCATGAGAAAGAGATGGATATTGTTGAAAGTGGAAAAGAGGAAGGCCAATCAAGCCAGATCTATACAGCATGGTGACTTGCTGGGTTGGTCTGTCTTTGTATCAGATGCTGTAGTCTCTATGTTCATCCCTACAACCTCTAACCATTTCATTTTGGCATGTCTCTTGGTGCTTATTTTGTTTTAGTGGTTTTCATGTCAATTCTCTTCAAAGGCCTACCCATGGGGTTGGTATGTCTACTTTGCCCACATCTGCAGAGTATGAAATGCCTTCAGGTTTAAGAACCAATGAGTCACGCTCAACAAAAGTATATGTATGAGATAGGAAAACCTAGCTCAGTGGTTCTCAACCTTCCTAATGTTGTGACTCTTTAATACAGTTTCTTATGTTGTGGTGACCCCTAACCATAGAATTATTTTTATTGTTACTATAATTTCCCCAATGTTATGAATATTTACATAAATATTATTTAGAGATAGAGGTTTGCCAAAGGGGTCACGCCCCACAGGTTGAGAGCCACTGGTTCTTCTCATCTTTGGGTAACCTCTGAGATGCAGCTCTCTAGAGGATGAGACTGAGGCTGTTCCTCAACTGAGAGTTCATCTGGCTCAACTTTGTTGTCTCTTCTGACCTCACTTCTCCACTCCCTTCCTGCTTCCTCCTGAGATCACTTCTTTAATACATTTCTGACAGATTCTTGTTTGAGACCAGCTCCTGGGAACCTACTTTAGTATTCTCTTTGATGGAAGGGATATCTTACAGACAGCACCCAAACATATTTGTTCAGAAGATCCCAGGGATGCAGACACAGAGGGAGCATTCTGAAGTCTGTTTTATCAGGAAAAATAGCATGCCGAGGTTGAAAAGGAGCCACAGTCTCTCAACAACAAGAATACACAGAGACATGGTCACTTTCAGAACTACAATTAGGGAGACTGATAAACTGGCTCATTTGACAGAAATAATCACCTCCTCAAGTCAACAGAAGCTAATAGCTTTGCCACTGGAATCTGTTTCGAGCAGAGATAAATTGGAAGCTAACCCTGTGTCTGAGAGAAAGATGTCACCGTGTGCTTTGGGAATAGAATGTTCACCCTGAAAACTGGAAGCACAAGGTGATGAATTAAGTCACACAACGACACACAGTGAGAGACATGCATCCAGCCTAGAACTTAAATGGAAGAAGTCAATTTATGATTTCCCATTTGGTGTGTTTCTTAGGTTCATCCTGGTCAGACTTAGGCTCTCTAAGAATGTAAACAGACTTTGCGTGAGCAAACAGCTTTGTTGATTTATTTTTCATTCTTTTATTTAGAGATGAAATTTTGTCATGTTGTCCAGCCTGGCTTTGAACTCCTGGGTTCACATGATCTTGCTTCATCTTCCCAAGCAGTTGTGACTGCAAGTACATGCCACCATAACCAACTCTAACAGGCTTTGTTTGTCTGAAATCTGCAGCATAGATATTTTCAGAATATTTGTCTTGCTAATGGATATGACAAATGCCTGAATTCATATTTCCAACTTCGTGGCTATGCAGTTATTGCTTTCTGAGCACTTTCATTTCCTTAGGTGAGATTGTAAACAGATAAAATTTTCTTTTATTTCCCACTCCTTCATTTGTGAACTACTCAGTATGACAGGCAGTATGAGGGTACAGACATCAGTGACCTACTTGTGAGCTGTCGGTCTTTGTATTCTCAGAAGGATTAGGTTTATAGTGGTCTCCCTTATTCAATATCTATGTATGTCTGCCTTCAATTAGATTCCAAAACCCTAGAGAAGACAGTAGACACTGAACTTTACTTAATAAAACTGAACAAAATATTTTATCTAATTAATACAATTAATATCAAGATCCTCATATATAATTTACCAGAAAATTCCATTGTGATGAGTATTTTAGTATGACTTTGGGAAATAGTTCTAAAATACCACTGCATCTACTGTTTGTTGTCCCTGAAATAATCATCTCAGAGAGCTGTTGTCATGTCTATCTAGACATGTATCTACGGTCTGCTATCTCTCTATCTATGTATCTATCTATATATTTTTCTATCATCTATCACTTATCTATTTATCATTTATGATCTTTCCTCTAGGATGTAACCTCATAAGATCAAATACTTCACCTTGCTTACTGCTTTATTCATAGTACAAGGAAGATGGCAACTACTTCCTCTCTCTATGTAACAATGGGGAGAAAGAAAGATAAAAGGAAATAAAGAAAGAGGAAAAGAGCTGGGGGAGGGTAGGAGGGAAGCATTCAGTGTGAAAACAGGTCTGTGACACTTTTTGCCTTTTTTTCCAGAGTGTGACACTTATTTGGGTTGTGATGCTCACTTACCCACATTCCTAAAATGCAAGGGATTCTTACTCAACTATGGCACAGAGCATCTTCTAGAATTTGCATGGCTTGGGGAATAAGAATACATTTTGGGGGGAGGGTAGAAAACATTTAATGAATCATTGAGTTGAAGACTGTGGTGAACAACTATTTTGAGCTTCTTAGTTGTGATATGCATTAGAAGAGAGTTTTCTTACATATTTACTCATCAATTCACTGATTCATTCATCAGTCTATTGATTTTTATGTTGAACCAAATTGTCCAAAGAACAATTTTTGATGGCTAATAATTGCTGTATGCTTCATGATTCAGATAAAATTAAAAATACATCCCTGTTGGATATCATTGGAAACTTGAAAAACAGAAATAATACATGCTGGGTGTAGTAGTCTGGGTTTCCAATTGATGTCTCTCTGAACTTGCAAAACATCGTTCCAAGTCTTCCTGGTTTTTAAATTTTCTACTTAGAAATCTGGTGTAACTCTGAGGAGCCTATCTGTGTATGGAACTTGGTGTTTCTCTGTGAGACCTTTAATAATGCTTTCATTGTTATATATACATATATATGTTATATATACATATATATGTATTATATATGTATTTTGGCTGTAGCATGCTATATGTAATTTTTCTCTTATCTTTTCTGTTTAGTATTCTAATATCTCCTTCCTGTACCTCAATGGACATCTCATTTTGGAAATCTTCTACAACGGCATTTTAATTAAAAATACTTTCTATGCCTTTGCATATAATTTTTCTATTTGTTCTATTTCTATCATTTATAAAAAAAAACTCCTTACAGAGTTTATATTTTCCTACAGAGCTTGAATGTTCTCTTTGTACATTCTTATCAATTTATTTTTGTCATTGTGTGATTGTTCTATTTGATTTTTAGCCCAAATAATCCATCCTTTTATTGCTTGCTTTTTATTTGACTCAGTGAAGTTCTTTCATTTTCAGGATTTCCATTAGTTTTTTTCTTCAATATTTCTATCTCTTTATTAATTCCATGCTTATATTCTCTTTTGGCTTCCTTGTTGTACTCTCTTTGAATTTGTTTAGCTCTAAGAATATTTATTTGTATCCTCTTTGATTTGTTTGAAAGCACTTACCATTTTTAAACGATTATTTATCTGGGATTTTGTCTAATTCATTCCACTAGAGGCAATTACTAGGGGATTAGCCATTTTGAATAGTTATGTTGTTTTGGTTTTGCATATTCCTTGTGTTTTGTCTTAGGGCTTGTGCATCTGAGGTTAGATCACTGATGAATTGTTTTTAATCATTCTATTCTTTAGGTTGAAGTGTTTTCAGTGTTCAAGAGGGCCTAAGCAGTAATAGACTGGAGGTCATTTTTCCTGGCTAGAGAAGTGTTTGGAACATCAGAGCTCATCCCAAGCACTCCACTAAGAGTAAATACTGGCCCTTCTGATTCTAGTTTTCTTGTTTATTCCTTTCAGAGTCTAAAACAATATACTTTTACTTCATCTACTATCTTCCTCCTATTTAGTGAAGAATTTTTTGAAGATTTATTTACTTTTATGTGCATTGGAGTTTTGCCTGCATGTATATCTGCGTGAGGGTTTTAGGTTCCCTAGAACTGGAGTTACAGGCAATTGTGAACTGCTATATGGGTGCTAATAGTTGAATCCAGTTCCTCTGGGAGAGCAGCCAGTCCGCTTAACCCCTGAGCCATCTCTCCAGTCCCCTACTGATGTGTTTGTGTAAGACAGTCTCAAGTTTCCTAGACTGACTACAAACTCCCAACATACCTCAAGATGACTTAGTTTTCTGATCCTTGGACCTCCATCTTTTGAGCATGATGATACCAGATACAGACTGCTATATCCAGCTTGAGGGAAAAAATTAAAAAAATATTTAGGCTGATAGTTTTTGAACACTGAGACTGAAAAAAAAATTAATTAATCTCCCATCTTCTCAGCAGAAAATCTTACAAAGCAAGAAGTAAGGAATAAATACAGCAAAGAATACACATCCACACAATCAAGACATCTCTCTGCAAAAAAAGAGTGAAGAGGAGGAGTGGGTCTTGCTGAGTGCATTCCAGTATGCATATCTTAACAAAATTCTCAGGCAAGATTTAGAGAGGAAAATATATAAAATGTATGGAAAGTCTGAAAGTAATACCTATTCTAACAGAGTGCCAGTTCCTGATGAGCCTAAAGGAGAGCACACATAAAGGTAATCTTTTTCCTCTGATCTGAAATTTGAATATTTGGCTGTGTAGGAAAAGAGTCATTGGACTGCCCATCCCTGTATTAGAATAGATATTTTTCAAACAACAGCAACACACAAATCATGAAAATAACTTGCGTTTCCTCCATAATTCCAGTCCCAAGAATGCACTAGCCCGTCTTCATCAAAGGATTAAGTAATAAATAAACTAGACTCTGAAGATTGTAAGTTAAAAAGCAAACATGCTTTTAATGCCATCAGGAAAATTTATGAAACAATGCTGAACATAAATAATAGTATAAATAAAGGCCCAGGAGTCATTACAGTTGGCATGAAAGGAACCAACATTGTATCTTTGCAAGTAATAACAGAACAAAACATATTATATGGTACTAGAGATTAGTAGACACATGGCAAAGTCTAGTAAACCAAAGGCATTCACATTCCCAGAGTCACATAACTAAAATGTTAAATGGCACCCGAATTTTTCCACTGTAGACTTACCAACTCAAATAGGTGAATATTCTGGCTTGTTTCTTTTTTGCTTTTATATTAAATATTAGAGAATTTGAATATGTTTGCATCTTAAAAGTATAAGTTTATTGAATTTTACAGATATTGACCATCTTCAATCCATATGTGCCTTTATAAATGAGTCCACCTTTCACTATGTAGACACTGACTCAGCTGTGCCTTCTAAGATTTCTGGGTCACAATTCTTGCCTGTCCATCATTCTGCTCTATTACCCATTTTCTCCACCCAAGTAAATAGCACCATGACATTGAAGAGGAACTTCAGCTGGGACAGTGCCTCATCAAATTGCTTGTAAGCAAGTGATTGGGGGATTTTCTTGCTTAATGATTGATGTGCAAGGGCCCAGCTCAGGATGGACAGTGCTTCCCCTGGACAAAGTCCTGGTTGTATCTGAAAACGGGTTGCGAAAGTCATGAGGAGCAAACTAGTAAGCAGTTAACTCTCCACGATTCCTACTTGAGTTCCTATTTTGAGTTTCTGTTGTGACTTCCCTCATTGGATTGTGACCCAGGATATAGATGACAAATAATCCCTTTCCTCCTTCTGTTAAATGTTGTCAAGCTTTTAATCACAGCAACAGAAACAAAACAAAACAAAACAAAACTAAGGCATCCATTGGTCCATCTTGCAGTTTTTTTTTTTTTTTTTTTTTTTTTTTTTTTTTTTTTTTTTTTTTTTTTTTTTTTTTTTTTTTAGAAAAGAGTCTGCGGTCCTTCAGAGAGTTCCCTGTCAGGCACCCAATCTTGATAATGTCCTGGCCCCTCCTTTTCTCAAACGCAAGAATCCATCTTCTGAGGTCCCCATGTGAACGAACTCTTCAGAAGAGGGATGATGGAAAGAGAGAACACAGAGGGAGTGAGTCCAGCAATTAAAGGCTGCATACACACCCAGGGGCTTACACAGCTATAGCTGCTTCATGCATCTAGGCTGATATTTTAAATATAAGAGAGCAAACAACCTAGCAAGTGCTGAGTTAAGTTTTCATTTGGAAAGCCAGGAGGCATGGAATGGTGGCAGAGTAAAAAGGAGACTTGCCTTATCAGAACATCATTTTCAGAAACTGTAGGCAGCACTACTGTTCCCCAAAAATTAGGTCAATTGGGAGATTATGACCCTTCATCCCTACAGGAACAAATAAACAAAAAATTAAGTGACTTCTTTTATAAAAGTCAGTAAGGGAAGAAACATCAGCATCTGTATCAGAACTGGCTGCCAAGTCAATTAGCTCTAGAAAGTGAAAGTGTTATTGGAGGTTTTAGGGTCAGAGCCAGGCAGCCCTAACAAGGTAGGCTTCTTCACCTGTTCTTAATCAGACAATTAGAGGGCTGGTACTGAGAGGATTTATACTGTGTGGGCAGGTGCTTTAGGAAGAAGGATAAAGATAAAGAAATTCAACAACTCCTCATAGCCCCACATCCATCACTGGAGGCTTAGATTTAAATAAAAGACGAGATAAACACAATTAAGCATTTCTGGGCAAGATGTGGTCCCGCTTCTTTTTGTCTTGGCTTCTGTCTCTCCTGCAAGGTGCTCTGACAAGCTGTCAGACCTGTGTGGAATCTCTTCCTGGGAAACAAGTTTGCCCAGGAGCCAGCACCAGGTTTCTGCCTTTTTCTTCTCCCAGCATGAGATTCCTAGAGAAATAAATTCCACTTCCGTGGGGACCATTGATTCTACTGTCTCACAGTCAAAGAGCATGACAAAAATATCTCTTTAGAACATCTTCACTTCTGCCAAGTTGGCTATATAAGCTGCTTGTGATTTTCGTGTGTGATTTTTAATGCCACATCACCAGAAGGAATCTCTTCCAATGACTGATTGATATAAGATTTTTTCCTATCATCTTCTCTTTTGAGTGAGAGAAATAGTCTTCTGCTCTTCCAAATGAGAAATCTTACAATCCTTCTTGGTCTCTGTCTCCCTTCATCACTTATAAGTAAATTCAAATGAGTCTCCACATCATGGTTCCCCTTTTGTACCTCAAATATCCCATCGAAAGACGAGCTTCCAACTCTTTCTGTCTAGATAGGTCCTGTTAAGCCTAGCTTCCCCAGCCAAGTCTAGGACTGACTATAAAGTACAATTTTCCCTGAGAATTTTCAATTGTTTGAAAGAAAGGCATGAAGAAGTCCAGGGCACCAGTTATAAATAAGCTCATCGGGGTATATTTGTTTTCAATACAGCTTACAGAATTCTCGTTGTTTAGCTAAAGCAATAGTCCGGGGATTTCATTACCCAGTTATTGGAACAGAATGCCAAGTGAGGAACTCAGAAATTACTTCAGCTGATTATTTTTGTATAGGAAGAATCAAGAAGTCACAACAAAACAGATATTTTGTTTCACTATCTGTTTATGGTAATGTTGGTATCCTCACACTAGGGAAGAATTTATGGGAGACTGAATTAATTTGTTTGAAATTCCATCACTTCCTGGCTTCGGTATGGCTTCCCTGTGGGAGGCGTATGCTTCCAACATTTTTTTTTTTTATATTGGATTTGATTGTGTGATCGATTGTGACAGTGACACCTAGGTAGAAGGGAGACAGTGGGCCTTCTGACCAGGTGTAGCTCATCCTGTCATCTGTTGTTTCTGAGTCCACATCTCACAGCGCTGATTAATTTTTCAGACTTTCGTTATATGCACTTTCTTTATCTAACTTGATACACTGGAACTGTACATATTTAGGAGTTTTCATATTTTCACATGTACATAATAGTAATGCTAGTAATTGGCACACCTGCAACTTCCAACATTTATCATTTCTTTGCATCAGGGACATTTAAAATCGTCTCTTGTGGCTATTTGGAGATAATCAGCTAAGACAGGGTTGATGGCATAGACCTGCAATGCCAACACTGAAAACAGAAAGATCACAGCTTCAAGACCCTGTCTTCTCAAAAAGAAAAAAATAGTAGAAAGAAAAAGCAGTTAATGCGTGTCAAGAGTAACTGGGCAGTGGTAACATGTACCTTTAATCTTAGCACTCAGGAGGCAAAGGCTGGCAGATCGGTGACTTTGAGGCCAGTCTAGTCTACTGATAGAGTCCCAAGACAGTCTGGCAGCTTGGGCTACACAAAGAAACATTGTCTCAAAAAACAAGAAAAAAAATAGAGAAAAAAAAAATAAGGTTACTGTACTGTGCTTAGGACATTGAAAGCTAGTCCACCTATTCAGCTATACTCTTAACCTATTAACCAGTCTCTTTCATGGATCAGGTAACTACTATTCTATTTTTGTGTGTATGAGATCAACATTATTATCTTCTGCATTTTTGTATCTAAAGGAATACATGCAGTATCATTCTGTGACCAAGGGTCCTTTAATAAGGGCTCCAGTATAAAAACACATGGCACAGACTGAAGCTGACAAAAAATGTCTAGAGTCTACTCCACTCCAAGTATGCTAGTGGACATACAGAAAATTCATGATTAGATAGACGATAGATAGATAGATAGATAGATAGATAGATAGATATTTCAGGTTACTGAGTTTTAAGAATCCATTTGTGTAAAATGTAATAGCATGACGTAACACGGATACTTCACTTTCTTTTATGGATTTGACTAAAATTATTTGACCTTTAAAGAGAGGTTCATTTTCATGAGTGATTTTTATTAATTAATTCCAATTTTCTGACCTTGGGTATTTTCTCTTTTTCATGAAATTATTTTGCTTCATGAACAACATGCAAATCAGAACTATTCCAAATAACTACATTGAGATTCAAACACTCTTATGGACGAAAAAAAAATTTGTAATATAATGGGTCATTTTTAATGAATTAGGTAAAAAGTCAACTCAAACCATTAAATTGATGAAAATATTATTGAGAAATTATACCAGAATAAAGTTGTCCTGCATGACTGCCCTATATTATGAAATTTGAAGGGGAAAAAAAGGCCATGTAGGAAGAGTTGAAAACTGCAGTGATTGAAAAAAATTAGTTTCAATAGAAATAGTCAGCAGAAAATAAAACAAATAATAGCTCATTGAATAAAAATTTACCACAGAATCAACTCTTCTGAAGAAAGTATCTATGTGGGGGAGATAGTCTTGGGGAACTTGGACCTTGTATATATAAGGACCATAAAAAATTATTCTCAGTTATAGAAAATTGCTGTGGAATAATCCTCTCCTACACTGTTAAGATTTATCACTCGAAATAGAGGATTGCACTTGTAAGAAATGTCCAGTATGCCTGTGTATGCACTTGGGTGAGTAAGGCAGAAGGATTGAATGCTGGAAGCTGGCATGGGCTACTTAGTGAGACACTGTCTCAAAAAGGAAGGCAAGAAAACTATAAGCAAACAAATAAGCGAGCTATAAACTGTAAGCTATTAAAGTTACCAGTAAAGTAGTGATTGCAGTTACTAGATTGGATGTCACAAAGACACCCAGGCCTGTCTGCCATCTCACAGTCACAGTCCAGGTGGGCAGGGGGATGGGTGACACTGTAGTGGGAGAGTACATGGTGGCAATGTGTGTGCTTCTGAGACAGGGAGTTGGAAATGTGACCTCAGTGAGGTCAGGCTGATGCCCTGTGCTGCCACCTGAGGCCGTGGTGACATCCAGATCCCTGCTGCCACAGAGGGCCATGGCTAGGTCCTACTGTAGTTAGGGACTGGGTTCAGGGTCTGTGCTGTTGCCAGAAAACTTGTGAAAGCCCACGATCCATGCTCCCGCTGACCGTAAAGAGCAAGGAAGCTCTTTTGCAGGACTGTTGATGGTTACAGATGCAAAGTTGAGAAAGAGGGACATGGAAGGCAGGCAAGGCTTCTGTGACAACCCCACCCCCCAAAAGTAACAGCTTAAACAGGAAGCCATCAAAGAGAACACTTTAAAAGTGTGATAAGGATGCTGAAGCTAGCTCTCCACACTTGATGGCTTCTGGCACGTCTGGCAGGGTGTGGGAGGGGACTGACTCAGTCTTAAGGGACTGGCCATTGAGAGTTTCACCATGCTCCAAAGAGTGTGTCTAGATAACACAAATTGGACTTAATTTCTTTTTTATTATTTGGTTTAGTTGTTTTGTTTTTAATTTTCATTTTTATTTTGAGGGGTGGAGGTCACTAGTGCGGGGAAAGGACTGGGAAATGAGGGTGATCAGGTTGCGTGATGTGAAATTTACAAAGAATCAATTTTTAAAATGTAGTTAGTAGACCAGAGAAGGACAAAATGCAGGAGTTGCAGATTTCTCCTCAAGTGATTGGAGTCCACTGGGATTAGAATTACACAGCAATATTTGTTGTGACATTTCATGAATAGGCTAAATTCCCTGCTATATACATTATAAGGTAACGTTTATGCTATGTGAATTACACCTATAAATCAGTGAATGAATAAACAAACAAACAAATAAAATCCTCATGAAATAGCAAAAAAAAAAACCCTAAAATATATAAAGGTATCTTGGGAGCAAGCAGGAAAATTTGAATATAGATTAGATATTAGGTGATATTAAGGAAAGTTATATAGGTGAGATAATTGCATTATGATTGACATAGTATCTTTTGGGGAAATACACACTGATATGTTTAGGAGTAAAGTACCATAAGGCAAATAGTTCAATAGAAGCATCAATGAAATAAGTACAGATCCATACATAGCAAGAAGCCATGGTAAACTACATTGAAAATGTTTATGCTTGGAGTTTGACAGTGACCAGTTTCTCTTCACTGCCTTAGTGGGGGGAATGTAGCTACATTTACCTCAGGGTACTGTTCTTCCAGCTTTTCACGTCTTCAAGGAGTTTTATGAAAACTTCTTGATACTGCGGTGCTTAGGACAGTTGTCACTCAAGTCAATAGAGGAGACTTAGGATGACTCTTTAATAGTAATAATAAGAAGAATGGTCAATGGAAAATGTTCATCAACAGTTAATGAAGAGGCTCATTATGTGTTTCTATAGCTGTGCAGGACAGTGAGACTTAACGTAAAACTGTATTTGCCGCGTCCCTCACAAAAACCGGCCCACTGTTACCACCAGGAAACCTGCATGACTAAAGTTTGGCGGTGGTGCTGCAGATTCCCATTGCATTGCTGTGGTCAGTGCAGGCTTTATGGAAGACGGAGTGGGTTGTAGTACCAAGCAGTGAGAAAGACTTTAGAGACAATTTTTTTCTGAGGGTCAGGGAGGGCATCTCTGTGACTGGTGACAGGGAAGGGAAAGCTGGACTTAGAGATGTCTGTTGATAAAAGTCAAGGTCGGAAGGTCGGGCGAAAGAGTGTACAGAGTTTTCCACAACAGGAACTAATAACGTGCTGGCACTTTGTAGCCCTCAACAGGCTGACATCGTTCAAGAAATCATAATGCTCTCCACTTCAGGCTTGCCTTGTGATTGTAAAAATGGTCCCTAAGAACAACAGCGAAATTCACATGGAAACTAACACCTCTAAATAGATGCGCCATCTTCCTGGCATGCCTGCTCTGAGAACTACCTCCACGGTCCTCCCATGCAGCAGTCTGCAGCTGTGTAGCTACCCAGGCTTCATACATGCCCAGAGCATTGTATTTTCATTTGTAGATGAAATTGATTTGGCTTCTTCAGACCTGGTAGAAGGGTAAGTCCAGAGATGTTCACACATTGGAATTGATTTGTCCCAGACCCCAGGCATGACCAGTCCCACCCCCTGTCTTTGCCTGACTTCAATCTGTTTTCTGACAGGCGTGTTGCCTCTTGGGGCTGAAGATTTGCTTTGTATCTGAAGTGTCCCCTAAAAGCAAAAGGCCAGCTGGCATGTTGCAACAGTATAGGAAATAATCTCAGAGACCTCATCAAGAAATATATCAGTTTTCTTTCTGCTTCTCTCCCACTAACTCTGTTCCCTGTAAGCGGGAAAAAGAGATTAAGATAACATGGTGAATGAGTTTTGATGCAAATTTTTAGGAGGCAGAATACTGATGTTTTAATTTTGGGAAATATGTTTTTCTTTATCACATTATTTTCATCCATACATACAGGGGTTTTACAAGTTAATTAATTGTGTGTGTGTGAATGCCACTGCACACATGTCACGTGTGTGTGTGTGTGTGTGTATGTGTAGGTAAAAAGACACCTTTCGGGAGTTAGTTGCCAACGTCTACCTTGTTTAGGTAGGATCCTTCCTGTTTCTGCCACAGTACAGTGTGCCAGAGAGTAGCTGGCCCAGGAGCTTCCGGGCAAGCCTTCTGCCTCTACTTCCCATGTCTCTGTGGGAGAGCTGGGATTACAGAGGAACATCACCAGGTCCAGCTTTTTCTGTGGATTCTGGAGATTGAACTTGGGTTTTCAAGCTTGTGAAGTAAGTAAGCATTTTAACCTCTGCATCATCTCCCCAACTCTACCCAAGGCTTCTGAAATAGAAATGGATGGTGGTCCCCAGTATTGATTTTTCCTTTCTAATTTATTACCACAAGCCAACTATTTTTCCCCCTCTAAACCAGGCTTAACTATCAAGAATGAAAACACTTTCTGGTCTCCTTTAGAATTGGATACTACATGACTGCTGTTTTAGAAATCAGGACAAGCAAAGCAGAATAGTCTTATGACTCCTGAGAACTGTCTTTAGAAGAGACAAAGACTTATTTACTTCTTTCTCTTTCTGCTATTTAAAATTGTCATTGTGATCGCTGGAACATGGATCGAACCAGCAAAGGCAACTGAATCCTTGATAAATTCTAGAACCTACTGGTACTGAAATGCTTTCCTCCCAAAGTCCTTTTATATAAAATAGAAATAAATTTTTATATAATAATTTATATTTAATAATACAAATAAAGTACAAATCACATCTTACATTATATATGTGTTTCATAGTATACATAGCATCTTATATATTATGCAACATAACAATCACGTTAACATTTACTCCAACCACCCTAAACACTGAATAACGCAATCTTCCCCTAGCAGTTTTCTTGATGTAGTAGCTGCGTTTGTTAATTGGAAGTTTCTTTCTTTTTCTTTTCATATCCTTTCATGATTTGTGGCAGTCTCAAGCCCAAGCTGGCACCCATACCAGGAGCAAAGGTTATTCTTATAAATCTGAAATATGAACCAATGCTCACAACAGCGATATTGCCACAAAATTTATATAAAATATTTGTAAAGCCCAAGGAGATGAAGCAAAGCACCTTTTTGCCTTTATTCAGGTTATAAAAACAACCCTTAATAATATATCTGAGGATTCTCTCAATTACAGCTCATTCCCCTTCCTGTTACCTAGATGCCCACTCGATTTCAGCTTCCAGATATTTATCAGCACTGAGGCATGCATGCATTCCTAAGAGGCAAGTGTTATTAACCAGCAAAGCGACACATTTGCATACCTCAAGACTCAGCAGTTTTATTTTTAGACCCATGCAATTTTGCATCTTTTAAAAAATGCACATAGATAGCTTATTTAGTTCTCTTGTACATCTTTCTGCAACATGCATTAATGCTCCAGGCTCTGTGTACAAGTTTTATCCATATTGTAAGTGAGGCTTTCATATGCTGTTTTTTTTTAATTCTATCATATGAATATCCCACACTTGAGTAGCCTCACTCCTATTGAAGGAATTATGCTATTTCCAAATGTTTACTCCTTTCTCATTATTTTTCTCTCTCTCTTTTTTTGACATTCTCTTCTGAGCATTTTCTATCTGACCACCCTTCGGTATTTGTGGAAGACTGGTTCCAGCATCCCCCACAGAAACCGAAGTCTGCAGATGCTCCTGTCCTTTTTGTAAAATAGCGCAGTATTTGCATAGATCCTACGCAATCCTCCCCTACACTTTTCTTCTCTAGATTACTTTTACTGCCTAATATAGTGCACATGCCACGTGAATAAGTAGCGTTACCCTGTATCATTTAAGGAGTAGTGACAGGTGGGAAAATGAGATATGTTTATTAAAGACACTTACTGCTCTTTGTTTTTTTTTTTTTTTTCAAGTATTATCTTACTTATGAAGCCCCAAACACAGACCCCACACAGGAGAGGTGCCTGTTTCATTGATCACAAGTTTCCTGAGATGTATTCCTAGAGACAGAATTACTACCTCATCAGATGTTTGCACCTTCAGCTTTAGTTGGCACTGCCTTATTTGTTTCCTGAATGGTGCTGCCAAACTCTGCAGGCAGCAGGCAGGAATGGGGCCTCCCAGCCTTGTGCAGTCAAAGGAGGTTTAGGAAATGCTGCCCCCTTTGTGTGAGCATGTCTGTTGGTATTGTCGTTGTCAGGTCTGGCTTACGTGGCTATTTCCAGGAGACAGGCTCACAGCACACTTCTTAGTATTCTGCTTCTTACAGTCTTTCTGCCACCCTTCCACGATGTCCCAGGCCATAGGTGCGGGAGTTGTGCTGTCGATGGATACAGCTCAAAGTATCACTTGTATTATTGATGGGTAGAAATCATAGATTTTGGGATAACCCCATTTTCTAATCCTAAGTCTTAAGGATTCATTTTTAACTTTGAGACAGTAAGTCTATTCTTTCTCTTCTTCTAAAACTTATACATCCAATATGACATACTTTATAATATAAGGAATTTATTATTCAATCCCCAGACTTAAAAGCATGAATTACAATTTATTTTGCTTTTGAGAGAGCTGGGATATAAAATGCTTGTGCACATCAGGATTTATATGCAGCTTAAGTTTTAATGTTCTCATTGTGCTAAAATGCACTCTGCCTTTTAGGGTACAGTTCAGTGGCGTTAAGCATGTTCATGCTGGCATGCAGCCATTGTGCCCAGGACCGCTGCATTTCTTTCTGTCTTCCATCACTGGAACTGCACATTTGCTGTAACTCCCAATAACCCTTAAGCTGCTTGCAACCTCCATTCTTTCTTTGTCTGTGAATTTGCCTACCTGAGAGCATTTATAGAATTGAATCATGTACTAGTTGTCTTTTGAGACAGGTGGATTTCACAATATAACTGTCCTTAAGGCTCATCTGTGTTGTAGCATGTATCAGAGACACCATTCCTTTTAAGACAGAATTTCAACTGTGTGCACATTCTGCATTTTGTTTATTTATCCATCTGCCAATGGATGCTTTTATCGCCTCTACCTTCTTCCTCTGTGATTCCTGCCACTATAAATACAGGGGCACAAATACCTGCATCTCTCCTTCCAAAAATTTTGGTATATAATGAAACATGAAATTTCAAGATAATGTATGGTAATGCTATATTTAATATTTGGAGGTTGGTCATACTGTTCTCTATAGTAGCTGTATCATTATACAATCTCAGCAACAGGATCCAGGTGTTCAAATATCTCCATATCTTCATACATATTTTCAATTTCTGATTTCTTTGATATGAGCCTTTCTAATGAGTTCGAGGTAGTATCTCATTGTCTTTTGGCTTGAATATCCCTTCTGATTAGTGACTGAGCATATTTTTACATATTCTTTAAGCATTTTTATACTTTCTTGCAAGAAATGCCTATTTAACTGTTTTATCTCTTTTTCTTTTCAACTATTTTGCTTTTTGCTGAATTTTGGAGATTCTTTACATATCCCCAGATTAACCCCTCATCAGATGCTTGTTTACAAACATTTTGTCCTTATCCTTTTTGCTTCTTTCTTCACGCTGTTAATTGTGTTTTTTTGTGTATAGATATTTTTAATTCTAATGAAGTTGAAGTTCATTATTTTATCGCCTATGCTTTTGGTGCTGTATGAGAAAAGTATTGCTAAATACAGTGTCTGAAGTGGTTTTCCCCTTAAAAAAAGGAGGTAATGATAATTGCCTTATTATTGTGTAGCCTGACAACAGCAAACCCAGAAGCCATCTGAATTAAACAACAGGCATTTATTTTGTGGCAGCCTTGAGGATAGACATTCATGATCAAGGTGTTCTCACAGCTGTTTTTTTTCCAGACACCCCTCTCCATGGTTTCCAGATGGCTGCCTCCTCATTGTGTCTTCATACGTTCTTCCCTCTGTGTTTGAACTTCTAGGATCTCATCTCCTTCAATAGACAACAATCCTCCTGAGAGCTCATTAAATTTGGATTTCCTCCTTTTTACCCCCAAGTACAGTTAAATCTGGGCTCCAGGCATCAACGTATGATTTTGAAGGGAAACAACTAAGGAGAGTTATGATGGTATTTGAAAGATGGGTGCTTTGTGACAAATAGGAAATCGAGGTGGTGAGTACAAAATAAGTAGTAAAAATATTAGAGCCATCACAGTACCATAACTTAATGCTCAAGAACACGGAGGAAAAGGGGGTGGAAAGATCATAAGAGCAAGAGGAGCAGAAAGTTTGTTTTAAGATTGTGTCTCTTAGGACACCAATAATGTCTCACAGACATGACTCACCAAATGTAAGCTGAACAAGGACAACAAAGAACCTGCCAAAGTAGACAAAGGAAATACCACAAGGCCTCATCTGTGCACAAGGAACTGTATTCAATGAAAGGATGCCCAGAGTTGGAGAAATAGTCTTCCCCCAAAAAAAGCACACTGATTGGTTATCCAATATCAAAGATCAACCATGAAAACATACATACAAGTAATAGTATACAGACTGACCAAATTTGGTTTACATATGAGAATATATACATGAGTATAAAATAATAACTCATTAAAAGAGAGACTATAAGTCTGAAAGAGAATAAGGAGGGGTTTATGAGAGAGTGAAAGAATGAAACAAAAATGGGGTAAATATGTTATAATAATGATAAATAAAAGCAAGAAAAAAGTTTAACCATATTGTTTACTCATTTGCCAGATGCTTCACATTAGCAAGATGAAACTCAAATCCCCTCTCAGAAAAGGTAGAGCTCTTTATGATTTTTAAGTTGGTCACTTTATTCCTTGAGTCCTCAAAACAAATGGTGCATCAGGTTCACCTCTGCCTTCACCTGTCTGAGTTCCTACAGCTACCTGGGTTCTTATTATTTCCATGTTGGAGTTTCTCTCTCTCTCTCTCTCTCTCTCTCTCTCTCTCTCTCTCTCTCTCTCTCTCTCTCTCATTAAAGCAAAACAGATTCCTCTAGCTTGGAAACAATTACCTCTATCTGATCCTGACACCTCTATGAGGTTCATCTTGGCCTTTGGCATTGGCAGGTGCACCACAGATGTTTGACATGGGTTAACTCATGTAATCCTCATGATGATGGCATGAGACAAATCAGCATTTGAATTTTCAAACAAAGAAACTAAAGTACAGCTGTGACACCAACCATTACAAATATGACACTTTGCCTATGATGTTCAGCACTGTCTTTCTACCATAGAAACACTCTGTCTTCCAGAGGAGCCAAGTTCAGTGCCCAGAACCCAAGTCAGGTATTTCATAGCTGCCTATAACCCCTGTTGAGGGGATCCAGTATCCTCTTCTAGCCTTGTGGACACCTAGACTCATGTGTACATATCTCATGGAGACACATATATACATACACAAAATCAAAGACTTTTTAAATAAATGTAGGAAAAGCATAGGATTTCCTTGGAACACTATTAAAAGACAAAATTTGTGAATCATCGTGACAGAAGAAGGATAACAACTTCAGACCAAAGGCATAAGCGGCATATTCCATAGAATCAGCGCAAAAATTCCTGAAATTCAGAAAAAGGTATGACCATCCAGATGCAGAATACCAGAAGAGAATATCTCTTATCATACTATAGTTAAAACACTAACCTGTTGTGTAATACACATTTAAGGTGTGTTACATTTGCTTATGTAGTCAAATATTTGCTTAATGATGCAAAGATGTGTTGTTTTTTTTTTATGTTGCATTTGTTTAACTCTGTAAAGCTGTGCTACTTTGCCTGCCTGAAACACTTGATTGATCTAGTAAAGAGCTGAATGACTAATAGCTGGGTAGGAGAGAGAAATAGGCAGGGTTGGTAGGTGGGCAGATAATAACTAGGAGAAGAAGAGAGAAGGAGCAAGAAAAGGACGAGAGGGGCTGCCAGGGGCCAGCCACCCAGCCATACAGTCAGATACAGAGTAAGAAAGGTAAGAGAGGTAACTGGAAGAGGCAAAAGGTAGTTGGGATAATTTTTTAAAAGTAGGCTAGAAATAACCCAAACAAAGACCAGGCATTCATAAGTAAAACTAAGTTTCCATGTATTTATTTGGAAGTTGGGTGGCAGGCCCACAAAGAGCAAAGAGAGGGGGGAGAAAGTACACTAACCATAGAGAATAAAGGAAAACCTTGACAGCTACAAGAGAGAAGCAGCAACCACATATAAAGGCAAATCCTTCAGAACCACAGCAGATTGCTCAACCAAATCCCTGACCCCAGGAGAACAGGGTATGATGAGCTCTGAGTTCTGAAAGATAATTCCAACCCAATTTACTCTACCCAGCAAATTATTCACTACAATTAAGGCAGAAAAAAAAAGAACTTTTAAGGATAAAAAAACAACTTGAAGGAATCAGTAAACAGAAAGACAGTGCAACAAAAGGTACTCGAAGGAAACCCACGGTCTGATGAAATGCTGCACTGCAGGGAAGCATGAACCACAGCACAAGTGCAGTCAGAGAACAGGAGCACGAGCTACCAAATACTACAACCAAATGACAGAAGCCGATACACACCGCTCAGTTAGAACTCTGATTATTAAAAATGGTCTAAATGCACCAATTGAAAGATATAGATGAACAGATTATACTAAAAAATGGGATCCATCTCCTTTTTTGGTCCCCAAAGGCAAATCTCACCATCAAAGACTAATGTGAGTCTAGAGTGAAAGAAAGGTTGGAAAAAGATTCCAAAGCAAATGCAACAATTGGCAAGCAGGGTTCTTGTCCTAATACCTGACACAGTAGTCAACAGGAGGAATAAGTTTACTTTCTACTGGCTAAAGAAACAATTCACTGAGAAAAAAATTATAATTCTGAACATATAGTCAACAAAAGATGGATGCACTTTATTTCATAAGCAAAAACTACTGCAGAGAGAAACGTATAATAATTCTAACACAATAACAACTGGTAATTTAACTCTACATTCTCCCAATAGACATGTAATTCTGATAAAAGATAAGCAGAAAAATCACAGTTCGATCACAGAATAGATCAACTGGACCAGATTTGTGTAGAACATTCTGTTCAAACATTCCAGAATGCATTTTCCTTGCAAGATCCCAATAAACTGTTTCTAAAATGGATTCTCAAATAGGACACACATATACACACATATACACACACATACAGTTTTTAACAAACACGGGAGTATTGAAATAATTGTTTATATTCTATCTGATCACAATGGAATGAAACTAGAATTTGATGGCAGGAGAAACTACAGAACAGACACACAGACACAGAAACTGAACAGCTTACTACTGAGTGATGAACATATTAGCAAAGGAATTCAGAAATAAATAAAAAGATACTAGAACAGAATGAAAATTAAAACACAATATATAAAAACCTATGTGACATAATAAAAGCAATAGTAAGAAGGAAGTTCACATCTGTATTGCCTACATTAAGAAATCAGAGATACCTAAATAAATAACTCAATGATGCACTTTAATGCAATCCAAACTGCAAGTTGGAAAAAATAAAGCAATAATTAAGATCAGAGAAGAAATTAATGAAATGGAAACAACAAAAGTGATATATATGTATATATAATCAATAAAACAAAAATTGATTTTTTGAAAAGTTCTTTTTAAGGTTGGCAAACCTTTAGCCAAACTAACCAAAGAAAAAGGGAGAAAACTATAATTAACAACATTAAAAAATAAAATGAATAGATTACAACAGATAACAACAAACCAGAAAAGCATTAGACTGTATCTTGAAAACGTGTATTCCATGTAACCGAAAAATATAAAAGAATATATGACTTTCTAGATTAATATAACCAAAAAGAATTAAACCAAGGTGAGATAAATTAAACAGCTTGAATGGAACTATAACAAACATGAGACCGAACTGGTGACAAAAATATTCAAATTAGGAAAAGGTGAGATCCAGATGGATCCATTGTAGAGTTCACCCGATCTCTAATGCAGTTAACACTAATGTTTCTCAAACTTTCCAAAAATAAAAAGAGAAGGGACACTGTCAAGAAATTTTTACATAGACAGTATCACCCTGATACCAAAGCGAGATAAAAACAAAACAAAAACAATATAAACAAAACTATAGATCATCCCTCTGATGAATATATATGCAAAAATATAAATAAAATAATTGTCAATAGAACTCAAGAACACATTAAAAAGGTCAATCACCGTGATTAAGTTGGTTTCATTCTAGAGATGAAAGAATAGTTAAACACAGAAGTCAATAAATGCAATGTGTCTGATAAATGGAGTAAGGACTGTGAACCAAACAATCCCCTCAACACATGCAATAGATACAAATCCAACATTCCTTCTTAATTAAAGCCCTGAAGAAACTAGGAAAGGAAGGAACATTTCTCAGTACAATATGGGTGATCTAATGTGTGAAGACAACATCACATATATTAGGGAAGAATGAAAGCATTTATGTTAAAATCGAAAGCAATACAACAGTTTCTATATTCTTACTCAACATAATGATTGTGGTCTTAATTGGAGAAATAAGATAAGACATGAAAATAAAAGGGATACAAGTAGGCAGGAAAAAAATAAAAAGCATCTTCATTTGGAGAGAATATGATTCTATATATCGGAGATCCTAAGGATCTCACTACAAACACTTAGATCAGTTAAACATTTCTGCAAAGTGATCAGACACAAAATTAACATATGAAAGTCAGTAGCTTTCCTACATACCAACAACAAACATGCTAGAAAGGAAAGCACAGAAACAAACCATTTCCAGTTACTTTTTAAAATACCTAGGAAGAAATCTAACTAAGGAGATAAAAGACATCTACAAAGGAAACTTTAAAATACTTAAAAGTGAGCTAAAAAATAGCTACTAGAATAGAAAAAAAAAACCCATGCTGTTTTGGAAGAATTAATATTGCGAAAATGGACGTGTTGTCAACAGCAGTCTATAGACTCACTGAAATTGCCATCAAAATTTCAATGACATTCTTCATTGAACTTGAAAAAGGGCAAAAAACAAAAACAAAAACAAAAAAAAGTCATATGAAAACACATAAGATTCCAGGTAGCCAAATCAATTGGGAGTAAAAAGAACAATTCTAGAAATATCACCATACCTGATTTCAAGTTGTACTGCAAAGCTGTTTGTAATAAAAATCCCACAGTACCAACACAAAACAGACACAAAGATCAATGAAACAGAGCAAAGAACCCAGAAATAAACCCACACAGCTACAGACACCTGCTTTTAACAAAGATGCCAAAAATATATGTTGGAGAAAAGACATCCGCTTCAACAAATGGTGCTGGCAAAGATGGATATCTATATTTCAAGAATAAAGCAGGCCTGGCCAGATGGCCCACTTGATAAAATACTTGCTGTTCAAGCATGAGGAACTGAGTTTGGGTCCTCAGCATCCACATAAAAAGCCAGGCACAGTGAAACAGATCTGTAATCTCAACATCAGGAAGATGGAGGCAGGTGGATAGTTCACTGGCTAGCCAGGCAAACTGAATCAAGGAAGGATCTTGTCTAAAATAATTAGCTGGAGGACAGTTGAGGAAGATATCCTTTACTGACCTTTCGCCTCCACACAGATACACTAATGTGTATATACATCCTCACAAACATGGTCACACTTACGCACGTGCACAAACACACACACACACACACACACACGCGCGCGCGCGCACAAACAGAGAAACTAGATCTCTGGCTGTCATCCTGTGAAAGAAACCAATTCTAAATTTACCAAAGACCTTAATGTAAGATCTGAAGAACAAAACAGAAAAGAAAAAGTAAAGAAAACACTTCAAGACAGGTAAGCTTTTCCTGTCACTCAGGAAGTAGTGCCAGAAATTAACAAATGAGACTTCATGGACCTAAGAAGCTTCTGTACAACAAAGGAACAGTTAAAGGAAGAAAGAGAGAGCCTGCAGAATGGGAGGCAATCTTTGCTAGCTATACATTTGATAGAAAAGTAGTATCTACAATATACATAGACCTAAAAAGATCTAAGAAGAAATCAAACAATGCAACTAGAGAACCGTCTCAGGAAATGAGCAGAGAGTTCTCAAAAGATGAAATACAGACGGTTAATAAACATGTGGAAAACGTGCAACCTCACCACCCTGGAGAAGAAAAAAAATGCAAATACAACTACACTGAAATTGCATCTCAGATGCAATCAGGTGGTCATCAAGAGAACAAACTGTAGAGCCAGCCAGATGACACAGCAGGTAAAAACTTTTGCTGCACAATCTTGATGATCTGAAATTTGATCCCAGGAACCTATGGTGAAAGGAAAGAACTGACTCCTAATGTTTCCTTGGGCCCCCAATGGGTACCTTGGTGAGTGCACATGCCACCAGTGTTGACACACCCATATGTTGTGCATATGCATGTGAGCACTCACACAAACATGCACACATAATGATGATGATGATGATGATAACTGAAATTGAGCAATATTGGCTTGGATGAAGACAAAAGAAACCCTGTATATATGGTTGGTGTTGGGAATGTGAACTATTCTAACCATTATGGTATCAGGGTGGAGGGTGATTCAAACACTAGAAACAGCTCTACCATGTGACCCAGTTATACTCCTTCTCAGTATTTACTCCAAGTCAACCTACCACAGAGATATTTGCACATCAATGTTCACTGCAGCATTGTTTCCAATAGCTAAGTGATGCAACCACCTAGCATCCATAACAAAATGACAGAAGAGGAAAACATGGTGTATGTACACTAAGAAAATGCTTCTAGCCACAAAGACACAAGTTTTATCATTGACAGGAAAGTGGATGCACCTGGAGAACATCACATTAAGTCAGTCTGGGAAAAAGTCATGTTAAAGCAACCTAGCTATTAGACATCTACAAAATCATGTTTGAATAGGTGACCTGAAAATAGAAACAAAGCTATGTGGGGGGCAAGGAAACTAATGAGCTGTGGGGAGAAGAGGAAAGAGGCTAGATAGATAACAGGGCGTGGCAAGGAATCTGCTCAAAACACTTTCTGTGCTGGCATGAAAATGACACATGTAACTTCTCATTATTAAAAACAAAAGAAATCTCACTATCTGGAGATAATAAAATGCTCTTTTTAAATTTATTGCCGCAAAGGTCATGCACTGAAGTTCACCAAATACTTCACCAAGGCCACTAAATTGAGTAATCATACGTTACCTCAATTCCCCCAACCCGGTAAATCTCTGTGTTTCATGATAATGTAAATCTGTGTGTTTCATAATAATGTAATAGAGAAGATCACATTGCATTGGTACTCTCACTCACAGGGATGTTTAAAATAAGAAATAGTAAAGTCATTGGGAAATAATTTACCAGTTATTAAATATATTGAATACCAAAGTATCATATAACCCAGCAATTCCTTTCTCTAGTTTATTTCAAAGCCGTAAAAGTATACTCGGATTTACAAAACTTGTACATGCGTGTTTTAGCACCTTATTTTTAAGAGCCCAAATAAAGATGGTCCAAAGGTCCGTGAAATGGTGGTTAGATAATAAATGTAGTGTATCTGCACAATGAAATAAAGGAGTGAGGTACTGATAGAGGATACAGGTAAGCCTTGAAGACATTGTGCTAAGTGAATGAAGGCAATCACAAAAGATTACCACGTGAAAATGTGAGAGTATGAAAATCTATAGGAACGGTAAGTAGGTGAGTTGATGTTTAAAGAGAGGAGTATGCAGAGTGAGAGTTCATGTGTAGAGAGTTTATTTCAGAATTAACGGATCATTCTAAGTTTGGATTGTGGAGACGGTTGCAAAACTCTGAAAATATAAAAACTAAATTATACAGAGGGTAAGTTGTATAATATGTTAGTTACGTATCAATAAAAGCATTAAGGAAGAAAAAGCAGACAGTTTGGCAAAAGCTAATGAGGGAAGGAAACATTGTTCTCAAAGTAGCTACAGGGAAGTATCACAGATGGATCATTCCAGACCAATAAACTGGAATATTAGCTTCCAACCAAGGGCACTTTTGCCCTCCAGAGGATATTTAGCAATGTCTGGAGTCATCTTCCTTAACACAATGGAGAGGGAGGCAAATGGCATCTAGCACATGAAGACCAAGCATGCTGTCAAACACCCCATGATGCACAGGGCAGCAAGAATTATTCAGCTCAAAGGGGATGCTGAAACTGAAGTACCCATCTTTATCTAAGGGAATCTTGGAAAATGACAGCACCCAACTCCTTCAGGTTGCCCTTAGCATTCCTCCTCAACTTAAGATGTCTGGTTTAAGTAGGGGCACACACATCTCACTGAACGACAGTATTTACATGGAGAACTTCACAGAGTTCTGACTCAGTGCTTCTGGACACTAAGAATCCACAGTGGTAGGAAGCTGCTGTTGTGTGATTGGTTTTCAAGCACTGACAGGTAAAAAATAAATATGAATAGTGTATCGTTAACTCACCCCAACTGGCACGTCCAGTGTTTAGTGTATGTTCTACAAAGCCACAGACTCAAAGCTATTAGCCCTTTATTTCCAAAGCCTAGAAAACAGATTTGCCTCTGTTTATAATTATTCAGGATCCATTGTTTCTGTGTTATTTCATAGCACAATTCCCCAGGAATATAAAGTATTCACCAAGTCGGAGAAGGGAGCCCTTAGCCCAATTGTGCGCAAGGAACATTTATCGGTGAAAATTCTACTCAGAAGCCAATCAAAATCTGTGGCAACTTGAGTATTGCTGGTATTTTTAAGTATTTGTTACAATCAGCCCTAGTTACAGACAAATTGATCGTCCAAATTAATGGCAGGAATTTAGAAAATGGATGTTGCCACAAGACTGTGCACGCAGCAGGCACAGGTAGAGAATTATCCCATACCTGAGCACATGAAGTTTTACTCAGTTTGTCCTTCAAATGACAGGAAGTTGCCAGAGGTCAGGGAGTTTGCTTCATTTTCTTCTAGTGGTTTCAGAATCTCATTTTCTTTATGCATAAGTTACTGGAGGAAATTAGAGGCTCTCCACAAGCTAATGAAGCTTATTAAATCAGTGAGGACTTCTAGGCTGAATTTCTAGGCATGGAGTCAATAGCAGGTACCCAGACTTCTAGTCTTTTATAATTTCCATATACATCTTAGTTGAAGAACAGCGGTGTGTATTTATCATAGATGCTGTATAACAACAGCCAGGCCTTAATGTGGTAAAGAAGTAGGTACCGACTGAATATAAATCAAGAAAGAAAAAAAATATTCCAGGGAAGACAAGGCTCTGGCAAGGAGGGCGCTAAGGGGAGGGAGGATTTGAGAGTGGTGGATGCTGTTGCTATGGCAACCCCATCCTTTCGCAGCATGTGTTCTCCAGGGCTGTCTGTGCTGTGAGGTGGGCCACACATCACTCATATCATCAATTTGTAGGTGAGGACTTGTGGATACAGAAAGATAATTAAATAAATCTGAGCCTGCCTATTGCGAACCAACATTTCTTGGTAATCTTGAGTGCTTGGCTCACATCCACAGAAGGTAAAGTTAACGGAGCTCCACTCTATCTTTTGTTTTTCGGCACAGAGGCTTCTCTCAGTTTGCTACTGTGATGCTCATCCCCACTTGAAGCTCTCACCTTCTGAAGGTTCATTGTGTCTTTTATCTGGAGGAACAGCAAGAAGGACACAGAATGTTTAGGAGGATGCCAACAAAGCCTGTGCTTGCCCTATAGGCGGCTAAAGAGAAATGACTCCCTCCCTCTAAATAGCCCCCGTGAAGCATGTTTTGTCTGTCTACCTTGCAAGATGAAATGACTGGGAGATTGGAGCCAGGATTTAAGTGTCCCTCGTGTAGTGTGACCCACTAGGGGTTTTACTTGTCTACTGCTGGCTCTGCAGTCCAGTCCAATGAACTGAGAGTGTCTGGCATCTGACCTGTGACAATGTGTTCCAAGAAACTAACCAAATCTAGTATTTACTGACATGGCTAGTATTCTGGTTATTGCTCTAATAATACAAACTGAAATAAAAGATTTAAAGTGTTTCTCAAACCTTTAACAGAACAGTTTAATAGAACAATCATCTTTGTTTTGTTTTTCTTCCACGTTGGAACATAGCTCCCTCTCATGTTCTTGTCTTCAGGGCTACTAATGTAGAAAACACTATATTAGAAAAATAATATTACTTTCAAAGAGTTTATTATCAAGAGCATAAACATTTTTCTCTCCCTCACATCTTAATATTTATATTGTTAATTTGTCAAATTTTCTCTCCTTTTCCCTTACCTTTGAAAACATCAATTCCGCACAAGTATTTATCTATAATATATTTAAGCGTATAATTGGTTTTGTTTTAGTGAAGATGATATATAAATAGATATTTAATATTTTAATTATTCATTTATCTAAAGACAGGCATGTGGACTGCTCCTGTACCTTGGTTCTGTGAATAGTGCTTCAAATAACATGGACCCTCTGGTCATTCTTTCACATGCACCCTAATTTTTTTCCTTCAGCTGCATATTCAGAAATGGATTCCTGGATCATATCATAAGTTGTAGTCTTAATGTTTTTTTTAACCTCGATATGTCCCTCATAATGTTGGTAAAATATGTACATCCCTCCCCAACAGCTTCCACTTTTATCCACAGCATCCTCAACATTTGTTATTGTTTGACTTTAAAAAAATATTACTATCATTATCCTAACAGATATGATGTGATGGATGTAATAACCATGGTTATTGATTTGCATTTTCCAGATAACTCATTTTTTTCATACACCTGTTGGCTTTTTACATGTCTTTTTTTTTTTTTGGAGACTGTCTTTTCAGATCTTTTGCACATTTTGAGTAATTTTTTTCTTTGCTATGCATGTCTTTGTATATTTGACCATTAACTCCTTTAGACATATGATAATTATTTTCTCATGTTTTTGTAGGGTTGTCTTTTCACTCTATTGATTGTTTCTCTTTCTGTTCATAGTGTGGTAATCTGATAAAATCTCACTCGTCTGTTTGTGCTCTGGTTACCTCTGCTTTTAGAATCATATCCAAATGTCAATGTCATAATTAGGTGCTTATTGCTGTGATTAAAAACATCATGACTAAATGCAACTTGGAGAGTAAAGAGTTTATTTCATTTTATACATTGTAGACCATCATCATGGGAAGTCAGGGCAGGAATGCAAGCAGGACTGAAATCAAGAGGCAGGAACTGACGCAGAGGTTACGGCAGAGTGGTGCTTACTGATTGTTCCTCCTGTTTCTCTCAGTCTCCTTCCTTATCCACCCCAGATCATCTACCCGGGGATGGCACCATCCACAATGGACTGGGCCCTCCACCGTCCACCACTAAGTAAGAAAATGCACTGCAAACTTGCCTACAGCCCAGTTATGTTTTTCCCGTCTCTCCTGTTACATCCAGATCACAACAGTCTCCCCTCCCTTCACTCCTGATAGTTCCCTCCCATCTCCCCTCTCCCCAGGTCCCACCCCTCATCAGTTTCCTTTAAAAAAAAAGAAGCAGGCCTTCCAGGAATATCAATTGAATATGGCATAACAAGTTACAATGAAACTCAGCACAAATCCTCATGTCAACACAACAGCCTGATCTTACAAAGGCATCTTCTCAATTTAGAGCCTCTTCCTTCCTAAATGACTCTAACTTGTATCAGGCTGTCAATTAAGTATCCAGAATACCAAATAAATAAGAAAATCCCAAGCTAACCACTAAGAAGAATCTCCCTTTGTGCCCTAATCTCTCTGATCTAGTAACACTTGGTTTTTCATTCAAGTCGTTAATGAATGTTGAGTTTATTCTTGTGTGTTGTTTGAGATAGTGGGAAATTTTATTTTTCTGTCGTGGGTTTGTTTTTTTTTTATGAGACAAGATCTCTTGTGCTTGCTCTAGAACTTGCTAGATAGTCTAATATGGCCTTAAAGACTTGATTCTCTTGCCTTGTCCTCCCCAATATTGGGCTTACAGTTGTGAATTACCACACCCAGCCAGCCAAGAAACATAATTTTTAGAGAGAGGTTGTGTGTCTCAGCACCTTTGTCAAGGTCAATCGACTACAAATGCACAGACTTATTTTACAGTTATCTGCTCGGTTGGTCTGCCTGTGCTGGTGTTCCTACACCTATCCCTTTGCTGGCTTGCCTTTCAACTCCATTAGTATAAGGCAGTGAGCAAATGGGATGCTATTTCAGCCATGTAAATTCACTTGGCACCAGAGCGCTCATTCTGTCTTTCACTAAGGCTCGTAATTCTCCAACACTCTGGCTCGTAGAGGAGAAAGAAAAGGCTCCTATGTGTATCTGAGGGAGTCAGGGGACGTTATTGTTGTTAGAAACAGCAAAACAAAGGACCCAGACACAGTGTTCTTCAGAGAGACGCCTGGCCTTTCAACAGCATTTGTGCAAAGAGAATTAATTTTGCTCTCTTCCTCTCTCTGCAAACACACAGGAAGTTGAGGACCCATGCCATTTGGATGAGCCATCAGGAATGGGGGGGGGGGATGAGCTTTAATTGAATCAGCAAAGCTCAGTGGATATTCTACAATGGAAAGGCCACGTTTCTAGATTCTGGGGAGAGAGACTAAGACCAGGTCCAGCTAGCAAGGGCTTCAGACCCTAAAATTTCCAGTGTTACTCTTCATCTCAGCATTCATGGGGTTTAGTTTGATGGCTAAACTTGGTTAAATGGAAGGTTTCATTTATCAAGCTTTGTGCGTGTGTGTGTGAGTGACAGAGTCAAATGTTTAGGGATCATTTAAAGTGATATCATAAGAAAATAATCTCTTTAAAAATGAGAGTAAAAATGTCATCTTACCTTGAGTGTAGTAGTTACACATTTTTAAAAGCTTTATATATGGGTTTAGCTAATTTTAACCCCCAGACAACCCTAGACAGGTGGTGGAATGTCACAATTTCAGCCCAGTAGGCATCCTAGGCAGTGTCTGAAGGGACAGAGGAAACGATATGTGTAGTTATAGTTGAAGGACAGCACCTGACAGCTCGACAGCCCTGCATGATACCCGTGGTTATCTTCACAAGACAAAGACTCATGATATATTCTGCCCCGGGTCACACAGCAGGCTAGTGCTAGAAGAAAGCAAGAATTCATCACAGGAAATGAAGCAAAATATAGATACAAATTTGCTACTCTGGGGTGAGATGGATCCTGGACATCAAAAGGAGAGTACAGGAGACTCCAGCTGGCTTGAGCTAGCAGGACAGGAGACAATCAGGCAGCCCAGCAGTGGAGGGAAGCACGTTCAGGGCGGGTGATAGGGTGGGGAATAAAGAGAGACAGACAGACAAACAGATGAGACAGAGATGGAGTTATTATCATGCCTGCATGTCTGTTTCCCTGTCTGGCAAACACTGTGGACAGAAGTAGTGGTCAGCCATTTATTTCTTTTAAGGAATCCTCTCAGTATACAGGTAGCCTTGGCTCTCCTGGAACTTACCATGTAAACCAGGCTGCCCCGAAACTCACATAGATACCTGTCTCTGCCTCCTCAGTGCTAGGAATAAACACACAGATTACCATATGCAATGTGATCAGCTATAGTTTTGTTTATACACATACAAAATTTTCCAAGAACAAATATAATCAATGAAATAGGGGAAATCCCTGAATTTATTCAACTCACAATCTTTTTTGTTCATTTTTTGAGAATGTAACTTAATTAGAATGTTTCTTCCTTCCCTGTCCTCCCTCCCAATGCTCTCAAATACCCCCTCCGTGCTCTCCTTCCAATTCATGGCTTCTTTTTCATCAATTGTAAGTGTACATAATGCACATATTTGTATATACATATATATTCCTAAAAAGAACCTGTTTAGTACTTAAATGATACTTTTACCTATGTTTTCAGGGCTGACTCTTTGGCACTGACAACCAGTTGGTGTGCTCTCCCCTGGAAGGAAGGATCACCTCTTCCACTCCCGGCTTTACTCAAGTGTCCGTTGTTCTTTCTGTAGGGATAAGGCATCATGGGCTTTTCCCAGTCCAGTGTGTCATGTCGTTTTTGTTCAGCTCACATTTGGACAGTTACATCAGTGAGACTTTTCAGGTCTGTGCGTGGCCGTTTTTAATGCTTGAATGTTAGGCACTGTTTCCTTAGACTGTTAAACTGTTGAAATTGCGAGGTTGTGAGAATGCCGTGAATCATATCGAGGTAGGTTCATCGCCAGAGTTCCATTGCAGGTGTTTCTGTTTAATCATTTTAATTATAGTATTCATTTACTGTTTTACTGTTTGTTTGCTCTTTCATCTGTTTATTCACTCATTCACTGAATAGCATTATTTAAAAATTCCCACTTAGACCCAGAAATAATAACTATGATCTAAGTATTTGTCAGGCTGCCTAGCATTGCTTCATATTGCCACCTAACTAAAAATATTTTATCATCATAGGCCTATTGGCTTCTTTAGAACAGCTCTGAAAGACTGGGAGTCCTTATTCAGAATTAAAACGCTATGGGAACTTAAAATGTGTATTTTATATGGTGCTTTTTTTATTTTATGGTGCTTTCTTTACTGGGAGGTTTTGCCACAATGTCTCTTCTGCCTCAACATTTAGAGTTCATGAAACTGGATTACACTGTCTTTACTCTGTGTTGCTCCCACAATTATGGCATCTCGAGCTCTTAGAGGAAGCACAATTGCTGCTCCATGTCTGTTCTAGCTTACGAGTGGTGCTGGGATGAAGCTCCATGACTCATCAGTAAACCATGAAAGAAGCCAGCCTGTGGGCAGATGCGGTGCCTTTCTCACTTAAACTTTTGCTTGTTTCTGATCAAATTACCCCATGCTTGTCAGGTTTTCTCTTCAGAAAACTATTTCTAGACACTTTACTCAAATTATGTCAAGTTGTCTAGCATCCTATTTCTCTGTCTTACATCTTCCTGGTTTAAAATGATAGTACCTACGTAAAACAGTATACAACACTAACCGCAGCTTTAGAGAAACACAAGCATAGGAATCACCAATTCAAGCCCAGCCTTTAAAGAGCGAAGACCCTGTTTAAAATGCAGACTAAAAGAGGATAAAATTTCAAAACTTCAGATTTCATATGGTTACTCTCTTGTGAAATACTTTGAGTTATTACGATTGAGACCACAAGACAGGTATTACACACCATCTTTGACAAATTAGAATCCAGCAAAGAGCCAACCAGGAAAAGAGTGGATGAATGCTTAGCACTTGCTGTCCTTGGTCGTCTTCTCCTTCTTGTTATTCCATGTTGAGCTCCAATGCAGACTTGTATCTGGCCATCGGTTCTCAAAGGCACTTCTTCATCTTTAAGCTGACCACATTTCAATTTTGTAATTTCAGTATTCACTAGGGAAGATCTTAGTAGAAGGAAGGGAGTCTGTATTAACAGGTCATGTGCTTCCAAATGTGAGCCAAGCAAAGACAACACCAATGGGCATGCCAAAGTAGATGAGGGAAAAGCTGGTAGAGCCTCAACCTTACACAATAAAACAAAAACTATAAGCAACTGAGGAAAGCTGGGAGTAGGACAGGCAATCTTCCCCAGGGACGAGCATACCAATTGGTTGTTCAGTGCTCCATGGTCAATCCTGAAAACATACATACAAGTAATATTATATGCATTCAGCAGGTTATATTTAAGACTATATATGTGTGTGTGTGTGTCTGTGTGTTATATATATATATGTGTAATTTGTGCAATGTATTTTACACAAATATGAATGCAATAGCAATTAGTGAAAAGGGAACCATGAATTTGAAGGAGAACAAGGGTTATATGGAAGAGTTCAGAGGGAGGAAAGGAAAGGGAGAAATGTTGTCATTATATTATAATCTCAAAAATAAAATAAAAAACCTAGACAAAATAATGTACTTATCGAGATCTCTATTTGCCACCTTTGCCATCATGAAGAGATTTAAAAGAGGAGCAAGCAAGAATAATAGGAAGAAAATCGTATTTGTTCAAGAAAATGCTAAAGAGAACAAAGGGAATACCTGAAAACCTTATACATGCTAATGGTTAATCTCCAAAGTGCATAAACTCAGCAAATTAAAAAAAAATAGCAGGAATGGCAAGTTGGCCCAGTAGGTAAATGCATCTGCTGCACAGGCCTTGTGACCTAATTTCAGCTCCCAGAATCCATATCAGAAGGAGAAAAACAATACTACAAAGTTTTTCTCTGACCCCCACACTCACAGTGTGTCATGTGTACCTTCCACCATTCTCTTATACAACACTACTAATAAAGAAGATTTTAAATGCAGTTCAAATGTTAAACACCACACCAGCAGGCTCTGGCATGTGCTACTTTTTTTTCCCTATAGCAGAGCTTTGGGGTAAGTCTCCTTACAGTTCTTTTATTGATGGGGAGCCAGGAAGGACAGAAAGAACCGGGTCCACTCTGACTCAGGGATGAAGGGGCAGATCATGGGCCCGAGTGCAGCTTACTGACTCCTAGATTTGTGGTCTTTCTTTGACACAGTTCAGCCTCATTTCCCTATAGTCTTTATCATTTTTAACTCTCAGAGTCAACAGCAAAGTTTGTCTATTAATTCATTTCCTAACATCTAATCCACCCCCCCCCCCCAGTACTTTTCATTTCCCAGGGTATCCGCATCTACCAGAGCTGAGTTCTGTTTCCACCTTTCTTCTATCCAACCTTTCTGGTCTCCTTGCTGACCTTCTACCTCACATGCCTCCGTAGCAGAATCACAGCCTTTTCTACCAAGGGCCAGTGGCTCTTGCCTTACACAAAACTGAACCCTTTTTCTCCTGCTGGTTTGAGTGGCACCCTTGATATGTGGATTTGTGCCCAGTCTTTTTGCACCTTGTTATGCCATCTTTAGTTAATATCTCTGGGAGATCTCTTTTCTGAAGGGAAACAGAGGAAGAGTGGATCTGGGGGAGAGGAAAAGTGGGAAGGGGACCAGCAAGGAGTAGAAGGGGAAACTTTGGTTGGGATATATTATATGGAAGAAGAATTTTTTTTAAAAAAAAGGCAATGCAATCCTTATCAAATCCGAATACACTTCTTCACAGAAATTGAAAAAAAATTCAATCTTAAAATTCATATGGAAAGGCAAAAGTCCTAAGCTAGACAAAACAGTCTCAAACAACAAGTACTGTTAAAGGGATCACTATCCAAGATTTCACGTTATACAACAGAACAGAACTAAAGTTATTAAAACACCATGGTATTTGTATACAAACAGACTCATTGATCAATGGAATAGAAATGAAGACCCACATATAAACCAACACCCCTAGAGTCCCTTCACTTTTGACAAAGAATCTAAAAGTATACACTGGAGAGAAGACAGTATCTTTTATAAATGATGATGGTCAAACTAGATGTTCACTTATAGAAGAATAAAATTTGATCGTTATTTCTTAATCTGCATAAAACTAAACTACAAATAAATCAAGATCTGATAAATTAGAAAGTACAGAATATGATGAAGTCATTGCCACAGGAAAGGACTTTCTGAACAAGACACCAATGCCACATGAATTTCAGATCAACGATTAATGAATGGGATCTCATGGATCTAAAACCTTTCTGTGTAGCAAAGAACATCTTCATTTAAGTGAAGAGACAGCTTACAGAATGGGAAATTTCTTTACTAGCTATAAACTCAATAAAAGGTTACTATCTAGAATATATAAAGAAGTCAAAAATTAAACAAGAAAACAAACAATATAAAATAAAACTGGGACATAGAAAATGAATCGAGTTCTCAAAAGATAAAATAGAAATGTGTGAGAAACTCCTAAAAATGATCAACATCTTTAGCTATCAGAAAAATACACATTAAAACTTTTCTGCTATTGCATCTCTCCCTAGTCAAAATGGCTAAGACGAGACAAAAAAAAATGTTGGTGTAAATGTGGGAGAAAAGAATACACTTATTCACCACTGTGTGAATGCAAATTAGTGCAGCCACTACGGGAAACCATATGGAAATGATGGGGGATTCCCCTCTGTATGCTGTGAATATGTTCTATTACCATTGGTTAATAAAGAATCTGCTCTATGCCTATTGCAGCACAGAATCGAGCAAGTTGGGAATTCCAAGCTGAGACAGGGGAAAAGAAGGCAGAGTCAGAGAGATGCCATGTAGCTGCTGAAGGAGACAAACACCCAGGAACCTTACCAGTAAACCACGAGCCTCCTGGTAAAATACAAAATAACAGGAATGGGTTAGTTTAAGATGTAAGAGTTACCTAGAAAGACACCTAAGCTATTGGCCAAGCAGTGTTTTAATTGATATAGTTTCTGTGTGATTATTTTGAGTCTGGGTAACAAATGAACAAGCAGTCTCTGCCAACATGGATGTTTCTCAGAAAGCTAAAAATAGTTTTATTCTATGACCCAGCTAAACTAATCCTGATTTTATACCCATAGGACTTCATACCCTGCACTAAAGATACCTGTTCATCCATGTTTATTGCTGCTCTATTCACAATAGCCGGGGAATGGAAAGAGTCTAAATGTCCATCAATTAATGAGCAGATAGTATAAATGTGGTGTATCTATACAACAGAATATTATTCAACTATTAAGAAAAATGAAATTATGCGGTTTTCAGGTTTATGGACAGAGCTGGAAACAATCATTCTGAATGAAGTAACCCAGATACAGAAAGACAAATGTCACATGCTTTTTTCTCATCTGTGAATATTGGCATTAACTCTTCAGATATGAGTGTTTCACCTAAAATACCCACAAATGTCAGGAAATTACTAAAGGCCTGTGGGTAGAGGTATTCAAAAGGAGGGAAATAGAATGGCTTGTATAAACGGTTAGAAGGGAATAGTAGAACAGAAATAGTTAAACTTGGGTTGGAGACTGGAGGGTAGGGTAGAGAGGGAAGTAGGAGAAAAGCTAAATAACACCAGAGAGCTTTTGAAAAAAATCACACACAAAAAATTCCTCTCATAGAATCCTAAACACATGTGTGTGTGCGCGCACGCATGCACACACGCACTCATGTGTGTGTGTGTGTGTGTGCGCGCACACACAGAGAGAGAGAGAGAGAGAGAGAGAGAGAGAGAGAGAGAGAGGGNGGGAGGGAGGGAGGGAGGGAGGGAGGGAGAGAGAGAGAGAGAGAGAGGGAGGGAGAGAGAGAAGAGAGAATATGCAGTCACTTTATAATAGGCAAACATTGTCCTTACTAAATACCATAGGGAAACAAACAAAAATCCCAGATACGAATTACTTCTTTGGCAGTTTGTTGGACAGTGAGGGCAATTAGAGCCCCCAATGTTATTGCCTATTGCCGTTGCTTTTGGTTACACTCTAGCACTTGAAGATGAAGCCCTATTGCTTCTGTTACCACATGCTTGAGTCATAGGACATGACAAATAAACCTGGTATGGACCTGAAAGCTTTATTCCTATTTGCTAGCTTTCCTCATGCTGGAAGGTGCTATGCAAGGTACAAAGGCAGAAAAGTAATCATCTATCATATTAAGCTATGAACCTTTCCACTTCCAATTAATGTTTTGCCTAGAAAGACATACCCACTGGTAAAATAACGGCATACATACGATGGAAGCAACTAATCACTTTCTGATTAAATTTAAGTCCCACTCAACAGAATAAAAGCCCACAGTTGGCACACATTCAAGAATATTTGGGCAGCACCAAACTTGTCTTTCAAGATAAAAAAAAAAACAATGACCCAAATTTTGGTGTGTAGGGAAAGGGGGCTCAATTGTGAGAATGTTGGGAGAGTAGAGGTGATTATGATCTAAATATATTATGTGAAACCAAGTAATAAAAATGAAAGAATTAAAAAAATCGGAATAAGCCTTCATTCTTCTGAGAGTTATATGCAATTTGAAATTTAAGTTGTTACTGAGGGCAATAATGTGAGAATGAGCAGATAACCGTGCATCCAAACTGATGGTTGAATGTGAAGTTCATGCTGTGTGTGGTGGACAGAAAAGAACACCCAAAGATGCAAAACTGGGTTGGGCCACAGAGGATGGCAGAAACCACAGACTTCAGGGATGTGACTGATTCCAAAGGCAATGAAGGAGGCTGTTTGTTGCCAGGGTCTTTCCAGGAGAGACAATGAATTCTCTTGAATATCAGACATTAGGGCCACTGAGGTTGAAGGACAGTGATCTGTTTCATTCTTTTCATTGTCTAGTTTAGTCCTTTTTCTACAGATTGTTGAGAACATGGCTTTAATGCCCCAGAGAACAGATACCTTTAGAAGCTGTGATTAAAGCAAGGGCTTGTGTAGTCTTCTGGCGCTAGAGAAATACGCTTTGCATATTCCTAATTGTAATCATTATTGTGCTCCCAATTATCTATATTCTCAGCTTTCCCTCTCTGTCTAATTTTTAGCTATGACTAGGTTTCGAGCTCTCCTTTGTCCTTCATAATAAATTCAGCTGCAGTCTGGGTATTCTGACTGAGTGCTCTGACGGTACCCCTGACCTGACTTCATTTCCAAGACTGTCAAAAGTAATTAGGGACAAAGAGATTTTCCCGCTCAGCACCTGAAAATGCAAAGATATCAAGAAGGAGACTGAAGTGTCATTAGCGTCACCTTTCTGCCTGCTTTTTATGTCACCGTGTAAAATAGTCTATGTCACAGCAAGCAGGGTCTATTATGGGATCTGCGCTTATCTTCCTGAAGCATCTGATTTTTTTTTCCTTCTACAGGGAAGCAAGAAATAAGAAATTGGTTCCAATCATCTAAAGACACTATGATTTTTGTCACATGACCCGCCATTGTCAACCACTTGATACTGAGCAGTCTGTTAAATTTGGTTGCCTTGATGTCCTTGTTGGTGATTAACTAGTTGGAGTGATCTTGGGAAGATGCTATTAAGAAGCATGTTTGAAGCAATTTGCAACATAAATAGTTGGTTGTAACAATAACACAGTTCCTACTAAAGTTGGTAGATACAGTAGTGTAGGACTTTGAACCCACATGATTTACATATTGATCTTCTGACTAAGAAACAGACATTATATTTTATTTCTTTTTATTTAGGATTTTTGTTTTTTAGTATATTTTACAACTTTTTTGAGAATTTTGTACATAAATACAATGTATCTCAATTATATCCTCTCCCATCTTTCCCTAACTCCTCCAAGATCCATGCCCCATCCCTCTTACCAAATCCTCTCTGTTTTTATATAAATATCAAGAAGTTCAATTTCTGATGCACATAGGTGCATGGGTATGAGGCCATCTACTGGAGCATGATCGATCCCCCAGGGATCAATCTTTAAATTAAACTGTCTTTTCATCCCCTAGTTACCACTAACTACAATTAGCTCCCCAGCTAGGGATTGGAGCTTCTGGGCCCTTCCTACTCCAGGCTGGGGTATTGATTGGCTTGATCTTAAGCAGATTTTATGCAGGCAATAACAAGTGCTGTTAGTTTGTAACTGCAGTAGTGCTATACATCTGCAAGACACTGATTTTCCCTGGTCCACCCTGACTCTGCCCCTTGCAGCCTTTCTGATCCTTCTTTTCCCATGGTTCCCAAGATTTGTCTGAGGAATAAGAGGTATGATATGAACATCCATTTGTGATTGAGCAGTCCTCACTCCACAAACACTTATTCCTTGCATGTTACAATTTGAGTTTGATTTTGCACTTTGTGCTTCTGAATTAAATCTCCATTGTCCACTGAACACTCTGATAAGGACTGAAAGCTACTGCACTAACTTATGAATACTGAGATGTGTATTTAGAGAACAGTTTGATACTACATCTGTTTAGGAAAATAATAGTGATAGGTTTATTCCTAAGGCCTTTGAGCTCCCCAGTCATGGCTCATCATCAGATTTATATAGCATCAGTCTTAGGTTTCCTTCCAGCCACTCCTCGGAAGCTGAAGGAAGGCCTTACCACTGGGATCCTTGGCATAGGCCTTCTCATGTCAGCAATAGGCATTCACTCAGGACTGCACTAGCTCTCCACATGCTTGCATGTATGTATATATACCACTTTCCTACCTGATGCCTGCAGAGGCCAGAAGAGGGTCAGATACCAAGCACAAGAGTCACCTGTGGTTGTGGGCCATCATGTACTAGGAGTTATTCCCAAGTTTAAAACAAGAACATCTCTCCAGCCCTGACTTTTAATGTTTTCCAACGTATAGAAAAATTGCAAAATCCACTTACAGATATTCAGTCAAGTGAGAGTAAAATATAAAGAAGGAAGCTGATGACAACAGAACCTTTCGTGCACCCATAGCCTTGCCAAGGACTTTCTTCTTCAACCAGTGGAGAAAGGGCAATGCATTTTCAGTTCATCATGGCTCTTGGAGTATAATCCTGTCTATTCAGTGCAGGGTGGTCTCTAGGCTAGAGGACAACCCAGGTTTTCATGAGTTAAGATGGGCTTTGTTTTAAGCATAAATCCCTTATGTGTTAAAAAAAATGGCTTAATAACAAAGTTATTCTTCACTGTAAAGATCAACTAAATGGACTAATCTTAAGATAATTCAATTAGTTGTGTTGCTTTTGACAGTCTGTGTCTAGACAAAACAAGGCAATAAGAAGAATGCATGAATAATCTCAGAAGATGTTACAAGGCATCTTTATCTGTGGCCTGACTTGCCATATAATTAAACACAAAATGCCTGATTTGGATATAATCTTACATGAAGTAATAGCTTAATATGGAACCACAAATGGAGGCTGTATGACTTGGCAGGATATAGCATCAGCTGGGACATTTAACAGTCAATGGGGCAAGTAGCTGTGGTGAGACTGGCCAAGAATGACAGAAGCCATTCATCAGAGTTGATAACATGGCCACTGGGTTACAAAGAGAGCTTAAAGTGGGGCGACCTCAGGGTCTTTGGAACTCCTGGAGAAGTGTTGTCCTGATGAAGATAGAATCCATGCTAACCAATTCATTCCTAAACACTTAATTCTCCTTACCTCATTGTAACAGAAATTCTAATTGTTCTTAATAAAAAAAACTCAGAGTAGGGGGTGAAAGCTGAGAGATCAGCAAAGCAGAGCAGCCGGTCACTGGGGAGTTCTTGCCTCTACCAATGCTCAGTCCAAAGGGGTGATACCCTGTCTCCAATCCTCAGACTGCTTCTGTCTCTACGAATCCTCAGATTGCATCTGAGCACCTGTCTCTTTCTGTCTTATATTCCCCTCTGCACCCAGACATGTCATTCTTGTCTCCACCTCTCTCATGCTAGGATTAAAGACTTGGGATCCCAATTGCTGAGGTCACCTTTGTGTGAGCTCTGTTTCTTTTTTTAGACAGATTCAATCTTGTGTAGCCCAGGGTGGCCTTGAACTCACAGAGATCCATCTGCCTCTGTCTCCCAAGGGTTGGGATTAAAGGTGTGTGCCACCACTGCCTAGCCTCTATGGCTAACTAACTAATGGCTTAGATCTACACTCTGATCTTTAAGCAAGTTTTATTTGTTAGATTACAAACAAAATATCACTACAACTCATAATAACTTTTATTCCCACATCGAAGTACTCTTAAAAGTTAAATGCACAATTTCAAGTTGACTGGTTGTCCCATGAGTCTAGGATAACATTTTTTCTTCTTTATCTAAAAACTCTGAAAATACCGTGCAACCAAAAGTTCCTGCCTTCTGGAAAGATTGAAAACTAACTAGAAAATGCATGGTTCTGGGTTAGATGAAATTCACCACTACATCAAGTAGGGTAGGACAACGATATATATGCCATTGTTTTTGTTGATTTTTCCAAATATTCTCCAATTTACTTAGAAAATCAAATAGAGCCAACACAATAATGATGAAAATGGAAAAATAAATCCATTATTTATTTAGTTAGAGGATATGAGATGTGTTTGAGATATGGAAATGTATGATTCATGCAGCCTTCTTTAGTTTGTTTATGTTCATCACTCATTCATTCTCATCTTTTTGTTGTTTTTAGACAAAGTCTTACTGTGTAGCTCAGGCTAGCTTTGCAGTTATTGATTCTCCTGCCTCTCCTGCCTTCCAAGTGCTGAGATTACAGGCCTGCACCAACACATACACATCAACAAGTTCAGCTTTTTAATTTTAAAGTCTCTAAATGTGCATAAGAGAACAATTGCCAAGGCTTACGATTGATCTACTAAATCAGAAAGTCTTGGACGCAGGACAGCAAGGTGTGTTTTAATGAGAACTCTGTGAAATCTGACAGAGAATCAAGTTAGGGGATGAAAGAAATACTAAATAAAGAAGCTGATGCCTAGAAGGACACTGCAGCTTTTATCTCTGCTACCTACAAAATTAAAGCAGCCTTGGTGTGGGGACTAATTATTGTGCTATAGCGAATAAAGAATGAAGTATAAAGGTTTAGGTATTTATTTTCAAATACAAACTAGGATTGCAATCTCATAAGGCGACTTTAGAGAGTGAATAATGTTATAAGCTAAAAGATTTATATGGATGGCTTCTAATTACATGGGAATTTTAAGTACCATGGGAATCAACAAAGTTTGACACCTCACTTTGAGAAAGGACCTATGCCCTCCCCACCATACTTAGGCTGAGACAGATATCCATCCAAAAAGAATGGATTCCCCAAAGCCAGCTCAAGGAATAGCGATAAAACCTGGTCCCACTGCCAGTGGCCCCACAGACTGCCCAAGCCACACAGCCATCACCCACATTCAGAGGGCCTAGTTTGGTTCTATGCAGGTTCACCCACTATCAGTCTGGAGTCAGTGAGCTCCTACTGGCTCAGCTCTCCACTCTTGCTTAGAGTCTTAGCTGGAGTCATCCTTGTGGATTCCTGGAAATTTCCCTGGTACCAGGTTTCATGCTAGCTCCATAATGGCTCCCAAAATCAAGATAGCTCTCTCTTTGAGGTTTTATTTTCTTAATAATTTAGGGTATTAGGATATCTCTGATTTGGGAATTTATTCTTTACTTTAGAGAGCTTCAAACTTGGTGGGGGGGGAAGAAAGTGAAGGATTCAGAATAATCAAATGGTCCCAAAGAGTTTTGCCTACAGGAGGAAAATGAGAGAAGGGTGAGGAGGAAGGGGCCCCCGGCGATGGGTACTGTGAGGACTTTCCTATTAGGAAAGAGCTGGTAGGGTATCCTCCATGTGACTGTGAGCACGAAATTTGAAAGATGTGTCTTATTATATTAGGTATCCTCCTCTCTCCTTCTACTCAACTCCTAAGCACTTGCTGTGTGCAGGATACATTGTGTTTGGAAATAGGGTACAAATTTCAGGGATGACACTAAACTTCCCCAGTGAAAGGGGAGTTTACAGTGAACGCACTTAGACTCCTATAATGGGGAGCTTTGTGGATGAGGAATTTTCATTTGGAATGTATCCATCACTATAGGAAACAACTTCACACATCCACGTGTGGGAAGAACACATGGAGATGGCCTTCTTGGAATGACAGGAATTGGGATATGGTGCAATGGATATTCTTCTCTAGGGCAGTGTCCTCCAATAGTACATTCTGCAGTGCTTGCCTAGGTTATGTGCCTGCACTGTCCGTTTCAGTGGCCTCCAGTCGCAGATGGCTACTGCACAGCTGGAAAGTGGCTAGGGTCAATCAGGAAACTGAAACTTTAATTTAAATCCATTTATGTCTGAGCAGAGCCCCCATGTTCATGTTATAGAGTTTAGATAAAGACAACTTCTCGTTTCTGTCCTAAAGTTGCTCTGACTTGTTTACTCAGATGAAGACATGACTATTCATCCTCAATGTTGACTGTAACCCTTATCAAGAAAGAAGAGCAAGAGTCTTACCGACTTCCCCGGACATCTTGGGTTCAAGTATTTTTGCTGTCTTGACACTAATAACTTACCTAAGTCCACTATGGCTGCAGTTCTAATCATGGCCAGAGAACATACAGTGAAGATTTGGATGTAGTGGCTCAGATCAGAATTTGTTTTCAAAATTTCTGTACATCTTGCTTTTTTGGTCTTGAGCCTATAGCACAGTCCATAAACTGCTAATCCCAAGTGTCCATAAAATCAAGTCATGCATATTCAGTAATATGTACTTTGAATCCTCTGTAATCCATCTTTAATGGGAGTATTTGGTCCAGTTTCTATCCCCTGACTTTCTTTATTTGAGGGTATTGCTCAGTTTAGTCCTTTGATTCAGGAGCTTATACACTTATCCTGCCCACTCAATGATGCAATGTAGTTAATACAAATGAGAGAAATAAAATGTGTTTAAATAGTAAGGAAGACAAGTACTGTATTTAACCTTGGAACTCATACCTAACAACACGGGCATAAGGAGCCAAGTCAATAGATATTTTGCTAATTCAAGATAAATAAAAATTTTGTACTTTCTTTGTACAATCTTTAAGTAGACAGTTCCAAATTTTTAGAAAAGGCTGCTTCACACTTAAGGGCGAGCCCCGCGGCAAGTAGTAGATATCCACCACTAACAAACCCAGTGGTGGTTTATGAGGTTTCTTTAGTCTCTTACTGCTTTGTCTGGGCATTTTTTTTAAATTTTATTTGTCTTTTGCTTATATATTATAGCTTCCAACTTTCTCTTTTATGGTTTTCTGTGTGTGCGTGTGTCTTTGATTATGTGCGTGTGTCTTTGATTATGTGCGTGCCTCTTGTGCTTTCCCTCCGTTTGTTTGTTTGATTATTTTTTGCTTTGTTCTGGTTTGTTTTCTGCCCGTTTTTATTTTTCTAAAGGGAGAAAGAGAAAGAGCACAGAGTCAGATAGGTAGGGAGGTGGGGAGGACCTTTTAGAAGATGAGGGAAAAGAAACTGTGATTAGCAGCTATTGTATGAAAAAAAAAACTAGTTTCAATAAGAAATTCAGTCAAATAAAATAAAGAAATAGCATAGACATAAATTCCCAGTTTAGAGACTTGTACTTCAATTCCTGAGTCTTACACTGTATTGCTGAATGATCTTAGACAAATAGATTAATCTCCTTTTGCTTCAGCTCCTCCATTCTTAAATAGGAGGAGGGGTAATGTCCACCTTCAAAGTCATGATGGAGATAGATACATTAATCGTGGTCACTGAGGGGCATCCTTGACACACCAGAGGCGTTATATTGGTGCTGGTGACCACTTTTAAGCCTACGAGATGTATTTGACTTCTGGGTCCTTGTAATTCTTGACTTAATTTATAATGCCTACTATACCCTAAAAATACATTCCATCTGCCTGCCTGTCTTAACCTAGATTGGGAAAGTTGTTCGTCTGCAATGAATCACTGTAATTGACCCTGATCTTAATGCTCAGGCCACCTCTGAATTGACAATCCTGGTACAGTGTCAGATACTGGCTTCACAGGTGAGTCAGCACCTGTCCTGGGCTCCAGACTCTCATAGAAATTCCTCAAGTGCACAATTTCTTATACATTCTTGACTCTACAGTGCTGCTATCCCAAACCTGGAACTTCGTAGCCTTGATGGATTTATCCCGCTTACAATATCATTGGCCCCCTCTGCTCTCCTTCATCCACCCTGACCTGTTCCAGCCCACATAAGCTTAACTCATGACAGACCGAGAGTTCTATTACTAAGATGTGCTCGCTTTCTGAGTCTAGTCCCACATTTTTTAGGATGTGTGTAAGGAAACTTCTTTCCAACATTGTGAATCCAAACACCATTTGCTACACCAACACATGCATGCACACGCATGTACACACATAGGCAAATACATGTGAGCATCATTGTACACTTGTACATAACATATATACAATAGATAAATAAGGAAAATGAGATAGTTAGAAAACCAAGCTGAATAAATACAAGGCATCTAAAATGATGATAAAAGTTTATACAGAGCCGGGCGATGGTGGCGCATGCCTTTAATCCCAGCACTCGGGAGGCAGAGGCAGGCGGATCTCTATGAGTTCGAGACCAGCCTGGTCTACCGAGCTAGTTCCAGAACAGGCTCCAAAGCCACAGAGAAACCCTGTCTCGAAAAACCAAAAAAAAAAAAGTTTATACAGAGAAGGACAGAGAGAAACCTAAAGCTTAGTGTCTAAGTAAGGAATACCTGATGTGTTAGAACCAGGATTAAGCTAAAATCAGAACTCTGGGAATACATTATTTGACAGGTACTAGACCACACAATTTTGAACAGAACTGGAGAAGATAAAATCTTTAAGAATGAGATGCTGAGGAAGTAGCTCAGTTCATACAGTACTTGCCACGCAAGTACAGGGTCCCCAGTGTGATCCCTAACATCCACGTAAAAAGCCATACATATTTACATCTAGTGGTTCCAGGGCTGGAGAGGTAGACAAGGGTGACTATCTCGCTAGACAGCATGGCCTAATTACTGAGTCACAAGGCAAAGTATAAGACTTTGTCTCAAAAATCAAGATGCAGAGTTCTTGAGAATGACATAAAGGTTGACCTTTGGCTCCCACACAAATGTGCACACATCTGTACATTCATTCCCATAAAAGCATGTAATGCATACCCAAGCATTTATATACATGCACACATGCACAGAAACAAATAAAAATGAGCCTTGAAACCCAGACTTTAGAGCATGCATAATCACACTTGTATTTCTGGGTGGAGGTTATAGAGTAGGATCCTCATGAAATCATATCATAGGGTCATGATGAAATCATCATCTTCCATCATCACCCGTTTAATCAAACCATGTGCTCTTTGAAACAAAGACACATCTTAACAGCTATAATCTCTATACCAAGAATATGTCAGGTCTTCTGCCATGCTCAGCTTATGCTAGCTCTGGCATCTCCAATCCTCATTATTTCTCCATTTTTACTTCTGTCTCTTGGGGTTTCTAACATGGTCAAATGTGGCTCAGGATGCTGTGCATTATTACTGGAGAGCTTGTTACTAGAGTCTCATTTGGGGAAGAGTTTGAAAAATTATCAAAATGAGGAGTCTGTGATGTTCATGTTGCCAGCAGGGCTAAACTATTAGTGTTTTTCCATATCATGGGAAATTACATAAAGGAATTTTCATTTCTACAGTGGTGGACAAAGATCAATATTATAAAGCAGAAAATGTATAGACATTTTACGGGGCAGCATGAGTTAACCTTAGCAGCCTATATATTATTCAATTGCTCCATTTCTTAGGATTCCACTTGCTTTTTATAATTTATCACTCCCAGTTTTAATATATAACTATGAAATTAAAATGCTCCAAAAATAAAGCAGTGGATTTTGGAGCCAAGTAAATCCACCGCCACTAGCAGCCAGCAAGCTGTATGCTGCTAATTACTAATTATTCGTAGAGCAGACACAGCCCAAGCAGACAGAAGAGAGCTTGAGAGGATAGGAAAGAGATTTATATTAGGCAAAGATACCTTATCAGATTCCCTAGAAATGCAGGAAATTAAGAGTATCTTGTCTTCCTTCTGAGATACCAAATGGTTGTGCAACCTGAAGACAGACAACACGTAGGACAAGAAGACAACAGACATGGAGACTATTTTTCTGCTTTTTCTGGGCTGCCATCAAGGAAGGCTAATTTTGAGGCCCTTCATAAGCATTGGAATGGATTCTTGACCCGGTTACCATTGTGGACTGCTTCTTCTCCTCTTTGTATTTTTGTGCCCGCCCAAGGCAAATGAAATAATTTGTTGTGTTTCCCGTGGTTATTTATAGAAGAATTTTACAGGCTAGGCACATCCTATCTGTCTGCTCAGATGTGAACATACATATTGGTCCCTAGAGTGAGATTCTGGTCTCTGCTGAGAGAGATATAGTTTCAGGACTGTGTAGGAACCAAGAGACATCTGCTTCAATTATCACAAATAAAAGACTAGCAGAGAGGGTGAGGGTTTACTGAGAGTCATAGAAGAAAAGAGAGTTTGGAACAGATCTGCTGCTGATGGACAAGAACTGTCAAGAAGCCTCTCTGGCTTCCCCACCCCAAGTGAAACACAGTTCTGCTCTGTTACAGTAGAGGAGTCTTTGACATGTGTTCTTTGTTTAAAAATGTAACCATCCATTAATTTGAAAATTTATCCATATGAGTGAGGGTAATCTGAATAACATATATTTTCTGTTTATCCAAATAGCCCCCAGAACAAAATTATACAAATTTTAGTTTGAGAGCTCTTCGTTTAGATGAGACTGTGAATTTTAAAAGTTCATGTGAAATTTTAGTTATAATAAGCTTAACATTCATCAGATTCTCATTACATGCCGGATGTCACTCTAAGCCCTCTCTGTGTGGATATTCATATGAGTCTCAAGACAGAGTTATGAGGTAAAGGTTATCATTTCTGATTTAAGAGTAAGAAAGAGCCCTGCAGAGGTCACACTATTAGCAATAGAATGTGGAGTTGATTCCAGAAAATCTGGCTTTATAGGATTTTCTCCTAAACCACCGAATGACAGAAAATACCAAAATCGTAAAATAAAGATCAAAGCTTTATTTGATGTTCTGCTAGCTTCCCCTCCCACCTGAGGTTACTGGATTTTTTAGATTTTTACTAAAAGAAAAAAAAATTGCAAGCGGCCACACACATCATATACAAATTTGTAAGTTTGCCCTATCCTGGTACAAATGACTGCACTGGAGGCCCCATGTGCACGGTTGACCTTCACTCAGTGGGTCTAAGGTCTTTGACTCTTTCTGGATCACTACAGTATTAGAGTGTATGTGTTTAGTAAGAAATAAACCCTGGAGCCTCCTTTATTAGGGCCTAGTTTATCAACTGATAGGTTCTTGACTCAGGAAGGCCCCGCCTGCATAATAGATGAAATCCATTAGTGGAGTTGAATTTTTGTATAGACTACTGGGAGGTGGTAATACTGTGGAGAGCAGGCCCTAGCTGGCGGAAGTAGGCTAGTGGGAGTGTGTTCATCACTATCTCCTTATTTTTCTTATCACTTCCTTTTCCTTGTTCTGACACTCTCCTTGCTCTCTCCTCTTTTGTCACAGAGCCAAAGACAATGACTTGAAAACTCTGAAGCAGTGGGAAAACAATAAATTTCTTCCTGTTTATTATAAATTATAATAAATTATAAAAAAATAATTTCTTACTGTAAGTAGGTTAAGAAAAACCTGACTCTGCATTCCTAGCTCCCCAGACCACCAAATTTGCAGGATTATGAGTTTGTGGGTAAGTTCATAGAGTTCCTTCCTGAGCTCCATCAACCAGGGCCCCAGTGAGATCTGAAAGGGTCATTTGCTGCCTTTTAGTAAAGAGAGTCTAATATCTGGCAGGGTTGAGGCAGGATGGAGACTCCCAGGGCTAGCATAGTAGGAAACTGTCCCTGTCACAGGAATAGCAAGTTATTGGGGCTTCTTGAGTGCGTGATCCATATAGGTCAAGAGGAATGACTGTGGAGGGCTGGACCAGACAAGTCACAGTGAGATGCTAGTGAGCATGCCAACCTCTTTCTCTGCTCCCACCCCCTGCTTCTTGGGGAAGCTTTATCCTTTAGCTGAATTCTTATGGGTTCTAGGAAGCAATGGAAATCAGCCTCAGGGATGAAGGAGGGTGGAAATAATCAGAGAAGAAGCATGGAAAGTGAAAATTCAGTCCATGAAACTCAGGATGGTAGGCAGGTCCAGGAAACCTAGTTCTCTCCATGGAAACATCCAGCCATTGTGTTCAGAGCTCCACAGTTCCCTGTCCCCTCTTGGTGAGAGAGCCAAGGCCAGTCAGTGCCTTGCTGTGTGCATGGCCTTCTACTGCTCCATCAGTGTCCACTCTCCCTCCGACTTCCTTTCCTCCAAACTCAAGGAACCGATTTCATCTGAAGATTGCTGTGTTGTTCATTCTCTCTGAATTTATGAGATTAATGCATTACTTTTAATATTTGTTTAAAATTGAAAATTACATGCTTTATTTTTATTGCATTTTTTCATATATTTTGATCATGTTTCCACTCTTCCCCATTTCTTCCCAGATCCTCCTCACTTGTAGTCTGCTTACAATAGACTTTCCAATACCATCCGGCTTTGTGAACTCTACTCCCATAAATCCTTATTTACTCCCCTGGGTTGCCGTGGCTAAGATGTATCCTTCCCCTAGCTCAGTATTCAAGGACATTATGGAAATGGGTTCCACTGGGCCATGAGACTTTCTGTCTCCTGAGCACATGTGATGATTGTGATGAGAAATACTCTATGTTTTTTCATGGTTTCTCTGTCCCCGCTTTGAACTCTGAGCTATCTGGAACAAAGGCTTTACAGAATGCCAGGAAAGCGCTCTTGAGCAGCGTAGCCTTGAGTCCCCTTGTTCTGCTGAATCTCAAATTTCATTTCAGTTCTTTGGCTCTAGTCATCACTAGCAGATGCAAAATTCACTTTTCTATCTACCCAATGGTATGTTCTTCCCCCTTTCCCTTTTCCAGAAAACAAACTAATTCAAAAACCAACCAAATAAAACCCCACAAAAATTAAAACATACAAGTAAATGGTAACCAAATGTACACACACACACACACACACACACACACACACACACACTAAATTTAATAATAAAAAAGCCCACACAAAATTCGTTTTGTGTTGGCCCACTCACTGCTTCTGGGCATGGAAAGCCTGCCCGGGGGGTGTAGTCGATATACCTATTGACACTCACTGGGAAAAAACTGATTTTCTCTTTTGCTAGTGGGATTCAAGCACTTTTTCCATTGGAGTCAGAATTCCATATCCACTTCCCCTTGTCCATGCTGGAACTCTGCCTGGCTCGAACCTGTGCAGGGCTTGCACTTGCTGCCACACTCTCTGTGAGTTCACATGTGCATCAGTCCTGTTGTTTCTAGAAGATGCCATTTCCTTAGAGTCATTCATCATCTCTGGTTCTTACAATCTTTCTGCCTCCTCTCCCTCACAGGTCCCTGAGACTTGAGAGAAGGGGTTTGATGAAGATGTCCTACTAGGTCAAAGTGCTCCAGGTCTTACATTATTCAGTTGTGGGTCTCTCTCTTGGGTCTTATCTACTGCAAAAGAAAGCATCTCTGATGTATGTTGAATGAGGCCCTGATGGATACAGCAGTATGTTATTAGAAGTCATTTTATTGTATGTTTCTTCAGTAGAATATTAGAAGTAGGTTTTCTCCTAGGCCCATGACCTACTTAGTCTCACCTTCTTGCCTACTTTGCAGTATCAGCTAGGGGCTCTAGCTCATGAAGTAGGCTTAAATTCAACCAAAAAGTGGTTTGTTACTCCCAACATTTGTGACAATATTTCACCAGGATATCTTGCAGGCAGGTCACAGGACATTAGCTAGGTCATACTGCTCAGCCTCCTCTTCTGTAGCACGGAGAGTAGAGGTGAAAGAAAGTGATTATTTTTAAACATCATTTTAATGGGATCTCAGGGAGGAGATAATTAAAACACAGGAAGTTAAACCACTTAGCTTGACAGAAAAAAATTTAAAAGCGCCTTCAAATTTTAAATATGGATCTCATATTTTTCTGAGTAATTTCACTTTAGGAATTTTACATTTTAGGCATGTTATTCAAATTGTGTGTTTGTTCTCCCTTTCATTGCTGAATAGGAGAATAATATTTTTTAGATTAAGAAAATCTTAAATTTACTATAGTTACTTAGTTACCTGCCATCTTGCTACACTATCTAATTGCTTATGATTGTATTTGGTTGAAATACTCAGAATATATATATATATATATATATATATATATATACATATATATAGTTTTTTTACTGTTTTTATTAAGCTATATATTTTCTCCACTCCTCACCTTTCCTTCCCTTCCCTTTCTACTTTATCCCATGATCCCCATGTTCCCAGTTTACTCAGGATATCTTGTCTTTTTCTATTTCACATGTAGATTAAATCCATGTATGTCTTTACTAGATCCATTACCTCTTAGGGTCCTCTTTGTTGTCTAGGTTCTCTGGGATTGTAAATTTTAAGCTTGTTTTTCTTTGCTTTATGTCTAAAACCACTTATGAGTGAGTACATATTACATGTGTCTTTCTGGGTCTGGGTTACCTCGCTCTATGATGTTTTCTAGCTCCATCTGCCTGCAAATTTCAAGATGTTATTATTTTTTCAGCCATTCAACCATTGTGTAAATGTACCACATCTTCTTTATCCATTCTTCAGATGAGGGATATTTAGGCTATTTCCAGGGTCTGCTAATGACAAATAATGTTGTTATAAACATAGTTGAGCACATGTGTTTGTGGTATTATTGAATATCCTTTGGGTAGATACTCAAAAGTGGTATTTCTGGGTCTTGGGGAAGATTGTTTCCTAATTTTCTGAGAAATTGCCAAACTGATTTCCACATCAGCTGTACCAGTTTGCTGATATACCAGCAATGGAGGAGTATTCCCTTTACCCCACATCTTCTCCAGCCTAAGTATTTTTTATCTTGGCCATTCTTAAAGTGTAAGATGGAATCTCAGATTTGTTTTGATTTTCATTTCTCTGATGGCTAAGGATGTTGAGCATTTCCTTAAGTGTCTTTCAACCATTTTAGATTCATTTGTTGAGAGTTCTCTGTTTAAGTCTGTACCCCATTTTTATTGGATTATTTGCTCTTTTGATGACAAATTTCTTGAGTTCTTTGTATATTTTGGAGATCAGCCCTTTGTCCAATGTGGGACAGGTAAAGAACTCTTCCCATTCTGTAGGCTGTTATTTTATCTTGTTGACTGTGTCTTCTGCTTTATGGAAGCTTCTTAGTTTCAGGAGGTCCCATTTGCTAATTGTTGCTCTCAGTGTCTGTGCTACTAGGGGTTATATTTAGGAAGTGGTCTACTGTGCCAATGTGTCCAAGTGTACTTCCCAATTTCTCTTCTGTAAGGTTCAGTGTGGTTGGCTTTATGTTGAGGTCTTTGATCCATCTGGACTTGAGTTTTGTGTATGATGGTAGATATGGGCCTATTTTCATTCTTCTACATGTAGATATTCAGTTGTGCCAGCACCATTTATTAAATATGTTTTCTTTTTTTCCATTTTATATTGAAGAAGGATGCTTAAAAGAAATCCATCACTAGCTCAGAGTTGGGAACAGCAATCAAATCCCAAGCCGTAAAAGAGACCAACAGTGTGTGCTTTACATCAGCATAAATGTTATAAGAGGCCATGTCCAAGTGGGCGGGTAACTTAAAGACTACTGGCAGTAGGAATTGCTACAGCATTATATTTTTTACTTCTTTGTCAAAAATCAGGTGGTCACTGAACTGAGCTCCCAAGGTCCAGTTGAAGAGTGGAAAGAGGGAGAATATGAGCAAGGAAGTCAGGACCACGAGGGGTTGGTTCACCTACTGGGACACTGTGCCTGAGCTAATGGGAGCTCACCAACTTTAGCTGGACTGGGAATGAATGATCATGGGATCAAACTGGACCCTCTGAATGTGGTTGACAGTTGGGGCAGATTGAGCGGCCAATGATAATGGCACTGGACATTGTCTCTACTGCATGTACTGGCTTTTTGGGATTCTATTCCCTTTGGATCTCTTCCTAAGCCTGGATATAGAGGGAAGGGTCTGGGACTTTCCACAGGGCCGGGGGCTTTGCCTTCTCCCTTCTCATAGGATTCTGAAGTTTGTTCTCTTCCTGGTGAGCCATATTTCCTGGATACTTTGTGTGAAACTTTGGTTAGATTTAGCAGTTTCTTTGACTGATGAGTCCATTTGCTCTATTGCATCTTCAGTGCTTGAGATTTTCTCTTTCATCTCTTGTATTCTGCTGTTTATGCTTGTATTTGTGGTTCCTGATCATTTTCCCATATTTTCCATTTTCATATTTCCCTCGGTTTGTGTTTTCTTTATTGTCTCTATTTCAGTTTTCAAGTCTGGAATCATTTCTTTCACCTTTTTGATTGCTTTTTCTTTGTTTTCTTTAATGGACTTGTTGATTTCTTCCAATTTTTTATTTGTCTTTTCCTCCATTTCTTTGAGAGAATTTTTCATTTCGTCATTAAGGTCCTCAAACATTCCCTTAAAGTTATTTTTAGGTCATTTTCTTCTGTTTCATCTGTAGTAGGGTGTTCAAATTAGAGCCACTAGTTTTTATTGATGTTGTGTTGTTCTTTGTGGTGTGGAGTGTATTCTTACCTTGTCTATCCATCTTTTTCTCTGATTGGTGTTTCTAGGATTGTGTCTCTGGTGATCACTCTCCCAAGTGCCAGTGGATCCATAGTTCAGATGGTTTCTGCTAGTGGTGGAGTCAGGGCTATGGTTCCAGTCATTCCAGAGGTCCCTCGGTGATCCCAGAGGTTACTCAGGGCTCCCAGTGGTCACTTTGCAATTCTGGAGGTCATTTAGGCCTTTTCCCAGGGAAGTCACTTGCTTTGGCCTACTCCTGCAGAGGTTGCTGAATGTGCCTGGTACTGCTGAGGTTTACTCACCAGGGCCTTGTCCGTGGAGGCCGCTGGCTCTGCTCCAGTGTAAGTCACTAGTTCAGGCCTGCTCCAACAGAGGTGGCTGGCTTAGGCCTGCTCCAGTCACTCGTTTGGGCTTTGTCTCAAGGAGGTAGCTCACTCAGGCCTGTTCTGGCTATATATAGAGATAGATAGATAGATAGATAGATAGATAGATAGATAGATAGATAGATAGATAGATAGATAGATTTTCTTTGACTAGCAATTCTAGAAACAGTTTAGATTTTGGAAGCATTTTAATCTTATTTTTGAATAGAAATATTTGCCTCGTCTACTTTTAAGCATGGTAATTTCCTGTCTACAAGTGCTTATTCCACCCCACTCCTTGTGCTCCTTTTTCACCATGCTGTTTTCCTTTGTGATGAGCAAAAGAGATTGAAACTTCGAAAATGTCAATGACTTCTTAAATTTAATTTATCTTGTTTTATGAAATTGGTTTTACTATCATAACAACTTGTGCGTTACCAATGGCATCATGAGAAATTGCAAGATCCTTTTGCACATCACTTGGATTCCAAAGAGGTGGGTGTATCTTTCATGTCAACTCTCTGATGCCTTCCTTCAGGACAGCACAATGGGCAGAAAGTTTGGTGGTTCTATTTTCAAGAGACATAGGCTGAAGAGAACCAAGGATTCTCTTTTGTTTTCACTTTCCCCCGAACCAGAGCAAAAGTTCTCTCGCCCAATCATTCCCAGGATTTATTTTTCTTTTATCCTTCAAACTCCTTCTTCTGCTCTCTTCCCAGGAGTGTAATGATGCTAAGGCATCATACAAATCTACGAATTTCACAAAGAACTGTAGTGGGTCACTGAACAAAGAAACTGATACCTGGTGTAGTTGGGCATTGCTACACATCATATTTTGCTTTTTTTTTTTCTAGCAGGCAAGAAGGGGAATCCCTGCAACTATACCATGTAGGTGAACAAAGAGAACATCAATAAATACTCTGACAAATCTTTCTAGGAAAATTACAACAATAAGTGCTCCCCACTACCCTTAAACTGATTGCAGTCTCTTAGATCTAGCTGTAGTAGGGTGAATGATCTCAGGTTTGGAATACTCCAGTTTCTATATGGAAATTAATGATCAAAGCTGTGTTGGAATGAGACTGCACTACAGAGCATGTGTGATGAAGTCATGTGTGTAGTAGCATTTCAACAGTATTTTAATAAAGAATGCTTGTCTGAAGATCAAAGAGAAAAACAGCCCCACTGGTCAACCTTATATACCAGGCAGTGGTAACACACACCTTTAATCCCAGTGGCCTTACTAGTTACCATAGAAACCAGGCAGTGCATGCCTTTAATCCCAGCCTTATAGAGGATTATAAAACAGGAGGAAACAGACTCAGACTCAGTCTCATTCTGAGATTCCTGGAGGCAGGATCACCATTTCAGATTGAGGATAAGGTAAGAGCCAGTGACTGGCTGTTTTTGCTTTTCAGATCTTCAGGTTGAACCCCAATTTCTCTCTCTGAGTTTTTATTAATCACGCTTTACACATGCTTATCATTATTGTTTTTCTGGAATGGTTTTCAAATACCCCAACTATCCATTTTCTCAGTATTCCTAAGGAGGAACCATAAATAATTCGTGTGTCTCTATTGAAAGGAAGGCAGGCACCTTCCTTTCATTTGTATTCCTAAAATGATTTGGTTGCTTATGCTAATGTGCCTTATTTTTGGTTTCTGTTTGGAGTTCCTGAATATACTTTGTGCATGCTTGAAGAGGTTTCCTGGCTTTGCCAGTTCTCTTCAGTCTGGTATCTTTATCCCGAGTAATAGGTGAGCATTAAGGGAGTTAGCAATGTGAGATCTTCTTAAATATTTTATTTTATTTTTATATTTATAGTTATTTTACCTACATACATATTTCCATACCATGTGTGTGCTATGCCTACAGAGGCCAAAAGAGGGCATCAGATGAGTTTTAGATGGATGTGGGTACCATGTGAGTGCTGAGAGTTGAACCTAGGTCATCTAGAAGAGCAACCAGTGCTCTTAACTGCTGAGGCATTTCTCTGGCACCACGCCATGGGCTCTGAATAGCACCCCCCCCCCCCAGTAAAAATTTTCACTCATGAAAATCCCAGATTTGGAAATCACTTTCAAAATACAAGTATAAACAAGATAATGAACGCTATACTCACATTTGGGATTAAGATCAGAGTAGAGACTAGTGAGGTATCATTTTCATATGAATTATATGCATTTTCCTGGTGATGAGCAGTGGCTTCACATGTTTTACTGGTGGCAGGGCATGATGTCACATGTAAATGACTTCACGAAAGCCACCTACTGCCAAATGGGCATGCTCTCCTTGAACACTTGCCTGTGAAGGCGAGAAGAAGAGGTGGTAATTAGGAGTATCTGCACGGTTGAGGACGTTGAACAGTTTTGTTTTTGTTGCTAATTAAAGGTGACTCTGGGATATTTAAAGGCTGATGAAAGTAGAAGCTCTTCCCACACAGCAGGGACTAACTCTTCAGATGAGAAGCAAAGCAGAGCCGACCTCCTCCAGCCCTGCTGCTGTTAGCGGCTGATGCCCCTGGCTTTCTTTTGGTACCAGATGGGAAACCACTGTTGAAGGACCCTCCTTGGTAGCTCACTGACACATCGTCCCATGGCCAACTTCTTTATTCACAACACAGGCATTTGGCCTCGTGAGCTCCTCAGAACATTTGTATCTGATGGGCTGTTTTATTGGGCCCATCTTTGGCCATCATGTGTGGCATTTAACTGAGAAGGTATTTCCAATGCCTTGTCAAGACTCTTCCTGTATAAAGGCAGGAGTTTCTTTTTCAAAGAACCTAGTTACAGGAAAGAAGAGCAAGGGAATTTCTTTCTTATACTCCAGAGAAGTCTTGCAATATACAGTCCTCAAACGAAGCCATGCACATCCGTTGCATCTTGACTCATGTGTGACCACTTAAAATTATTCAGAATTGTAATTTTAACATGTCAATTATTTTCTCAGGAAAAACATGAGGTTACTTGCATGCAAGGAAATTACGTGTCTCTTTCGAATGTTTTATATTCTTTGCACTGGATTTGAAATTTCATTCTCTAAGAAAGCCACTGTCTTCACAAGGTAGCAGCTTTGGTATTTCTTCAAAGTCTGAGCTCCAAGGAAAAGCATCAATTCTTTGCTGTAAACAGTTTTCAAATTGCTTACATTTGTTGGTTGTATTATAACTACTAGAGATAAACTGCATATACGTGGGCTGCTTATGACCCATAAGCAGAAGCCAGTGCTTCAGCAAATGTCAGTGTATGCATGGGTTGGTGGATCATAAAGAAAAATTAAATCCCAGGGTTTCGCATATATCACTTTAATTGGCTTCTTTTACTATTATTTACAGGCTCAGGTTTTTAATTAAAACTTTATTATAAAGAACTTACAAATAAAAATATCAGGTGCACTATTTTTAAATAGATTATTCAGACACACTATTTTTTAAAATAAAAAGAAACAGCTCATTCTAAACCAAAAGGTTTATCTTATTTAAAATATAATTTATTAGACTTAAGAAAAATTTAAAGTATGAAGTATTCCAGGAATAACATAGCAATAATTTATTTTCCATGGATCTCAGTAGTCAGGATCCAATGTGATATCATCTAATAATAAGGGGTGGTACATTTGGTTAAGGTAAGCATGGGGCTAAGAGTGTGTGACTCAGGCATGAGTATTTGCCTAACATGTGTGGTGCCTTGTGCTTAATCTCCAACCCTACAATAAAATGCAAAATAGAGCTGCTATATTAAGTTGACCTTAAGAGTAATCAAACATGAGATGGTTGGTGGTTGGTGGTGCATGCCTTAAACCCAGCACTCAGGAGGCAGAGACGGGCAGATCTCCATAAGTTCGAGGCTAGCCTGGTCTACAACAGCTAGTTCCAGGACAAGCTCCAAAGCTACAGAGACACCCTGTCTTGAAAAAATAAAGAGTATTTCACCATGTTCTGTCGTGGAGTGATGGATCTATGGATATATGACAGGTGGGGAAGAAAGGGGATCCATTGCATTTTTGACACCAGGAATTCACTGTGGAGTTCAAACAATGAAAGCAGAGGTCTGGACACTCAGATCATCCCAAGCAAACTCTACTTCTTTTTGTCTCAATTATGGTTCTTCTTCTTATGACAACTTCTACCCTGCTCCCATATCCACCCTAATATTACAATAAGAAATCTGTGCACCATTGATGGCAACAGAAGTTAGGGGCAATGATTGATTGATAGCTGTGTGCTAGGAAGCTCTCTGGGGAAAAGCCCAGACATGAGATTGAGAAAGGCTTCACAATGGGAGGCATGGGGATAGCGAAGGGAATGAACTTGGGATCTAAGCAGAAATGCTTTCAGTGAGCTCACAGATTGCAGATGCTGATCAATGCAGTATTCAACAATCTGAACTCCTGTTCTATGGGTGCAAATGGATTGGGCAAGTGACCTGCTCTTTTTGAACTGGAAGGGGATGATTATGCTGAAGATTATGGTCATGAAGGAGACAGAGTGCTTAAAACACTGGACTTATGAAGTATTATCTGTCATCATTCCCTGAGAACTTGATCACACTCAGAGTCGTCCATCTGGGTTGTATGCTTGCATATCACCATATTGAAGAACCATGAGAACTAAGATATGATCAAGAGGATTATCCTGGGGAAATGTCATGTATTGATAACAAAAATGGCAGATCTTGCTCTTTCTTAGGAAATATGTTTTTCTTTTTTCTAATTAAGAGTTTCTGAAAGGAAGATGAGAGTATGTGTCACTTCAACATTTGTGGTGTCTTCAATCCTTTATTTAAGAACATAATAGCACTTTCAGCTAAAAATTTTTCATAATATTTATTCTGAATTAGTATGAATATCCTTAAATATATATTTGACATTAGTGTTCGAATCATAGTCTATCATATGATTTCTGTCATTATATATTTACTGCCCTTTAGTGGAAATTTTACAGATTCTCATGTTTTAATGACAAAATGTACTTATTTACTTATTCTTCTGCCTTGTTGGGCATCTACTATCTTCTAGGTGCCAAAGGAGCCACTGAAAGTACTAAGTTGAAACACAATTTAATCTACATCTTTGGTCTTTATTAGCTTATAATGCTGGAAATAAACCTGTTGACTTAGAGGTGAAGGTGTGAAGGTTTTTCTGTCTATTATCTTGTGACTGCTTAGAAATGTGCCAATTTATACACCTCCAGTAGTTGATCACACAATCTTGAGTCGAATTTAGAATTTTACAGCTGCTCACACAAGTCTAGAAACGGCTCCACCCACTGGAGAAAGTCAATAGGAACTTAATTCTGAGAAAAAAATTTTTCTTTCTATCTCAGGAATACACAACGGTAGTGAATAAACCATATTGACTCATTTAATTCAGTAAAGTGATTTGAAAGCATGAGAAATGGAAATGGGGGAGGAAGTGAAAAATAACATCTGTGTTATGGATTCACTAGTGGCACATTTTCATAATTATTCATTTTCAGTTATGCTTTGAAAGGTGCATGGGTTGAGGATAAATATTGAAAAGCTATATGATAAAGTAGTATTATAATAGGATTGTATATGAGCTCCATCTGTTCCTTTGTCTAAACTATTGGATGTGCGGTAATAGTATGCATCAAAGATTGGCCACATCATTAGAGGAGAAATGAATTGATGGACCGACACCCTTGAGTCACCAGCAGTGCCATGAGACTCAGGAGGAATTCAAATGTGGTAACTGCCAAGCGTGGTCCACTGATTTTGCTGTGAAGTTTGTTTGAATATGCTTTGAATTGAACTGAAGGGCTTCCTTCCCGTCAGTAGAGCCATAGATTAACCCCTCTTCTCACAGTGAGGAGCTACATGTTTGGTGTTTTAAAGCTAGATCACCTGCTCTGGTGAAATAGTGAAGGCTCCATCAACACTGAATGGAAGGAAACAAACGCAAGACCTTGACCATGTAATTAGAGAAGGTCACAAAGAGACAATAGGGAGAATGGGGAGCATCTTCATGGCAGGTGCAAGAAGTTGGCTTCAATCTCCAGTAACACATACAAAGAACACAGTTGTCAGTACCCTGGCTTCAATCTCCAGTAACACATACAAAGAACACAGTTGTCAGTACCCTCTTTGTGGATCCAGAAAGAAGCCACAGCTCAGAGAGTGAATGTACAAAATCACATTCATCTGCTTCCAGCGGAATACTTATAGTATAGCTCAGGGCAGAGGTGGGATCTCTGTTTGTGATATGATTAAAGTTCCAAAGCCTCATCCCTTAATAATCCTACTTTAAAAAAATAGAAGATGCTACTTTTATGTGGGTGTTATACAATGACTACTCTTCAAAGTACTATTGTCTACCCCAACTTATGCTCTCCCCAAATTCAGAAGTAAGATATTTTATTTCTCTATATAAAAACAGCAAAGTAACTGAGGATTAATTAATCACTCAAGGTCACACAGCTCCTGTCAATGAAAAATATCCTTACTTTAATTATTAACGGATGCTTGCTAAATAACTTAGATGGAGAACAATTTAAGATTCTAATTTGCAGGCTTGAAATTCAAAACAACTGGGAGCATCAACAGGGACCGACTGCTAAGCAGATGAATTCTGGTTCAGAGAGCTGTAAATCATTCTGTTCGGGATAAAGTTAACCCCAGGCTTTAGAGAATCTTTAAGGGAAGCTATGAGTCCATCCTAAACCTGCTTGGGGGTTTCCAGAAAGAGTCATATTCTAGGTACAGTTTTCCTAGTCAAAATCTCAAGAATCTTAGCTAGATTTAAATCAATCTTTCTTGGTCACTTGAGCCACTTTAAAAGAGACTGAGATGGGCCAGACTTGTTCTGAAGTTCCGTCTAAGTAACAAGTCTTAGAGAAAAACTTCAGAAAGTGCAGGATTGAAGCCCCCTTTGACAGTACAGAGTATACCCCCCGACGATTCTGCTCATTTTTAGAAAACGCAACGCTGAGTACAGAGAAGCTCGTAGCAAAGCAAGCGCTGTTAAAGAAAGGAACATTCTCTTCTCCTCAAAGTCCTGTTTGAATCCTGGCAGCGCACCCAAGCTGACCTCCCTCAAAGTGGAAGTCAGAACCAGTGAAGTACAAAAATTCAACGTGTTTAGAAATTTCTATGGCGAGTTGGCATTGCGATGTGCTGCGGGTAACTATTGTGTAATAAAGCACTTCAAAGACGGTGGTCTAAAATGAAAACTTATTCTCTTCTTTCATGGCTGTATGGGTTGCCTGGGCTCCTCTGGGCAGTTCTCACACAATCGTAATTATGTGTCTGTTGTCAGATGGCAGTGGAAGCTGGAATAGCTGCAGATTCCCTGGCAAGATTTCCAGTGGCAAAGTTTTTCATTCCCCATGCCTGGCATCTCAATGGAACAGTTAGAGGCTGGGTGGACATCTATCTTTGTGGAGCCTCTCTGTGTGACCCTCATAGACTTCTCAGCATGCTCATCTCAGGAAATAAGGTCTCTTAAATTGGCTGCTCCTTCCAGAGGACACGCGCAATGACAAGGGTGGATAGACAAGGCTTCTTAGGCGCTGACCTCAACAGTCAAACAATGTCACTTCACACAATTGCGGAGGAAGACGATCAAACATAACCACCAGGAATTGTCACATTTTTGGAAGATAGCTCCCACAACATTCTCCCCATGTATGTGATCAGTAGAGCCATCTGGTTTAAAGTGGTATAAACCAGATCAGAAATAGAATTCATATGGCAATTTGCATATGGCCTGCACTCCTAGTGGCCATTAAGACCATGCCACATAGCATGCCTACGTCGGCCCAAATTGTCTCTGTGTCTCACATTCTCACATTCCACATTAGTTTTCTGCTTCAATACAGCCATGGGATCCTAATATATGAAAATCTTTCTCTCCCACAGTTCCCTAGGAGTGGTTCTTCCTCTAGCTATATATAATTGTTCGTCACCTTTTTTTTGTGGTTTGCTCTTGTGCAGGATTTGCTCTAAGTTTACATGTCGCTGTTGTTTGTTTTCTCTTGTTTTTTTTTTTTTTTTTTTTTTTTTTTTTTTTTTTNTTTTTTTGAGACAAGATCTCAGAAAGGGTGACTTTGAACACCTGACCCTTCAGCCTCCACCTCCCTGGTGCTGGGATTACAAGCATGTGTCAAGACATCTGGCCTAAATCCTGCTTTCTGGTACCAACCACATAACTGTCATGCTTTTTGCTCACTTTCAGAACTGTTTCTTTGAGAATTTTGAGTTGTTTTATGTTCTGATTCTACTCACCACTCTCCCCTTTCTTCTCTTTCCTTACCTACCTAACTCTGTGTTAACATTTTCAGGTCTTCCGAGTTCAGTCTGTTCGTTTTTTGCATTTCAAAATTTACACTGAAAACTAAATCCTGGGCTGGGGATTTTTCTCACTTGGTAGAGTGCTTGCCTATCATACACAAAATCCTAGGTTTAATCCCCAGTGCTGTATAAAAGCAGATCTGGAGGGTAGAGAAAACTATGCTTTGCATTTATCCAAGTTCAGTAACCATCCAGACATGTATGCATTTATTAATTTGCTTGTTAATTAATCAATTGATTGGTTGACAAATTCTTATTTTGCAGTCTATGCTGGCATCAGACTTCCTGCCTCAATCTCCTTAGCTGAGACTGGGAGACAGTTTTCATTCAATTTTTTTTCATATCACATATTTTGATCTCGATTTTCCGTCTCCCAGCAGTTCCCAGATTTTCTCACCTCCTTACTCACCCAAATTTATTTTCTTTTTCTCTTGTTTTCAAAAATAATAGCAAGAAGCTGTTTGGCCTATTAGCTCAGACTTATTATTGGCCACATCTTATTATTAACCCATTTCTATTGTTCTATATTTTACAGTGAGGATCATGGCTTATTACCTCACATCTTGTTTCCCCAGTGGCTTCTGGCATCTCCCTGACTCACCTTTCTTTTCCCTTTTTCTTTTCCTGGATTTCCCACCTGGCTCTATTCTGCCTGGCTATTGGTCAAATCAGATTTTTTATTAACCAATGGTAATAAAACATATTTACAACATACAGAAGGGTACCCCACATCATATATATGTTTCTTTTCTTATTTAAAGGTTTTTCATGCTTTGATACAAATTCAATGTCAATTTTGTTGTACATTTTGTATATTTCTGCTCTTGCTTAAGGCATTATGTTTATGCACTTCATTTAAAAATGTAATATATAATTAAGAAACACAAATTAATAGTTCTCTATAATAGTCAAAATTATAGTCATGTTAGTTAGGTTTTTTAGATATGCAGAGATATATTTCAGATGGATAGATAATCTAACACTTATAAGACCTAAAGAATATGCCACTTAAAATGTTTTAAGAACTTAGCCTTTTCCTGACAGTGAGACAGATAATCTGCTCTTGGCAGCACCAATTACTTCAAGACAATGATGGACATCTAAGAAATTCCTTATGAAGTTTGCTTTCAATATGGCAAGGCTGGCCATTTGGGAAAGAAACTTCTCTTGCCTAAACTACTTGACAATATTCTGTATAAACTGGACATGCAGGACCCACAGGAAAATGACTGCTGAACTTGCCAAAACAAGGCAAGATAGTCCTTAGGTTCCTGTTTCACAGAAGAAACTGCCAGACATTCTACAGGACACAGAAGAAAGTGACTGACAAACTGCCAAAAGAAGCAGGACAGTCCTTCAGATTTCTTGCTTCACTGAGAAATCTGCCAGATACTCTAGGCTGGTAGGTTGAAGATAGATGTCTCAAACCTTACAGAAAAATGTTGGGTGACTGTTCAGGCAACCAGATATCTCTGTCATTTCTAGACTTTTGGAAGGTCCTTACAATGTACTTCCTCTTTTCTTAGGAAGTATTGTATTCTTCTGGGGTCTTTGATGGAATTGAAGAGGAAATAGTTACAATTATAGTTTTCCTTAGTTATGATAAAAGATAAATTATATATAAGTTTAGACTCATAAAGATAGCATACATGATAAGTATTTTCTTTAACTTTGCCAAATACAAATAGACTAAATATTATAACTGTAATTCTTGCTTGATACCTATTTTGTTATATGTAAATTTACAGTGTTAAAATGAAAACATTCCTTTTTAATTAGGAATTAATTCAAGAAAAAACGGAAATGATGTGAGATGTCTTTTCTGAATGCTGTTAATATGTGTTGCTTTTATTGGTTGATGAATAAAGCTTCTTTGGACGATGGCAGGGCAGAGAATATACTTAGGTAGGAAAAACAAACTAAATACAGGGAGAAAGAAAGATGTGTAGTGGCATTCCAATTGTGTTTTAATAAACAAAGACTGCCTGAAGGTCTGAGAGTAAAACAGTCCCCAATGGTTAGCTTTACAGACCAAATTATTGTAACATACACCTTTAATCCCAGTAACCACAATAACATCCACCTTTAATCCCAGTAGCCACACTAGTTGCCATAGAAATCAGGTGGTATATGTCTTTAATCCTAGTGATGCATGCCATTAATCCCAACCCTAGAAAAGAATGTAAAACGGGGTGAGATAGCTCTCAGACATTGTCTCCTTCTGAGACTCCTGGAGGCAGGATCACCATTTTCAGACTGAGTCAAGGTATGAGCTAGTGGCTGGTTGTTTTGCTTTTTGGATCTTCAGATTAAACCCCAGTTTCTGACCCTGAGTTTTTATTAATCATGCTTCAAAAGTGGAGTCAGGGTCAACACCAGCAGCCTCTGGAGAAGAAAGATGTCAGAACATCTATAGTAAGCCACAGGCCACATGGTGATACACAGATTGATAAAAATGGGCTAATTTAAGTTTAAGAACTAACCAGCCTGAACAATCAACTAAACAATTATAATTAATAGTAAGCCTCTGGGTGATTATTTAATAAGTGGATGAGGGACTGGGCAGTATGCAGAAAAGTCTTTTACCTGAGCAACAGGAGAATTTTCCAGTATAGGCTAATCAGTAAGCTCTAGGTTCAAGGAGAGACACTGTGTTCAAAAAACAAGGTGGAGTGTAATTGAGGAAGACACTCAGGATCAATTTCTGGCTTGCACACATGTTCAAATTACTCACATGAACTTGTAAATATACCACACATACCAGAAAGTTCTATAACAAAATTTCTATTACGTTGAAAAAAGCAACAACAATCAATCAAAGATCAATTCAGTATGCATTTTAAATATTTATAAGTTTTCATATACACATATGTGCATGTCCAAATGCCTGAGTACTAATTTAACACCATGGTCAGGAATGTGCAGTGTTTCTGAGAACATTTTCTGGCACCTAACACATGGCACACCATCACAAATGGAAGTATACTCAGTCCTGTTCAGTACATGTGAGGTATATTTCTAGGTGTATGTGGATCAGGTTCAGTCAAACAAAAAACCCTTGAAATGGGATTACCACCAGGGAGCTTGTCGTGAGACAAAATGTCTTTCTGTGGTTGTTAGACGAGAAGGTTTTCAACATCTGTTCTTCTAAGGCAAATGTTCATGTTTTGGTGAGTAAGAGAGCCCTTGGGGAGAACACTGTATTGCTCTTCAGATATTTCAAGGACTGTCCAACAGAGAAAACACTGCACTTTCCCACTCTTGCCGAGGTCAGGGCTAGGACACATGGAAAGCATACTCGCTTCAGAATAAATAAAAATAAACCTACAAGCTCAGCATTTTTCTGAAGTAGAGAAGGCTTCTACACAGAACAGTGAGTGATCTTCTGGACATGGATTAGGTAGCAATGGGTTGGGGACAGCTGTCCCAGCTGACTGGAGGAGGTGAAAGAGCAGTTAGTGGCTAATATTTTTTCCCTATCTATGCGGTGTGTGTACACAAATAGTTGTGCTAATGGAAAATTTGAAAAAGTAGACATACTGTTGTTACTAGGATAGATTAAAAGGCTTAAACAAATTTAAAACACCAGTAATAATTACAGTGTGATCATCACTGTGGTGTAATGAGACCCCAGAAGCACTGCAAAAGCTAGGAACACTCTACATCTGATTTAGTCATTGCCCTCACTCATCCTTCATTTTTGGTACTGTCTATGTCCAACTTTTTTCTATTAGGGAAGACCTCACATTGAATTCACAAACAACATCTTGACATGTCCTATTTTTAATGAAAATTTAGTTTCTCTCTAGTTACTGCTGGGATGATGCTACTTTACACTTTCTCTTATTTGTCTAAAACCCACTTCTCCAGGGCAGCCATCCATCAGTGGCCTTGCTGTGGGCATGACAGGACTCTGCAGTATGTGTGAGGGTTTCAGTCATTAACCTTGGCCACACTGTCATACGGATGGTGCATTGTGTCTGGTCTCTTTTAAGAATTTTATATTATTTCTGCTTGTTTGTTTTCCTTTTGGTATGGTTTTTGGTTTTGTTTATTTTTTGTCTTTTGTTCTTTTTGTTTTGGTTTTTTTTTGCTAATTTTCTGTAGTATGTAAACTAATAATAAGCACATAGTCCCAGCATATTATAAAAGAATATTTATTTTTCTCTTGTGAAGAGGTTTATTCTTAAATTAACAAAGGAAGACAAATTTGAGTATTGTGTGTTTCTTTTTTTAAAAAAAAAATTGTCGAATGGTAGGAAGGATCAAGAAAAAGAGGGGAGAGGGGAAAGCATGATTGGAATTTATCATACAATCATATCATCATATAATCATAAATCAATAAAAAAGATTTCAGCTTTTATTTATATTAACTGAGTCAAAATTTCTTTTTTTATTGAATTTATTGAGCTCTACACTTTTCTCTGCTCCTCTCCCTGCCTGTCCCCTCCACTTCAACCTTCTCCAGCAGTCCCCAATACCACCTTGGGGTATATATCCAAAGGATGCTCAATCGTGCCACAAGGACATGTGCTCAACTATGTTCATAGCAGTATTGTTTGTCATAGCCAGAACCTGGAAACAACCTAAATGCCCCTTGACCAAAGAATGGATAAGGAAAAGGTGGTACATTTACACAGCTGAGTCCAAATTTCAATGGTAAGATTCATGAATAAAATGAATCTACACAGAAATTACGTGTGAGTCTTACACTGAAGATCTGAAGGGTAAATGGTGCTTTTCTTGAGTGAAAGAGTGGAACCACGTTGCCACCACAGCCTCACCTGAAGTTGAGTGCTCAAGTCCTAAAAGAACTCAGAGAATCAGCACATAGTCTTGACATTTTATGTTACCACTTTTTAAAGATCTAACGACAATAATAAAAAAATCCCCTTGGATAAAATCCAAGAAACACAAATAAACACAGAAACAAATCACTGATCCTGGGCACTTAGAGATCCTCACTGTTCCAATAATGTTAATTTTTCCTAATTACTAAATCTAAATTTCCCTCAGATTGTAACAATACATGATGTAACAAGAATAAAGAATTTCTAATAAGCCAAAATCCCAGATCTTCCATATGTATGACCTCAGCTGAGATGGCAACCAACATTTGATAGAGTTAGAGATGACTAGAACCATGCTTGGTAAAGAGAAATGTGAATTGTTTTTGCCATGGTAGAAATCTGGGAAGGAGGTGTGTGCTTTCTGGTAGCTGAGTGGTCCAAATGAGGGCATGGTCAGGTACCTATATGCAGGAACACTTTGTCCATTCACCAGGCCAGGACCTGACGACAGGCAGCCTCGTGTGACCTTTCCCAGTACCAGGGGCCCAGGGTTCATCTTAATTGTTCAGGGCTCTTCACCACTTATTTCCAACCCAAGGCAAAGCCTTCTAACACACAGGGCAGATGTTGTCTAAGCATCTGCTGAATGGACAAGCAAAACAAATTCATCAAAACCAAAACAGCCTTTCCTCGCATCCTGTCTCTTTAGTCATGCACAGGCCTCAATAGGGCTGTCCTTTTTATGACGACCATAAATAGGAAATATGAACAAGTTGGTTTTGTTTTGCCTGACGCACATTTCTCTAAGTCCAGCAAAGTCTCATTACCGGGGGCTTTGAATGCAGTAGAATTTGCACTGAGATGCCAGTTAGAGAATCATTAGACATGGATGACCTTCAGGTAATTTAATAACAATGTCAAGCTGTGGGCTATTCTCTGCAATCCAAACAAAGAGAGCACTTTCAAAACCTGAATGCCGGTTATTCCAGATTCACCCTGGAAATTTCCCTCTGTTCAGTTCTGGAAGAAGAACTACTACCCCATTGTTACAAGACCCTCTACAAGGCCACTGTCTCCCACAACTGAACGTTCTTCAAAGACAAAATAATTCCATTTTACCCCTTTATCATTAAATTTCTCTTAAGAGGGTCTGGCTTTCCCTCCAGCTGACTACAATCTGTTGATGAAGGCCAAGTGACCAGGTCGTTACATGGCTATGGCACTTCAAAGTAAGTAAAAACAACTTCTTAAAGTAATCAATTAGATTTCCTAACATTTAAATTTTGTTGTATTGAGTTGCAGAAGGCATTTTATACTAACATGTAATGTACTTGGAGCATTGTTCTTCCACACCCCACCTTTCTGCTCTCCCCTCCCCTCCCCCTTCACATTACCCCAAGGAAATTTCATTTATACATTTCAATCATATGCATGATTTTATGTATCTATGTAAAATCTGGGGCCCACAAATAAGAGGAAACATGCATTTGTCTTTCTAAGACTGGCTTAACTCACTTAATATTGTCTACATTTGCATTCAACAGTCAACATGATTGATATTAAATGCTGATGCCAGCTACAAGATAGTCGCAGAAGCCGTCTGGCTGATGACAATTTCAACTGCCATGAAGGAGGCTGCATCAGTGACAATAGTGTACCCGTGGTGATCCCAAAGTCTCCAGGATGGCTTGGCAGTTCTTCCTGCCTCTGCCTCCTTCAGCAAATCCTGCTGGTGTGTGCCACCACAACCGACCCGGTCAGCAGGCAGGCTTGGAGACCTTCTGCAGCTACTTCTCGGGTGTGTCCAGGGGCAGCTTATATAGGGATGGCCATTCCCCAGCCAAACGCACCAGAAACCATTCCCTGCTATCAGGAACTTCTGAGGCTCTCGTGCTCAGAGCAGCTGTAAGCATTTAGATCGGGAGAAAACAAGTTGCTTACGAGAAATTCAGTATCTTGGGTTCACAGCTCCTAACAATATAGCAGTATCATATGGCAGATACACTTTTAGTTTCTTGAGGAACCTTCATATTAAGTATTATAGTAGTTGGACTAATTTGCATGCCTCCTAGCAATGTACTCTTTTGCCCACGTCCTCTTCAATCTTGGTTGTTATTTGTTTTCTTGATGACTGCCAATCATCAAGATGGCATCATCAAGATGATGAGATGGAATGGGGTGAGATGTAGTTTTTATTTGCGTGTTTCTGATAATCTATTGAAGTCAAACATTTCCATAATTGGTCATTTGTGTTTCATCATTTAATAACTGTCTCCCTATCATTAGCCCATTTGTTGATTGGATTTAAAAAAAAATCATTTATTGTAACAAATTCACATATTAAAAAATCTTAGAGTTAGATTGTTGTAGTCACTCCAACACTTGTCTTGCTCCAAACTCCATATACCTCAGTGAACTTCTATAGAGTAATAATGAACATTTTTGAAGCCATGGAGCTTCAGAGGAAGGGCAGAATTCAGGGGAAAAAAAGCACTTGAGTCCTCAGTAGTCCTCATTGTCCACTATGAGTGGCGGGGAGGAGGCAGAAATCTTTAATAAATAAATAAATTTAATAATAAAAAAAGCACTTGAGTCATGAAAGACAATACAAAACTAATGGTTTTTCTGGTTTCAATTTTTCCTTTTGTGCAGTGAATAAGGAGATAGAAATGTCAATGCTAGTGAAATCTTACACAAAGTCTGGGTTGCCTGAAATTTACTTAAGTTTCTGAGTTCTTTCTGTGTTCTAGGTTCTGATACCTTTCCAGCTGTGCAAAAACTCCCCATCCTCTAGCTTGCACCTTCATTCCACTAACAGCATCACTGAGCAGAAACCTGCCAATTTCTTGAGGAACACTATGTGAATTGTTCACACCACTTTCCAGGCCCTTATTCAGAAAGTCCTTACCTATGTCTTGAATGCATCCCCTACTTTTCCAGGTCCTATTTTAAGATTCTTTAGCCATGTGGAGTTGAGTTTCGCATAAGGTGATAGGTAGGGATCTAGGTTCACTCATCTATTTGTGAACATCCACTTTTAACAGCACCATTTGCTGAAGAAATTAACTTTTCTCCATTGTATGTTTTTTGGCATCTTTGTCAAAAAATTGGGGTATTGTCATGAATGGGTTTATATTTCAAATTTCTACTCTGTTTCATTGATCTGTTTCTGGTGTGTGTGTGTGTGTTTGCATGCAGGAAGATACTACCTTTGTTACCAGGCCACTGTAACACAACTTGAAACAAAGCACAGTACTACCTCCAGCATCATTCTTTTTGTTCCAGATCGCTTTGGTTATTTGTGTCTTCTGCACTTCCCCATGTATTCTAAGAGTTTTTTCTATTTCTGTGAAGAACCATGTTAGAATTTTGATGGGAATTGCATTGACTCCATACATTTCATTTGAGAACACAACGGTGTTCACAAAATTACTTTGTCAACTCCATGAGCATGAGACGTGTTGCCACCTTCTACTGCTGTCTTTACATTCTTCTTTCAATCTTTTAATATAGGGTCCTTTATTTCCTTGTCTAGACTCATTCCCAAGGAATTTTTGAGGCAATTGGAATGTGTCCCTGATTTTTTACCAGCTTTCTTGCTGCTGTTATATTGGGAAGCTACCATTTTCTTCTGAGTTAAATTTGTATACTGCCACTTGGTCAAAAAATGTTACCAGACCTAGGAGTCCTCTGGTGGCATCTTTAGTGTCTCCAGTACAGGACCAGATCATCTGCAAATAGGGGGACACTGTCTTCTTTGCCTTTCCAAGCTCCTCCTTCTCTTTCCTTTGCTTCTTTTGTTTCATCACTAGCCTGTGTAGATTTCAAACCCCTGAACATACATTAAAGTGAAAAGAGGGATCCAGTTCTGCAAACTTGTCCTCTGATCTCCACTACACACCTCAGCCTGTGTTGTGACCCTCTCTCTCACACGCGCACATCATCATCATCATCAACAACAATAATAATGCATTAACATTTTATTGTCTGCTATTGAGACTGCAGTGGCAGTTTTCTGAGGCACCCTGCCTTCTAACCAGGGCTCCCATTACTCTCATGAGGATGGGAGACTTTCCCCTGACTATTCCAATCTCTCTAAGATAGACCTTACTTTTCCAGAATTTTTTAAGTTTCCTGTTTTATTTTGCTCTTAGGCTAGAGATTTTAGGCCACCAACTGCCTCTTCTGATACCTATTACCCAGCTTTCCTCTCTTTAGTCCCAGGAGATGCTAGAAGACTCTATCTGTATGGCATTCACTATTGTGGATTGTTTTCAAGTATAATTGGTTTGTTTGTTGCTTTGAGATAAAATTTTACTGTATACCCTAGGTTGGCCCCAAACTCACTGTGTAGCCTTGGCGGGTGTCAAACTTGAGCCTCCCTATTGCTAAGCTTGTAGATCTTTGTCAACACACCCAGATTCTTGGTGTACTATCTCGATAATTGATTTACCGTGATTATTATCTTTTGAAATTTTATATATTTATCATTTTAACATGTTATCCCTAGAAGAGGTCCACAAGCTTCCTCAGGCTGCCAAAGTGATTGTATTGGTTGCCACGTCCACAGCAGTGACTGCCGTGTAGTGACAAAATGCCTCTGCGCTGGCTTTTGCCTGCTGAAGGATTGGGGTTAGAGCTTCTTGGAGCGAAGCCCCAGGTGGTCCCCCTGGCAATCAGCAGTCCAGAGAGGACCTGATGCCCTAGG
>NW_026067989.1:810012-828782 GCF_014885135.2 Alexandromys fortis
CAAAACTAAAAGTCCTTGCCAACATCTTGAGCACGGAAGGGGGAACACGTAGAAAGGAGCACGTAGAAGAAGCTCTATTTTGGTTATGCTTAATCTTGATTTATGTCTGGAACCCTGAGTGGGGTGATGTAATGCACCTGCCAAGTTCTTTGATCTGTTTTGTACAAAAACTGAAGCTTTACAGAAGTAAAGTTGCAGCAGATTTTCACTACACAGTGTGTCTGTCTGTCATTTCCCTTGCATCGTATCCTGACTATCCTATCCTTCACCTTGGTCCCCCGTGGGTGGTGGTCTCCGAGAGGGACGGTCCGCGGCAATTGGTAATTTTTCCATCGCTGTGACCAAATTACCTTGTACAAGCCACTTCATTTAGGATAACCTAAACCTGTGTTCTTAGGACATGGTCATTCAAAATGGCCCAGGAATAAACTATCTCTTGTTTAAAAAAAATAAGGAGGAGGGAGATTTCTTTTGGCTCAGAATGTTCAGTCCATTACAGTGAGGAGGCACAGTGGAGATTTCAGTTTATGTCATAGCAAGCTAGGAAGCAGAGAGAAACACCCAAGGACAATCTATTTCCAGGACATCTGCCTCCCAGCAACCTACTGCCCCCTGCTTAGTCCTACCTGTGAATTCCCAGAATCTCTCCAAAGAGCACAGCATCTGAGCCTTACAGGGACTGTCGCATGTGTAAACCCTCACTGTGACTATGGAGGTAGAGGAGAAGAATCCCTAATTGAAAGCAAGTAGAGTTACAGATACCAAATGCCCAAATTCCTAGATTTAGAGTCACATAGACCATAGCAAGGGGAACCTCTTTACTGTGTCTTTAGTGGGGGAGAGCTGGCCTGGATCCAACTTATCTTCTTTATTCTTTGTCAGATTTGCTCTACACGTGTGTCGTTGAGGGGCTCCAGGTGAGGATGCAAGCACACAGGAAGTTTCTGGCCAGGAGCCACGTACCCCATTCACAGGACACTAGCTTCATGGGAGCAGAATGATCAGCTTTCTCTGTCAGGGAACATTTGTTTTCAGCTGGAGTTTTAATTATTAATCACTTCCCGAGATGTTTGTTTTTTTCAGATCTGTTTCTAACCACTTTAACATGCACACATGGGCTTTATCCTTCTGCCAGGCAATTAAGCAAAAGCAACATTGTAAACATTACTGGCCACTCCTGCTGATGTTGGCCATAGAGCCAAGTTGGCAGAAGAATCTCACTAGAAAGAGCATGATAAGATGCTTTTTGGACTGGACATTTATCGCAGAAGCTATGTGATGATACATGAGGGAGGGGGGGCATGGGGAATGTGGGCTTTGGCATGACATTGCTCTAACGATAACCATAAAGAGCATGTCTCTGCTCTAAATCTGTTTCTCATGCTTTTTCTTTGGCTCTTTCTTTTCTGTTTGTTTTGTCATATTATGACCTGTTTTTTGGTTTTATCTTATTTTATTATTTTTCCTTGGATGCCTGTTTAATGTCTAATGAGACAGAAAGGGTGTGGGAGGGGAAGGGAAGGGAATGGGGAGGACTGCAAGGAGTTGAGGGAGGAGAAACTGTAACCAGAATATATCATACGAAAAAATCTGTTTAAAATAAAAATGTAGCTATAAAGTATGCCCCCAATAAGGGGTGGGCACTTGGGTACCAAGTACCAAGTCTGATTCCTCTTCTACTATAACAGAGGCCTTGGGAATTTTCCTGAGGTGACTGTCGGTAGCTCAGAATGGAAGCATGTGTTTGCTCTACTTAGTGCTAAAATCGCTCTCCAGAAGTAATCTGATGAAATTTAATGAGAAACTACAAGCTTTTTTTTCAATGATGAATTCTATGAATTTTAGTAGTCAACTTGTATGGGTATCCAGGCAAAAGTGTTCCTGAGCAAGACAGGGGATTTGAATTGAAGGAGAAGGCATTTCTGAATTGTTTGACTTGTCATAATCTCATTGTGTCTGAAATACCAGCACCAGTGAAGTATTGTACAGAGATGTGAAAATAGACACTCCGCTAATAATTTCCATAATCTGAAACCAACGAGAGAGAGAAGTGGAAGCCATGGGGTCATCCTCACTGTGGTGGGGGTTACTCTGGGGACCCGCCCTGAGAAAACACGGGCCTGAAAACATGTTTAGTATTGTTAATTAATAACAAATTTCTTAGATCAAGACAATTGGACAAATCTCTAGTGCAGCTAGAGAAACTGTAAGGCACCATCTCAGTCCATTCAGGGCTACAATAGCAAAGTCTTAGACTCGGCACAAAGGGAATGCCTCTGTCTGTAACCTCTACGGTCTTGCCTGAGTTCTAGGAAACACCTTCCCTGTGCTTGCTGCTTTGTATATATACCATAGAAAGAGGAGAGTTCTTTATGTTTGCTTGGAATTCTCTCTCACATAACAAAAATGCCCCACTAACAAGTTAGTAGCCTGGTGGATATATTAGGGGGAACAGCAAATAGAATTCTGTGAGAAAACTGAATTAACTTCAGACCGTAGCCCTTTGGGCCACTTCCCCTCAGTGTGGCAGAGCCTCCTCGAAGACTGAGTTCTCTGTTCTGTAGAAGATTCAGCAGTTAGTCAGTTACATGACTTTTTGGCCTTTGTAAATAATCTTAGGCACAACTTGTCATATCTGGGCATGGTATGAGGTTTGGGTACTGGTCTGAGCATACTGAGTGGTTATCTTTTATAATCTGGAGGACCACCTGTGAGTTGTAGGCACCCTCATTTTAGAGGTGAGGAAGCTAAGTCTTATTCAAATTTGGAGTCTAGACAGACACGAGAATGCTTTCCTCGATGAGTCTCTGTGAGGAATTGAACCCCCTTCCCAGAACGCTACCAGCTGGCTCTTACTGAGTCTTCTCTCCTCCTCCTTCCTAACAGGCCTTGTATTTTTTGAAGATGTCATTGCACTGGCTGCTACGTATTGCCTTCCCAGACTCCTCTGTACGTGTGTATAAATAATGCTCCTAAAACTAAGGTTATATATCTCCACCGCCTGTAGATACGGCCTGCTTCGGTCCACAGCTAGATAAAAAGATCGGTACCATCATAATTACATGCTCACGCGTGTAAATCCATGGGCTGAGTTTCTACTCTGTCAACTCTGCCCTCTGCAGTCTCAAAGCTGGAGAAGGGATTCTGCCTAACAACCAACAATAATTGAAAGAGGACAGTAGACTCTCCAGTATGACTTACACGTGCAGGAGGTCACAGAAAAGGAAGTTATTCAGACAAGGACAACTGAGGACCTATCATAGGAGAGACATGTCATGGAGGAAGAATGGAGGCTCAGCACGTTCAAATGCCCACAGATGGCTCCACACGGGAGGTCAGGGGACAAGAGTCAGGGGACAGCATTTGGCAAGGGCAGGTGAGGGGATTTCCATCTTCTCAGTGACCATCTCTTTCTTTTTCTCTCTTTAGAATGCCCTTCATGCTTCCCATTCTACAAGATTCGCTTTTCCACTCACCCACACACTGCAATAGCTGTCCGTTCATGCATTTGATTAATAAAAATGTCCTTGTCGCCGTATCATTCTCTGCTCTGCGTGCTCCCTATGTAGGTCCCTGAAGAGAAGGCAAAGATTTTATCTGAGGAATGTGCACCTTCATGCCCATTGTCCATTGCGTGTCTCCGTTCTCAAAGTGTGCCATTTTGGGTGCCACAAACCCAGCCTAAGCTACAGCTGAGATGATTTACCAAACCAAAGAAGTACCACAGCAAGGACGGCAGCAGGGCCTGGGAGACCTGGTGAGGCTTTGTCCTCTGTTTGCGGTTCTCATCTGCTGCTTCGATGGCTTTAGTTCTCCCACCAGGAGGAAGAGACCACAGCTGATGGCAGCCGCCTTGTCTTACACTTTAGACTAAAGCTTTATAAAGAGATCCACAACCCAGCTTTTCCTCCCCTGGGAAGAAAGAGCATTACATTGGGTTGAAGGTCTATGCCACAGCGTGGAAGCCCAGGTTTGCCTGGTGGGTCACAGGGTTTGGTATCCCATGGTTCTGAATTTTCCGAATGTTGAGTTATTTCTACACTGCTGACAGTTGCCTGCTACTTTCCACGTCGATGTGAAATTTCTTGGTAGAGATTCCAGCGCCGTCTCCATACTGCTTGCCTGCCGTCTTTTCTGTCTGCTCTTCCCTAGTGCCTCTCCTGGTCACAAAGCTCCCGGCATTGTCCTGGTTCTGCTGCTCCACACTCTCCCTTCGCTGCTGATGCCTTATTAGCGGACACCTTTTCCCTCTTCCTGCTCGTACAACCTAATTAGCACATTCCTGTCATTTATTAGGACAGAATATAATAGCAATAGACAACACACCGCCTTATCGCCTCAGTTCTTTATTCTACCATCAAAAACAAACAACAAAAACGACTCTCGGTGCGATTGGAGGTCGTTCGGTCTACCATCAAAAACAAACAACAAAAACGACTCTCGGTGCGATTGGAGATCGTTCGGCAAGGGTCTTATTTTATAGTTCTTTCTCCAGTGCTTCAGCTCATATTGTCGAATGTATGAGTGAAGTATTGCTGCTGAACAGACCAGCCACTGTTTTAGCTTGTGCTTCTGTGGGTGGACACTATGAGCTGGGCTCAGCTTCCTTCATCTCCTGGGCCTACTCCAGCTTTTTTTTTTTTTTTTTGAAATTTTAGGGCTTTTTGCTTTTCTCTGTTTTTTTATTATTTATTTATTTATTTATTAAAGATTTCTGTCCCTTCCCCGCCGCCGCCTCCCCTTTCCCTCCCCCTCCCCCAATCAAGTCCCCCTCCCTCATCAGGCCAAAGAGCAATCAGGGTTCCCTGCCCTGTGGGAAGTCCAAGGACCACCCACCTCCATCCAGGTCTAGCAGCTTCTTTCTGTATCTGTTGGTCAGTTTCGCCTCCTCTGGGCATACATAGCTGATCTCTGACTGTAGTGAATGGGTCTCTTCACCTGGCACTCTACTCCTGATGCATTTACAAGTAGGTAACAAACTTCCATCTTTATATTGTCAATACATCGTGCCACATTTCCTTTGTCCTATGGACTAAAAAGCAGGTCATGAGCAAGATCGGAGTCCGTGTGGGAGGAGAACAAAGGAACGATTTTACCGAGAGGGAGAATTTTTACAATTTAACCCACGAAATACACGGAGTTTTCTACTAACATCTACCTGAACTGAATATTTTTATTAAAATAAACAAAAATCTCTAACCCTCACAAAAACCAGTTGAAGCGTTTTCCTAGCAAATTTTTCTTTGTAGCCGTGTTTGAGATTTTACTGCTGTTTCTCACATTCCATTTTTGATTTGTGTTTTTTTTTTCCTCCCTCTCATTCTCTCTCTACCCCTTGTCTTATTCCTTATTTCAGTCTCAGTGGATTTTTTCATTTACTGGACTAACTGTGCTTATTACTTTGAAATTGGAAGACTATACTTAACTCTCTTTCGTTGTATGAGTTCGTGTGTGAGTGCGTGTGTGTGCGTGCCTGTGTGCATGCGTGCACATGTGTATTTCTCTCCCTCCCTGTGTTTCTCAGTCTGTGTCTTTATCTGTGAGTGCATGCATATTCACATACACACAGTAAAAAAAAGAAAGGTTTTTTATTTTTTCTAAGTTTTAATTTCTTATAATTCAAGATCTTGTCGACATAAGTAAGAATATGAATAAACATAATAGATGGGTTTTACATATGCCAGTTTTCTCAGTGTTCAACATTAGAAAGGACAATGAATCTAAAGATGGATGGATAGGACTTTTGTTATTTGAAATAGATACTTTCTGCACCTCCCTTGAAACATGCTCTGGAAAACCATTTGAAGGCAATGATACTATAATAGGCACAAAGCCCTGTGGTCACTAGACTTTCAACTTGGCAGCCTCGGATGTTTCATTTATCTTTATATGTGATTCCCACCCCTGCCAAGAGAGAAGTCACAAGTGTGTCAACTCACATTTTGGCCAACAAAGTACCTCAACTATTTTGACTAGTGGTTACTCAATATAAATTGGACTCACTATTTGAAAGCCCATTTGGAAAAATATACTGTACATCCAAAAAACAAACAAATAAACATTTATTGCTGAGTTTTGGAGGAACTATATAAAATTTTTGGTTTTGTGAGAGTGACAGAAAAAAATAGCAGGTGTGGCTTTCAGTTTTCATTGTCAATTAAAATTATTTAGAAGACATTACTCTGGGCATCCGTGAGGGTGTTTCCAGAAAGAATGAAATTGCCCTGAATTGGAATGGCAACACATGGGCTGGAGACTCTAACTAAAGAGAAAAAGGAGAAAGAAAACTAAGCAATGGCATTCATTTCTCTCTGCGTTTTGACTGTGGACATCCTGTGATCAGCTACCTCATATTTCCAGCATTGTTCCTTGATGGTTTTATGGGCTACACCTTCAAACTAGGAGCCAAAGATACACACATCCTTCCTTAATTGGGTTTTTGTCAGATATTTTGACACAACAGTACAAGTAACTAACTTAGAAAGTGAGTACCAGAACTCAGGGTCAAACCCACACAGACATATATCCCTAAATATAATCAAGTTAACAAAAAACATGAAATATTACAGTACCCTTAACATGTTCCTTAGAAAGATCCAGAGCTGTCAAATCTCCAAGGAGAAGTTGAGGTCCAGTTCCTGTAATAAGCTCTCATGTTGTGACACTTTTTGCTTGTTAATGAAACCATAGTTCATAAAGACTAGTTCCTCGCAAAGACTGGCAGCATGTCCTGGGACTGAACAGGTCTAAGAAAGATGAAATCTCAGCACTTGAGAGAGGAAGTGGACACAAGCCCCCATCCCTAACCCAAAAGTTATCTCCAATTGATAACTGCTCATAATGAAAAAAAAATTTAGTTTTCTCCAATGGAGTCTCACTGGGTATACAAACCACACTTAAAGGTAGTCCTCATGTCCAGCAGGGCTTATATATTCTTTTTAACATTACAGGTCTTTTGTATGTTATAGTTTTCAGTGTTGTGTTTTTAAATGGATTTCTGTCTGTACAAATGTGTGTGTTTCTGGTTCTATGTATGATTCTTGGGCTTTTTCTTCGGTTATTTTTGTTTGCTTTCTGTTTATTTGCTTGTTTTGCCCTATTCTGTTTTTTTGTTTGGTATTTTATATTATTATTCTTATCATCACTATTGTATTAGTTGTCTAGTTATTCTTTAATAATAGAAGGGAAGGGTGTGGATTTAGGTGGTGGGGAGGTGGGGAAAATCTGGGATAAGTTGGGAGAGGGGAAATATAATACATTGTATAAAATAGATTGTATGAAAAAAACTATTTTAAATTAAAAAAAAAGAAATTAGTTCCCTGGCCTCTCAGATTTTACCTATACAGTTCTCTTCAAGCACTGGCAGGAAATGGACCTAGTCACAGCTACAAGTGATCTCAGGTGGTAACACGGATATACTCTGTGAGATCAGTAGTGTTTGCTACACAAAGCACCATTGATGAATGAATTTTGATGCCTGGTCTGTGATTTTATAATTACTTATAAACCTGTGAAATGCCTGCACTTTCTGGATCTCAGTGTTTGTAAGTAAAGTTATTAAAGTTATTAAGCTATTCTTCTAATGCAAATACATGTTTACAAACCTAAACAAAAATATTTTTATTTATTTTTTATTTATTCATTTATTAAAGATTTCTATCTCTTCCCCACCACCGCCTCCCATTTCCCTCCCCCTCCCCCAACCAAGTCCCCCTCCCTCGTCAGCCCAAAGAGCAATCAGGGTTCCCTGCCCTGTGGGAAGTCCAAGGACCACCCACCTCCATCCAGGTCTAGTAAGGTGAGCATCCAAACTTCCTAGGCTCCCACAAAGCCTTTGTTGGAGAGGTTGTGGAGAAAGAGGTACACTCATCCATTGCTGGTAGGAATGCAAACTCATGCAACCACTTTGGAAAGCAGTGTGGAGGTTTCTCAGGAAATTCAGGATCAACCTACCTCTGGACCCAGCAATACCACTCTTGGGAATATACCCAAGAGAGGCCTTATCATACAACAAAAGTATATGCTCTACTATGTTCATAGCAGCACTGTTTGTAATAGCCAGAACCTGGAAACAACTTAGATGCCCTTCAATTGAAGAATGGATGAAGAAAATATGGAATATATACATATTAGAGTACTACTCAGCAGTAAAAAACAAGGACTTCTTGAAGTTTGCAGGCAAATGGATGGAAATAGAAAACACTATCCTGAGTGAGGTAAGCCAGACCCAAAAAGAGGAACATGGGATGAACAAAAATCTTTTAACGACAGTTAGCATTATCATGAATTAGAAAAAACTGGATTCTGTTTCTCTTTTAAAAGTCTCATTACTGCTGCTTCTTTAACAAAAGCTTAGTCCCATTTGACATATAGTTTTGCTTGCATATATGTATATGCACTGAGTACATGCCTGGTCCTCACTCAGGCCAAATGAGGTCATCTGATCCCCTGGAACTGGAGTTACAGACTGTTGTGAGACGCTTTGTGAATTCTGGGAACTGAATCCAGGTTCTCCTTAAGAGTATTAAGTACTTTTAACTGCTGAGCCATCTTTTCAGACCCCTTAATTGAAATCTTTTCTTCTCATAAATAGCACTGATCTTCTTTGTGGTCTGTGGATGGGCAGTGTTTCCACTGAACTAAGTTGTAATCAGCTAGCATTGGCTCAGGGCCACCAGCTGAATTCATGTCCACTCTTCATTTTTCTTTGTCTGAGATATTTGATCAGCTATAACTATGAATGGAATAAATTCAAATTTTAATGTTTTCCTTGTGTAGGAAAGCATTGCACTAGCAGCTTCCTCAAAGCTTACATTGGAAGTATCTCTCACCATGATCACCCAGGTTATGATGGTTTCTTTCATGATATAAGATGTGCACACCATCTTCTATCTCATACTAGAAAATCTCTGTCTAGTCTGATGCATTAAGCTACTAGAAAATCTCTGTCTAGTCTGATGCATTAAGCCGTGCCCTGGTGGGATCCTAACAACACTGTGCGCTCTCTCTCTCTCTCTCTCTCTCTCTCTCTCTCTCTCTCTCTCTCTCTCTCTCTCTCTCTCTCCCTTCCTGGGAAAATAGATTCATCTCTTATACAATACATCCTGATTAGTTTCTTTTCCCTCCACACCTCCCAGCTCCTCTCCTCCTCCCCTCTCCCACAGAGCCTACTCCCTTTCCAGCCTCTCTTCAGAAAAGAACAGACCTCCAAGAGATGGCAGCCAAACAGGACAGAATAAGATACAATAAGACAAGGCATATGCCTTCATATGGAGGCTGGACAAGGCAACCCAATTGGAGGGAAAGAGTCCCAAGAGCAGGCAAAAGAATCAGAGACACAATCACTCAGACTCCTACAATCATCCCCTCTCCTTCTGCAGTTTCTGGATCTCCAAGGGGAGGGACCCTTTTCTTTACACAAAAATACTTTAACCTGGGGCACCAGGAGAGATGATATGGATATGGGGGGTATAGAGAGTAAAATAAGAGAGACTATCTTCCAAAGAGACTTCAGAAATAACCCCTTTAACCTGTGGCACAAAGAGAAGGGATATGGATAGCAGCGGGGAGCAAAATGACAAGAGACTTTGGAAGTGACCCATCTTGATTCAAACTATGCTTCTATAATTTGACAGATGTTTCTTGATAGAGTTTTTAAGCAGTTTGAAGGTTTGATTCTGCTTCTATAAATTAAAGACAAAAACATTTGAAGGATAATGTACTTTGTAGTCAGCAAACCTAGAACCTACAGGGCTTTGAGCTGTTGCTTCTGGAGCAGCTTTTCAGCAGTGTTCTAAGATGAAGCTTGTTTCAGGTGTAGGCAATGGGATAACACGCAGCTGTGCGTCCCAAACCAAGAACCCAATGGTAATTACTTTCATTCATTTTTCTTAGATATCAGTTGGCATGGTCAACTCTTTGAATGCTCTTGAGTCTTACCCACAGCTTTGTCAGTCTATTTCCCGGCTTCTTATATAGACAACTGATGAGCCAGGTGCCCTTGAAAATGATTGCAGCTACTAAACTTCCATCTAAGAAAATCATGGTTTTAGAGGAAGAAGAAGAATTATATTTTAAAACATCAAAGTATGCTGTAGAGGATAGGGTCGGTGACAAATTTGACCACGACATTTACTGTGTGCCAAGCTGAGAATACCGCATTTGGCCATTCTTTGGTGTATTTTGTTTGCTTTCTGTAAAGTTTTTTTTTCTTATCATTTCTTCAAAACCCACTGGCCCCACCAATTTCCCTTAAAACACATGATGACCTGGTTCCTTTAGCTTCTATGTCCAAATCCATTTTCTACCACTGCTTCAGGTTCAGATTTCTGTTTTTCCCCACATAAATTGCCTAGACTTATCTTGGGGGCCTAACTGTCATTTAGAAGAAAAAAGACCAAAAAGCTAAAATACCCTCCCCTCTGCGACACCCAGGAAAATGTGTGGCAACAGCTGCAATTTTCGGGAGGGCTGTGAGCACCTGCTTGCATGGTGCTTAATAGCAGTGGCCTTGTTCTGAACCTATAGTACCACTGGGTTTCTTTTCATACCATGTCTTATGCCAGCACCACCCGAAGCTCTATAAATCTCCAGCCACTAAATTCTGCTCTGCAATTCCCCAGGCAGTTCATTTATTATTAATTGAAACCATTATTTCTATAGAACGAAAGAGTTTTACGTCAAGGCAGAAGCTAGACTGGAGCAAAAAGTAGCACAGGGTCAGCTGAGGTGCAAATAACACCAGGAAGCAGTGGTCTTGCCTCTCCCGCACCGAGGGCAAAGGTGACAAACAGATACAGACAGCAAGCTGAGGAAAAAGCAAGTCTCTCAAGAGCTTTTCTGCTCTGCCAGTTGCCATGGGAAGCAGTCAATGGGCAGTGAGGGACACATTCAGAAGTTGTGTGGTTGGAATGATATAATATTTTGTGCATGAGCTCATTTAAAGTGTAAGCAGCACAGATTCCCAAAGCAGTGTGTGCCTTTCTGGAAGTTACAATCCGGTTGTATTCAAGGTCAAACATAAAACTAAGACAAAGTCTGAATCAATTGGGGTAGGGTAGGGTGCTGAAGTGGGGTACACTGGGCGATGTGAGGGGAACAAAGAAATGAGCATCTACTCGAGGGCAAAAACTGCATCAATGCCCTTTTCAATGGAGAGCCATTTGATCTCAGCATGTCTAGGTGTTTGTCTGGCTTTTCTCCTAACTCTGAGTCTATATGAGTAGAGCTAGGGTCAACCCTGCCTATCATACACAATTCTTCAGCCAGGCACTGTAATGGGGGTTCTCTACATATTAGCTATTTAATTGTCATGACATCTTCCCCATCATGCAGAGGAACTAAAGCACAGAAGAGAGCACCCCTGCTGGAGAGCACAGGCAGCAAGCCCAGGTCATACCTTGCCCAGGCAATCTGTATCCTGAGTGGTCTTTTCGACGTGACTTAGCTATAAAAATGCCACAGTCCTTCCCTTTGCCTTGTTTCACACTAAATAATCCTTTACCTATTCCCAAATAGCATATTGAGAGCTGCCTACAACTATTGCTAAGAGCAAAGGCATAGACAGAAAACTAATAGTGGCCCGGGGCTCCCCAGAGGAGGGAGCAGAGAGCAAGGACCCAATTAGCATGGCATTTCTGACGTGCCAGGGATACTTTAGGACTAGGTAGAGATGGTGGTTACCCAGCACGACAATGATGAGTGTAATAAATGTCATCGAATGAATTCAGGTCATCATGGTTCATTTTCTTCTGTGTCAAATGAAAAAGGGAAAGGATGGAGGGGGAGAAAGAGGGAGACCTAACTAGGCAGGAGAGGTGAATCCCCACATCCTGACACAGCAGGGATGGATTCTAACAGAATTTCGCACATTTCATCTATATTGCTGTGGACTCTCGGAGTGATAAGGAATTTGTTCAGCCTGGTGCTCAGGGAACTTTCATTAAGGGTTTTTATTTGAGTTAAGCCTTTGCAAAGATCAGAAGCCCAGGAGCCTCTGTGAGCCAGATTCATAATGAATGTGTTGTCGGCGGAAAGGCAGTGGATGTGCTAAGGATTTGACCAAACAGAAGTGTCCATGCTCCTAAGGATATTAAATTTTGTTTTTAATTTTAAGCACTGTGGTGGTCAAAATCCAAAATGAGCATATTGACCTTCAGGGATGAATACAATTTTAATGAACTAAGATCCTGAGTGATTATTTATGTTAGGGTATCTCCCATGTAGCCCAGAAACTGAGCCTTTTGGGAGAACCTAGATGCCTATACAAAACTCATTTAGAATTACTTCAGGAGAAGAGCAAGGAGATGGGTGTTGGGTCTGTATGTACCTGTTCCTGTCAAGTCAGTGATTCAGGTCTACTCCACTAGCCCCACTAGCCCCACGGCAGAGCAGGCACAGAGATTTTTATCAGCGAGTAAGTCCTCAATAGACATAAGTGTGGAGGCGGTAGTTTTCTGTTTACAGGGCAGACAGAAATCAAAAGCTTAGAGAAACGTGGACACTGAAAGCATCGGATACAGCGGGTGTTCTTGCTGCACAAGGAACTAAAAGTACCCAAACAAAATTAGAGTATTCTGGGCTTCTTGACAGCATGCCAGGATCTGGGGCACCTGAAGGAGAGTCAGCCAATTAGAAGCTCTAGCACTTAGGGCCTCGTGGAGAACTAATTTGCGGCTGCGGTGTTATCAGCAGAACCACATCCAGGGTGACAGGTACGCATTATTCCACCTGTGCTCACTCTCCTCATCTCCTACCCCCCTCTGAACCTTCCCACTACCCGAGACTGGGTCTCCAGTCGCCTCTTTATTCCAGAAGAGCTCCTGAGACACTGCCACTAAAACTGTTTCTCTGTTGAAATGAGCCAAAGTCCATTTTTATTCTTTGCATCTGAAGACCCTGTTACATTAAGTAGGGAATAAGGAGATCTGCTTTGGGAGGAGGGCTATGCTTAATCTGAGGGATCAAAGCACAGAAGAAAGGAGATATTGAAAGTGGAAAAAGAAGAGCAGAAAGCATTATATGCAGTATACTTTTTACATAATATGATAATGTGTATAATTATATATATATGCAAGAAATAATATTAGAAAATGATCTAGAATAAGAGTGTGAGAATTTGACAAGCGAGAGGGAAATAGTCCTTTGAACGTAAATTAGAATGTCATTTTGGGAGCAATCTTGTGCAAGAAAAGACTGGAACTCCGCTAGAAATCCCAGGAGGTATCAAGGGAAGACTTATCCTTAAGATTTCTCTTGCCAAAATGCCCATGAGAAATGCTGCAATTGGCTTTCCGGGGTGACTCTGAATCGACAATTCACAGTCACTTTCTCCAGGGGCCCAACTTCCTCCCTGGGGCTTTGCAACTTGTGGGGGAAATAGTCTTTTCTTGGTTTCTTGCTGGTGTTGTGTGTCTACCCTTCCAATGCTTTGGGAAAAATTGAATTCATCTGGGTGCTCCGGGACTGGCTCGAGACAGTGACAGAATATGTTGGGGAAAATGGGCTTGAAATTCTACTCCCACTTCTTAGACGATGCACGCCGTTGCAGTCTCAGGGCTTAAAGCTCCCTGAAATGCAGCCTGGCCACCACGAGCATGGGAACATTTAGACGGTTGCAGATCGTAATACAGGCCAGTGGAAAATTTAAAGCCGAAGAAAAGTAGATGCTAACTGTGGGCTGTAGATGGATGCATTAATTAAATTACAAGGGAAGGGAAGATGCAATGAGGAACTAAGAACGACAGTGGATGTGAAGGGAATAGGTGTAGCCTTCTGTTTCAGTCTGCTAGCAAGGAAAAGATGAAGGAAAATCCTGCCCCTTTCAGTACCTTTGCAATGCCGTTATCTCTCCAATATCCTGTAAGCACCAGGGGTTGTGTTCACACAAGCGCCTCATTCATCCGTGACTCACTGAACACATGCTTTCCGTAGCTTGAGCTAGGTCAAAATGAAGGCTGAGAACTCTGAAATACACCAGAATTGAACAATAATGTTCACTGAACTCCTTTCTATCTTAACGTTAGATTTTAAATCTGATGCTACCATGGTGTCCCCCTCACTTCTGCCAAGTCTTGAGCTATGTAGACAGGTTATCAGCTCTCGGGGAACTGATGCCACCCCTGCAGCTTTTCATAGAATGTCTTTATTGAGCACACATCCCACTTCACATATGGAAAAGAAACAAGAATAGGACTTGCAGTGCCCATTTCAAGACTTAGTCATATCCAACAAGTTAAAACGTATCAGAATGAAGCTTAGACAGTCAAATAATTCTTGAACAAATCTTGATTAATTTAATGTTTGTCCTTCTCACAGTGAAACTGTGGGAATTGCATGGGGCTCTCATAAGCTCATACAGAATCCAGTGCAAGGGACTGAGTTGTGAAGTGTGTCAGGTAACACACTTGAGAAGCAGTGATGAAAGAGGAGGGAAAGGAGCCTTCTGCAAGGACAGGGTTTTTAAAAGTTATCAAAGAGATCAAGTCAAACGTGGGGGATTCTGGGAAAGGATTTGGGGACTATCTAGAGTTGTTAAACTAACAAGGGGAGAAAGGAGACTACAGCAAGGTCCTCAAACCTTTAGCTATTGCTATTGGAAGGTTACTTCCAGGGGTGCCAACTCCAGCATGTCCCTCCTGTGAGCCTAGAGCATTCTTTCATTATGAACAAAACATGCAAACGCATGCCTCTGGGGCAGAGTCCTGGTATGGGCAACAATGCAACACTCATGGTGTGGAGCACCAAGAGAAGCACGCATGGCCCTGGTGGCATCACAGGTAAAACCTGAGCTGGTGGGGAACCTTGGAGACCACGGGGATCCAGGAATGACAAGAGTAGTGGGACGCCATTGACAAGGTCAAGGTACAGCTGAAGAGAAGGAAGAAATTTCATTGTATTTGAGGAAACTCTCTGGTTCTAAAGTTCAAAGTAGTTACAGGAGATCAGCCACAATATTGGAAACTAATAAAGGGCTACTCCAGTTTAGTGTTTCAATTATTACTTGGTGAGGGAACTTTTTTTGGTCCAATCTATCTGGTGTTCTATATGCTTATTGTATCTTTATAGCTATCTCCATCTTTAGATTAGGAAAATTTTCCTCTATTGTTTTGCTGAAAACATTTCCTGGACCTTTGAGCTGTATTTCTTTCCCGTTTCTCTATACTTATCATTCTTAGGCTTGGTCTATTTGATGATCCTCTAACCGCCATCAGGTAAGGAAAGGCGCTCCCAGTAAAGCCCCTTGCATGTATCTGATCTTCTCAATACACAGAAAATGATGTTTACAAAGACATACAATACACCAGAGGATCACTATAGAAGAGGCATTTTGTGTAAAAATATACTCTGACTGGGCACATTTCAGAAACACTAAAATCTCTTTACAGCATTGAAATTATATTTGATGAAAGTCTTCAGAATATTTTTATTGATTTTTATTGAGCTCTACATTTTTCTGCTCCCCTTTCTGGCCCTCCCCTACCCTTTTTTTTATAAATAGCATTTAAGCCCGAACAATCTTGTATTTGTTATCAGATTTAGTCTTTAGAAATAGAAATTATAAACTGTGGTGGGTAACTCAGAGGTAGAGTGCTTCTTATCAAATGAACTCTGCCCTCCAGCAACTTAAGACACACAGAGAGAAAAATAGAGGGAAGATAAGGAAGAAAAATGATAAGGGAAGGGGAAGGGGATGGAAGGGAGTTGGGAAAGGAGAGAGGCACTGGAGAGAGACTGGAAGGGAAAAGAAAGGAAGGGAAGAGAAAGGAAGGGAAGGAAAAGATGGAAGGAGAAGGGGAAAAGAAAGGAAAGAAAATTGATGAGGGTATGAAAAATTTCTACTTTCCTTGGAAAGCAGAGCAAGAATAAATTAATGTATATTCAGAAGAGAACATATTTATTCTTCTAGAAGGAAGTTGGAAATATAAAAATGCCAGTTTGCTTGTCATCTCAATGCTTGTTGTAAAGGAATCATACAAATGCTTCTGTGATGGTAGAAACATAAGATGACATTTACTACTAAACTCCTCTGCCAAAGGAGCCATCTTCATAGCTTGTAGGCTGTGTGTGCTTATGCCATATATGGATCATATATGGTTAGGGTTCTCCACAAAAATTCTACCAAGGAAATATGCATGCACATGTGTGTAAACAAAATTCTTTATACTTTTCACACACACGTATATGAACACAGAATAAGGATTGACTTACAGTAACAGAGATTAAGAAACCTGCGGTCTATCTGCATTCCAAAGATCCAGGAAGGCTAATGATGCTGTCTCAGTCACCTTGACAATGAGCAAAGGAAAACTATGTGTTAGATGCTGAGCCAGAGCATACACTAACTTTTAGGCCATGAGTAAATTTCGAGATGATATAGGTTGTGGTTTGGATATGATGCTACTGGGAGGCTATTAGATCATGAGTGCACTAACTTAATCAATAGGTAAGCCACTGATGAGAGCATAGTGTCTACAATAGGAGGTGGAGCCTGGTCACAGATCACTGGGGCTATACCATTGGAAGGGGCATCTTGACCTATTCCTTCACTCTCTCTCTCTGATTCATGGCCAACATGCAGTGAGCAGTTCTGTTTTGCCACAAGCTTTTGTGAAGATGAACAGCCTTGTCTCAACCCCAGAAATAGCGGAGTCAGCTGCCATGGACCAAAACCTTTGAAACAAACGAATGTTTCCCCCCTGAGGTTGTTTTCCTCATCTGTTTTGCCACAGTGATGAAAAGCTATGTCTCCCATTCATGTTCTCAGAGGCCCTCGGGGCTGCTGCTCTCTCTGTCCGTACCACAGCACAAGTGAGTGACCCCCTGTGCTCTGTGTGCTAGGCTCTAAACCTGTGCTAGAAAGATGAACATTCTACAAATCTAATTTCTTTCCTATTATGCAATGTTTCTAACTTTTCTCTTTACAAGAATATACAAGTTAGCCAAAGGTAACTCAGAGTCAGATGTTAAAAGAGACAAACAAACGCTGCATCCCCCATTTGTACCCACAAATCACATATTGCCCGTTCATCAGTGGTTTCCAGACTACATTCAGGAAAGTTGTCTGAAGATCTTACATAAACTGAAGCACTGGGACTCATCCCTCACAGTTGTGGATGTTTGGTGTAATTTATTTTAGGCATTTGGTGGTTTTCAGGAGTTTCCATGAGATTCTGATGCTTAACGTTCAGAATTATTGGCTACATAGAACAGGTGTTATAGTCTCATAGCTATAAGATGTAGCTTGCCTTTAAAGGAAACAGAATTTTGAGTGATTGCATAATATTCCCTTTGCGCATCATCTGCTTCATGAGGAGTTTCTTGCCAACATGCCCTTACTATGTTCGTACTCTATAATTTTCATTATGAACATTTCTATAATGAATATTCTAGATTGTATCTCAGTGTTTGTGCATCTACACAAAATAGTTGTCCTCTGGGCACTGTTTGGTCCAAGGCGTTCAGAAAGACTTACTTTAGGGATAAGACAGGTCATGGTGTGTGTGAGGAGGATGGAGGAAAAGAGTAATATTAATCTCCACTGTCAACATGATTGATTTGGAGTTACCTGGGGCATGAACTGGGGCCTGACTGGGAGGACATATCTAGGAATGTCTGACTGAGTAGGAAAGATGCACCATGGATGTGATGACCCTATCTACGGGCTTCAGTTCCTGAAGGAATAAAAAGGAGCAATTAAGTTTTTATCTTACTCTGTTTTGTTTTGGGTTCTTTGTTTTGTTTTTCTTTTTTATTTTTTTTTATTTTTTTTATTTTATTATTATTATTATTTTTTTTTTTTTTGTTCTACACATGGTTTCTCTGTGTAGCTTTGGAACCTTTCCTGGAACTTGCTTTGTAATACCAGGCTGGTCTTGAACTCACAGAGATCTTCCACCTCTGCCTCCTGAGTGCTGGGATTAAAGGCACGTGCCACTACTTCCCAACCCTCTCTCTACTTTTTGACTATGGATGCAAGGTAACCAATTTCCTCTTGTTGCTGCTGCCCACTGTGTGTTCTCTGCTGTGATGACTGATGGCCTCGAACTGAGAGTCCAAATGGACCCCTCCTTCCTTGAATTGCTCCTGTAAGGAGTTGTGCTACAGCGGTGAAAAATGTATCTAATATAGCAGGCATATAAGCATGCTTTGATTTATTAAAGTTATAACTCTTGGTTTTTATTTTTCCATTATAAACATTTCTATAATGAATATCCTAGAATACATCTCAGTGTTCATGTATGAGCATTTCTTTAAGATATATGCCTGGATGTGAAATAATTGAATTACAGAATAGTTGCACTTTTCACATCTCTATGAACATAATGGGTTTCTCTTTTTAATTTCATGTGTATTTCATAATAATCTTTCATTTTTCTCTATAAAACTTTGGCAATTATTTTGATAAACATTTATAGATTACAATGTCACTGGTTTTGATGATGAGTTTACCATTATTGTCATTATTATTTTATTTTCTTATTAGATGCTGACGCATTTTGGATCTGGTATATAGCAATCTTGTTGAAATTTTAGTGGTTCTGTAATTGGAATTATATTCAATGGTATGTGTGTTAGAGTTTTTTATTGTAAACAATGACATCATCAGTAAATTGCTGTTTGTTTTTTTATTTGCATGTAAATTCCTCTGCTTGTAACTTTATTATAAATGACATAAGTGCTGGAGAGATTATCTCCACTTGATTTTTATTTATTTATTTATTTATTTTTATTTTTAAAATTTATTTATTTATTAAAGATTTCTGTCTCTT
>NW_026067989.1:828822-877814 GCF_014885135.2 Alexandromys fortis
CATCCAGGTCTAGTAAGGTGAGCATCCAAACTGCCTAGGCTCCCACAAAGCCAGTACGGACAGAAATCTCAAGGTCCAAATCAGGAGCAGAAGGAGAGAGAGCACGAGCAAGGAACTCAGGACCGCGAGGGGTGCACCCACCCACTGAGACAATGGGGATGTTCTATTGGGAACTCACCAAGGCCAGCTGGCCTGGGTCTGAAAAAGCCTGGGATAAAACCGGACTCGCTGAACATAGCGAACAATGAGGACTACTGAGACCTCAAGAACAATGGCAATGGGTTTTTGATCCTACTGCACCTACTGGCTTTGTGGGAGCCTAGGCAGTTTGGATTCTCCACTTGATTTTTAAAAGAAGCAGAAGTCTTCTAGCTTTTGATAGCACTTATCTTTAAAGCAACTTTATCTTTATTTCACTTATGTGTGTTTTGTTTTAGTAATTTCTATTTTAAATGAGTACTGAATTTTACCATAGGCTTTTAGAATTTATTAAAATAATCAACCACATGTTTGTCTTTCTTTTAACTCATATGATAAAAATCCAACATAACCCTTATCTAACTTTATACTCTCAGGCTCATGCTATTCATCATTCTGCTACTTGCCAGCTAAACGTTTATCCATATTTCCTGATGTAGGCCTCTCTGTGACTGAGACCAATCTGCACGACGATGTCAAATATCATCTGTCAGCCTGACACTCTGGTTCTTCATTTGGCTTAAAATAAAGCAAGGTCCTACATCTATGCAATATCTATTCATATTACTCATTTCTCCTTCCCTCTGCTTTCTCATTTATTCTTGGTGTTATGGTCACCTACTCTCTATATAATCAGGCACCTCTATACAGTTGTCTAGACAGATCTGTGTCATACATGGCCAAGTATTGTCTGTGCTCTATTAAGAATGGAGACAGTGATATTTGTCCTGGTACCATTATTCTCACCAGTTCTAACTCCAAGGAAGAAACTGTCTCTACAGAAATCATGTCAAATCAGCCTACAAGGTCCACTGTAGCCATTTGTCATCCTGGCCATTCTTTCTCTCTCTCTCTCTCTCTCTCTCTCTCTCTCTCTCTCTCTCTCTCTCCACACACACACACACACATTCACACTGTCATGCACACCCACACATGCTCTTACATCCACAGACACACACTCACATTCATATGAATAAAATCACATGTACACACTAACACATACACACACTTGTACACACCCTATTTTAGTTTTAAATAAAATGAGATAATATACAACATTTAGAGTTACTTTCTAAAAACAATTAATCAGGGTGAACTTTCCAATCGCAAGCGCTGGTTTAGTTGTGTTATCATTTAACTTCTTAATCCTTGTTCTCAATTCATTTCATCTGGGTTTCATCATAGAACCTTTGCAGTCTCATAAGCAGTGGCCACCGAATAGTGACGAAAGTATCATATAACTCCTTCCAAAGCCGTTAGGCTCCAGAGTGCTGGATACCCAGGGTATGTGCAGTAAATACCATTTCAGTACTGTTGAAATGGCTAACTCTCCGATCCGTAATGAAGAGTGGCAGAAGAAGCCCAGAGGGTGCTAGTTCTTATTTCATTATAACCATAGCACGACTTTGAGACTGTTCAAAGTTCTTTCTACCAATAAAATTTTAATCCCAAAATATATAATCCCCTTAATCGGACTGACTGGAGAACTGCAAAAATCTTCAAATGATTCGTTGTTTTGTCTTAAAAACGGTGATGTAGTCTTCCTAACCAAATATATATATATGCCATTTTGGATTAAACCACCTTTTTAAATTCCTGATTTTTTTTCTACTTCTAGGTCTTCTTTCAGTGGCCGAATAATTGATTTAAAAGCTTTCATCGGGCCTTGTGGTAGACAAACGGCAGTAGCCCCTCGGTTCAAAGTCTGCTGAGGGGGGAGCTGACTCCGTCCAGTACCAACAGAGATCCACATGTTCCGTGCTCATCTCAAGGTCTCACACCATTATGGTATGTTCTGCAACAATCAAATAAAATCTGCTGCCCACTCATTAAAGCCTTGTCATTTAACAATTCTAGAAAGAGCCAGATCATAGATGATGAAGATATAAGAATCAGCTATACGCACCCACTTGGTAGAAGGAGGAGGGTTCATAAATAACCTTCCAGAATCAAGCCAGTAAGCGTGGCCCCAGGAAGCTGGTGTAATCAAGAGATGGAACCACTGAATGGAATTGTTATCATGGGATTTGAGACATTTAATTTTAAGAAAATTTCCCAGCGTCCAGTTACTGATTCTGTGAGACACGCCACAGGTAGAAATTGATATGAGAGGGATGATCAAAGTGATTCAATCAGTGATTGAAGATGGTACATTGTATTCGGTCCAAAGGCTTTGTTTCCCAATGTTTGAGTGTGCTTGCACACACACACACACACACACACACACACACACACACACACACCTTCCAGCATTTACCTTTTTAGCAACATATAGTAAAACATTTGGACAGAGAGTTACGATTTCTGAACATCTCTTATTAAAGCACACATACCTTAACCTGGAGCTTAGTAGTAAAGCCTCTAATGATTATAAATGAGGGTAATATTTTATTGAGGTTATCCTTATTGCATAAAAAGGCTACGAAGTAGCTCTTGTTATCTGCAAGTATTTATTGCTCAAGGAGATTAGGACCACACAAAGGTAATTAAATATTGCTAAAGGCCCCGTGGTTGCCAGATGTGATTTAAATCCAGGTTCCCGTGACAGCAGGTTGCTGGCTCTTGGTGTGTCGTTTCCTTATCAGAATAATGGGAAGTGAAATTAGCACAGAGGCATCCGATTCTGACAAGAGAGGAACAGACCAACCCAGGAGAACCCCAGCAGGCCACAAGCCTACATGCGTCTATCACCATTGTCTGTCTCACTGTGAAACTCTACAGCCTTGCAGATTTGTCTGGTAGCTCCTTCAGACACTTCAAACCAACTTTTGAGAGTCACTGGACTCTCGTTTCTGTTCTAATGCTCTGTAATCACCACTATCCCGTTGTTTCTCAGTCCAGAGCATCCCTTCCCCTTGGAACAGGAAGTGGTTTCCCCAACTGTCTTGGGAAGTCCCACCTGAAGCTTCCCAGCCTATAGTGGAAATCTGCAGCAGTAGCAGGCAGCATCTGGAACTGGACATGGAAGGAACTGTCGGTTCTGGTTCTGAAGTTAGCATCAAAGGCTAAATAAATAATGTAATGTTCTTAATCACGGTCGTGCAGATGGCAATTAGGACTGCATTACAGGGCTTACTCATGTTGAGCTCTGGACCTGAGATCAAACTCAACTAATTTGCCACTCCTATTTTAATTCCATCAATTAGAGAAATAGATTGCCAATAAAAGCTCCTCTTTTCAAAGAGTTTGTTTTAACCTTTTTTGAAGTACTTGGGGGAAAGCACAGAGAAGTGCTTCCTGAGTGAATTAATTTATCAAGGCTGAGAAGCTAGAGGGGAGGGGAAGGAGAAAGAAGGAGAGAGAGAGAGAGAGAGAGAGAGAGAGAGAGAGAGAAAGGGAGGGAGGGAGGCTGAGAAAAAATATAATGCTCCAAACAACAGCAAAACACTAAAGTACAGAAACAAGAAAGATAGAGCTCTTTCTGGAATCTGTATAACAAAGAATTCCACATCAGAATGGAAACGAACATTGGTCCTTTTGTTTAGAGTATCCATTAAGTACCTACTATGTTCTAGAACGACAGCTCCATTGCCATAATTCCTTCCCTCTAGCGATGCATGCCACTTTGTTAGAGAAACAGCCAATAGACAGATTAGAGACAGGCAAGTTAACATAAAATTATTACTTTCAGAGAAAATGATGGAGTTAGGCCGGGTGGCTCCTGCCTGACAACCGAGCAAGCGGGATGCTGAAGCAGAAGATCATACCTCCAAAACAACAGAAAAAGAAAAGCGAACGTGTGTTTGAGGGCAGCCCCGATGCCCATGTAGTAAGATGACTATGGTCCAATGGGAAGAATAATTGCTCTAGTGGGAAGTCTAGAATAATGGCATAGAATTCAAGTGGAAGAAAGACACTCCCTCCGGCAGAAGGAGTAGCCTGAGAAAAGGTGAGGTGGCAAGATCAACACCGAAGGCTCGGAAAGAAAACCAGAGACCTAGGCATAAAGGCTGACACTTTCTGAGCATTAACTTCAACTCAAGCTCAACAGTGCAGCACTTTTCAGCGTTGCCTTATTTAATTTAATCATCTCTGTCTTATGAACGTGCTGTCCTTGGTGAAGTTGTTTGTCCAAGAGCACAGAATTACTGAGCCTCCTGGTTTAGCACCCATGGAAGGTGTGAGGTTCTGGGGAAGAATGATTCGCTTTTTCATTTGACAGGAAGGATGTGCTGTGAAGAAAAGTTAGTGGTATGAGTTGACTTACGGGAGCTTCTAGAGCCTTCAGCAAGTGGATACCAACAGGCTTGAGGCTCTGTCCTCAGCACTCTGTAGTCACCTGGAGATGTTCCCACACTAATACACCTACTACAACCAGCCAATTACACAGCAGCTACAGTATAAGAAGAATGGCCTAGCCAGGCAGTGGTGGTGCATCCCTTTAATCCCAGAACTCAGGAGGCAGAGGCAGGAGGATCTCTGTGAGTCTGGTATATAAGAGCTAGGTCTTGGACAGCCAGGACTGTTATACAGAGAAACCCTGTCTTGAAAAGAGGAGGAGGAGGAGGAGGAGGAGGAGGAGGAGGAGGAGGAGGAGGCGGAGGAGGAGGAGGAGGACTTATATGTGACAAACATGGAGAAAAACTTATTGGGTATAGAGTCAACTGCTAATATAATGCAAAATTTAGAGACCAGAAAGCACTGAAGAAATTGATGAAAAACAGATTATGAAGAAAATGTGACTGGAACATAGCAGCTAACTATCTGGGATGGGGACCAGGACAAAGGAGAGCAAGGGGTCTTGTTTGTCCCCATGGAGATAAGTCCAAATGAGAGAACAGGTGATAAGCCCACAGTTTAAAGAAAGAAGTCAGGGTAGAAGACCCCAAGCACAGGAGACACATGAAAGTTCAGCATAAACTGAGGTTCAGCCCTGGTGTTAATGGTTCTGCTCCATAGCTTATCGGGCATCTGTGCTTCAGCCACTAAGTGCTCATCTAGTAGAGTGGGTATTGCTTTTACCCTTTTCACATTAAAATGAATGTGAGATTTAGTGGTGTCTCTAGCCATTGGGTCTCCTGACTGTAGGGAGCCACACGGGGCAGTACAATATCTGACATGAAATTGTCTCTTAGCTGCATGGACCTTGCTTTCTCCTTTCTTCGAACACATTGTGCCTCTGTGGCCTTAAGTCCTTTCTGTGTCAGGCTACATATAGCTTGCTAAAAGCAAGCACCACTGTCTCATGTTGGGTCGTGGTTTGCTTCTTCTGGTATTTGGTACATTGGAGCTTTTTAGCTAATGCTTGCAAAGATATCATAGAACGGCCCCCTTCCCCACTCAGCAGCAGTCAGCGGCTTCTGGAGAGTGGATACCGGAAGATAACATAAAATAGAAACTGTTGGTTGAGAATCCTTCCCTAATCACCTGGCAACACAGCCTGACTCCACAGCAGTTGAAAGCTGAGTACATGTGACTGTAATGAATCTTTCAAGATGGTATGTAGAATAAAAGCAAAAAAATCTGCCATTTCAGGACTCAGTAATAATACTACCCCAACCCACAGGTAGGAAAAGGGAAGTCTTCCTTCTAAGCTGATATTACTTACCGATCATTTGGTTGCTGCTCTGATATCTAGAAGACCATATAGCCTCAGGTGGAAGTTGGATGAATTACAAAGTGGGTGTAGGGCCAAGAGCACATCCTGACATCTACTTCTCATTGAAAACTCTATCTTTATACATACATAGTGTTACAAACACTGTGGCTGGCTTCTAGATCTCTGGCTGTAGTCATACACTTGGCCCTTGATAGACAACCATGAAAAATACAATTTTTGTGACTTAATAGGTGAGAGAGCTAATAGCCTCCCTGCCCTAGCAACTTCAGCCCAGGAAACACATTATCCCCAAGGATCTAGACCCTTCTTGTAACAAGTGACCCCTACAAACCAAAGAACTAGTTAGAATCGGTACTGGAATGATTGGTGCGGATTGCATTTAATTCGGAGCTTCTCGGATTTTCTATTTAATCTAATGCAGCCCGAAATGTGCAGTTACTTTTCATCTCAGGCTTTGTGAAGAAACACTATGCATTATTTAAAGAGCAACAACAAAAATAAGCCCTTGTAAATATTGCATATTCATTTGCTAGCAGAAGATTAATACACTAATAATGCCTCAGACATGAAAAACAGCGAAATGCAAAACAGGCTGGGAGAAATTGCTTTTCTTCTTGGCTCAGAGTCACAGGAGACTGAAAAGCAAATTCTTTCCTTAGTTCAGGGTCCTCCGGGGCTTCAAAGCTTCTGGAAAAGGATTATGTATCATAGAAAGTGTTAATGTACCTTATTATTCCAGTTCTCTCTGATGAATTCTCTGGAATCAATAAAGGTGCTTAGCAGTTAAGAATTTCATTAGGATGCTCTGCAATACTAGGAATCTCTTAGATTTATGTAACATCTATCCTGAGTAAGTTCTTCTGAAGCAATCATAGAGGATGAATAGGTTCCCCCGCTGTGCGGACCTGTGAATCCATCAATTCAGAGTGTTTTTCTCCCTCTGGATCCAGTGAGCCTTGAGGAGGGCGTGGCTGGTCCCAGCATTACACGTTTCTGTCTGTTCATTTTTGCTACTGTATGTCTCTAAAATATGTGATTCCACTACGTGCCTGGAAAGACAAAGGGGAGATGAATGCTGCTGGGATAAAAGAATATGGCTTGAAATTTGCTGGAGAAATGAGATGGGAAGAGGGGAAAGCTGACAAAGTCTTCAAGGTCAAAATGTGAAGATGTCATAAGGCAGCCACCCCTTCGAGCAGTTTCTTCATAAAGGGCAAGAGAGGATGGGCTGCGAGTGCAGAGATGGGCATTTCCACTGGGACAGATGTATTCTTAGAAACCTTGAAGGAAAGAAATCTGACAGGCAGACACGGACACTGGGGCTCTTCCAAGAAACATCCGCAGGTGACACAGCGCCTGGGTTGATCGTGCCTTGTGGTAATCCTTAGCTATTTTGAATTTATTCATGAAGACAGTGATCAATGATGAACAGTAAAGATCCGAGTGAGCGCCATTAAACAGAAGAGAGGAATGAAGGTCAGTGTTGCATAAATGCTAGGATTCCAGCCTGAGCTGCAAAACACCCGAGCCACGTTCTTTTCACCTTGCTGCTTAGCAAGCCATAAAAACATAGAAGAGCCTATGATTAGAATCATTGCTTTAGGACTCATCACATCTTTCCCCTCAATCAGAATAGGGTCTTTTTATTAGACAGTTTGGGTCAGCATAAGACTTAGCGTTAAACCGTTCTACCGTGAGATGGACTAATAAATAATGAGAAGTTAGAAAGAAGTACAGAAGGCTTTCATTTACGAATCAGAACCACCTATATCTCAGACTCATCCACGTGTTTATGATCACTTGGAAAGACAATGAAAAAAAACTCACCTCTCTAAAACTCTGTGCAATGAGAAATCCCAGCCGGACTCAAATGAATTCACCCGAATCGCAAAAGATCTGTACAGGGGCATATGCCCGGGGACAGAAAGGCACTGTCAGGAGTAAAGAGTTGGAGAGGCAGGAGCTGGAAAATCTGGCTTAACCTTGGACGTTTGTTAAAGATCCTGTAATTTTACAATTAAAAATTATTTCATGTGAGGTTTTGCATGCACAGTGGGGGGGGGTCTATGAGGCACAGTACATGTGCAGAACTCAGAAGGCAGCTTTGAGGAGTGATCTTGCCCTTTCTACCTTTATGTAAGTTCTGGATAGTGTTACTTGTTTAACAGGAGCCTTGTCTGTTGCACCATCTCACTGGTCCCTTGAAAACTTATTTTCATTTAAATCTGTAATTGGATATTAAATTTGTAATTGTTTTGTTTGTATGCAGAGGGTTTCTTTACAATGTGCACACATAGAGAGATACCATGCATATGCTTTATCTCAGAACTGTTTCTGAAGTGCAAAAAGTCATCCTGCTAGGCAGTGGCCACACAGCAATCGCTCCGATGGAAATGCTCCATCAGCGCCATGAGCCTGGAGCAGACTTCCTTGAAGCAGTTTCATCCCAGTGCGCTCCGACATGGGTCTTCTTGACTTGCTTTTCACCTCTGTACCTGCCAACCTATCAATCATCTTCCTAAAGTTAATAGAAAGATTATAGTAGAATCTACAGGAAGCTTCTATGGCTTGATAAACACCCCCTCTTCCACCTCCAGACTAATTAATTTCAGTTCTAATCACTTTCTTCTTTGTGTGAAACAAAACACCTAAATTTGTTCCTCATAATCTTCATCTACCTTCAGATTCCTAAAAATACTTCACAACATGCATAAATATAAGGCTCTGAAGAGACAGGCTTTATCTCTTAACCCTTAGCATTTCCCAACTCGAAAACCCCATTGAGAAAGCAGATGAAACACAGATTTGCTTTCTTATCCATGAAATATTTTCTGTATCTTTGTGATGTTGCTTATTCATGGTAGATTCTCTTATTCTGGTTTCAGATCACATTAATTGCACTATTTATTTCATGCTCTTTGAGGTCTTTATCCACCTGCTTTTGCTGTCTCCTGAATACATTTTCTGCTAGCAGGAAGCCTAAATAATGAATAAAACTTAACCTTACCAGCCTTCGAGAAACTGATGTCTAAATTGTTTGCAGATAGCAATAGGCTTTTTAGCAGGGAGCAAAAAAAAATGTCAGCATGAAAATTAGAAAACAGGTCATTGTCTTTTGATTAGGGGTTAGCCACCAAACAATCACCTAGGGAAGCTTGCCCATGGCTCCCTGAATGCTTGGGCTGAGTTCTATGAAAGAAAGACACCAGGAAAGCACTGTGGCCACATCAGGATCTTCCTAGAAATGTTCAGCATGGCTTCAGTCAGTCTTCCCACTTAAAACCATGACCCACGGGAGAAGAGTCTAGAGATGCAGTGACCAGACTGTGATAGGAGGAAAAGCACAGGACCCTGAGTCAGGAACCCTGGGGTTGATGCCTCACCTTACTTTGTGGTGGTTAATCTTGATTATCAACATGATTGGATCGACACTGTCTACGTGATCAGTAAAGTACCTCTCTCTCTCTCTCTCTCTCTCTCTCTCTCTCTCTCTCTCTCTCTCTCTCTCTCTCTCTCTCTGTGTGTGTATGTGCATGTATGTGTGTGTTTTCAGAGAAAATTAACTAAGTGGGGAACACCTACTCTGAAATGTGAGTGATACCATCCATCCCATATTTTGCAGATTCATATAGAATTAAAGGGAGGAAAAGAAAACAACCTATTAACGCATCTCTCTCTCTCTCTCTCTCTCTCTCTCTCTCTCTCTCTCTCTCTCTCTCTCTCTCGTGTGTGTATGTGGGTATGTTCCCTGATTGTCTTGAGTTAAACCTCTCTGTCTACTATACCCTCTCCATTAAGACGGATTCAGATTTTTAAAATCATGAACAACATAAAAAGTCTTTCCTCTTGGGCTGATGCAATAGCTCGGGTGGTAGACTACTAGTCTAGCATGCATGAAGTTGAGGTTTGGTCCCCAGTACTACACACACTGTGCATGTGCATATGGTCCTGTAGCTCTATTACTGAGGAGGTGAAGGCAAGAGAATCAGAAGTTCAAGGTCATCCTCAGCCACATAAAGAGCTTGAGACCACCCTTGACTAGAGATTTTGCCCTAAAATATGTTTGCACATTTGTTCAGGTCTTGTTTAAGTAAAATTTTATATACGCACATATTTATAAACATATATACATATATGCCTATGTATGTATATGTATACTCTCTCTCACACACACATACACACACAATTAAAGAAAAAAGAGGCCATTAATTCTAAAGAGAGCAAAGAGATACTTGGGAGGGACTACAGGAAGGAAGGGGAAATAATATATTTTAATTTCAAAAATTATTAAAATATCTCTGCTTCTATACATTTTTACATCAAGCATTTTGTCATCCAAATGAAACAATAACTAACATGCCATCCATTGAGGCATCTGACCTTTGACTGCTCTTTTACCTTTCTGTGGTTTGGTTTCTTTCTTTATGAAGTGCAATTTGAATAGATAATTAATCCTTTTAACTTTAAAAAGTACTGATATTGTGATCCTGAGAGGTTTGTTGGTAAAATTACATGGCTTAATTTTGAGCCTGACTGTTGTGGAATGTTAGTTAAAGATGTGCTGCATTCATTTATGCTGTGAAATATTTATTTAATGAGGCAAAAATGTGTTGTAGACTTTTATGTTACATTTGTTAAACTCTGTAAAGCTGTGTTACTTTACCTGTCTGAAATACCTGATTGGTCTAATAAAGAACTGAATGACCAATAGCTAGAGAGGAGGGGAGTAGGAGGGGCTGCCAGGTAGAGAGAATAAAGAGCAGAGGGAAAAGAAGAGAGAAAGTGGGAGAAAGAGGAGAGGAGGATGCCAGGGGCCAGCCACATAGCTACAGAGACAGTCACAAAGAAAGAAAGAAAGAAAGAAAGAAAGAAAGAAAGAAAGAAAAAAAGAAAGAAAGAAAGAAAGAGAAGGAAGGAAAGAAAGAAAGAGAAAGAAAGAAAGAAGAAAAAGAAAGAAGAAATGTAAAAAAGTTGAGAGATAAATGTAATTATTTAAGTTAGAAAAACTAGCTAGAAACAAGCCAAGCTAAGTCTGAGCATTCATAAGTAAGAATTGGTCTCTGTGTATTTATTAGGGAGCTGGGAGAGAAGAAAATGATACGGCTCCTTTAAGAAACTCTGCTGTTGCTAGGCAGTGGTGGTACACACCTTTAATTCTGGCACTCAGGCAGCAGGGGGATCTCTGTGAGTTTGAGGCCAGCTTGATTGACAGAGCAAGTTCCAGAACAGGCTCCAAGAGAAACCCTCTCTTAAGGGAAAAAAAAAAAAAAAAAAAAAAAAAAAAAAAAAAAAAAAAAAAAAAAAAAAAAAAAAAAACAGAAAAGAAAAGGAACTCTGCTATATAGCAGAGCATTTAAACAGCCTTTTTTTTTTTTTCATGCTAAATAGAAACAGTAAGCTAAAGAAAAATAAATGCCACAGGGCACCAACTTCCTAGAGCTTGCCTTGTAGAATACAGTCATTGATCAAAGGTACTACCACCATCCAGGCTGCAGGCTTCCAGGAACCCAAGAAGTGGGTGGAGCCAGTTGCCAAAGCTGCAACAGAGGTCTTAGCCATGTCACTTAGCAGTTTAAAGACTCATGCAATAAAAAAAAAAAACTACAGATACACAGTAAAGACAGATGCAGATGGGAAAAAGCTCTAAACAGGTTTCAGTGTGTTTAAAAATGTGTGTAGGCTTAAGCAAGAAAAAGAACAGATATAGACAGTTATAGAAAGAAATAGATGTTTAAAAATAATACAGTAAAGTCTTTAAAGAGAGAATAAAAGTAATATAAAAGAAAAAAGTCCACACAACAATGGAAAATATGCAAAATATCTGGGTCCTAAATAGCATTGTGTTGGTTTTGAGTGTTTTGATTGTTGATAAGCAAATGACAGCTGCTAAGAGACATGGGAGTGTGAGCAGAACTGCTAAAGTGAACCAGCCTAGATACTTAGGCATATCTTAACTTTAAAAAGGAAGCTAAAAATGTATTTGTCAAATGGAAGTCAAAAATGCTTTGGGGAAGAGGGTTTGCTTTCCACAGGAAGCAAAAGGCTGTGGATTCCTTCAGGGTTGATATAGATCTGGCTTGATTTTCAGGAGACTTCCTGAATCTTCACAGGTGATATATACTAACAAGGGTTACAGCTGATCTTCCCAGAATTTGGCTTTTATCTTAATTTTCTCAGGGACAGCAAAAGATGACTTCACCCACAGACAGCAGGAAAGGGTCTAGAAAAGCCAATACCCATAATTCCAAAAGATGAGCTGTGTGGTCTTTTGCTCCTCCAACAGTCTTTAGGTATCTTGTGGGTTATGGATGTTTGTTATTATTGAGGGGAATATAGAAATATAGGATAAAAGATCTACAAATCCTAGACATTTTGCACTGGCATGGATTTTGGTATATTGACACAAATTTAAAGTTATTTTTGTTATATTGTATATATGTTTCTATTCTTGTTTGGAGTATTGTGCCTATATAAATCATTTAAAAATGCTATGGGTAATTAAGAAATAAGGCTATCAGTTAATGTATGATAATCAAACTTGTAGTCACATTAGGTATGTTTTGCCCACAGAATATGCCATTTAAAATGCTTAATAACCTAAGAGATTTTTTCATGACAATTATTTCATGACATCTGCTCCTGGCAGCACCAGTTTACCTCATAAAGGATGATGTGCACCTAAGAAATTCCATATGGAGTTTGCTTTCAATGTACCAAGGCTAACCATTTGGGCAAGAAACTGCTCTTGTCTTGATTGCTGATAGCATGCTGTATAGACTGGACAAGTGGGACATGGGGAAAAGACTGTCGAACTTCGCCTAGACAAGGTGGTACAGTCCTTTGAAATTCTTGTTTCACAGAAGACTCTGCCAGATATTCTGCAGGGCCCAGAGGAAACCAGCTGATGAAACTTGACAAGGCAAAGTAGGACAGTCCTTCAGATTTCCTGCTTCATTGAAAATTCCCATTGTTGCAGAAGAACTTTGGATGACTGTCTACACAGTCAGGTGTCTCTGTTGTTGGGTAATATGACATACTTCTGGTGGTTTTAATGGAGTTAAAGACTAAATAGTTACAGTTTTCCTTATTTATGACAGAAAGTAAATTAAGTATAAAACTTTGGATTCAGTAAGCTAGGGTAGATAATGGAGTATTTTATTTAAATTTCCCAGACCCAAATGGGCTGAATATTGTCAATGTAATCCTTACTTGATAATTGTTCCTTTTGTATATAGGCTTACTGTGTTTAAGTTAAAATCCTTTTTATTAAGACAAAAAGGGGAAAATGTTGTCAAATAGTATATTAACTGTGAAAAGTGTGTTACATGTGTTTATGCTGTTATTGTTAGTGATGCAAATATGTGGTTAAATTTGTTTGATAAAATAAAGTTAACTTGGGGTCAGGAGACTGACTCAACAATTAGCTGACAGGAAATGGTAGAGAGGACTCAGGTGTAGTCAGGGTTCTTTAATGGTCACTGAGCAGAAGGAAGGCCCCTTTTTGGGCTACTCAAAAGGTTAACTACTTGCTATTCAGCCTCTCTGAGTTAGCAGGATTTTACCTCCATCTTTGAATCCTGGGTTCTACAAAAGGATCGAGATTTAGATAAGGGTTTTTGTTGTTGTTGTTGTTTTGTTTTTGTCTTTGTTTTTTTGTTTTGTTTTTTTGAAGCTGTAATCTGTGATAGATCCAATCATTGAGGGAAAAGAATTCCTGCCTGACTGCAACCCACGTGGCTGAACTACTGTCGGTAACTGTGTAGTTGCAATTCCAGGTTGGGATTGGGACAGTAGTTAGTGAAGGTGTAGCCAATGTATTGAGTGCAAAACAACATCTGACCTTATTTTTTATTCTATTTTGCAAACTTACAAACTTTAAGCAATACAAATGGGGAAATAACATGTTATCTTCCTTTTGGGGCAAAGAGAGTAGGGAGGAGCTGTGAAGCTGCTTCCTTGTAACCAGGGGTGGGGTGGCTAGTCTGGGTCCTGTAGACTCAACTGCCGTGGTGAGCCAGTTAGTGGAATTCAGAATCAATGGAGTTTTGTGTGCAAACAGATCCCATCTTTTATTCAGAGACTGTTTTCGAAGTCTAAATTCCAAATGCATTTCATTAATAGTTGGTTGAAGTCATTAATTTTTTAAAGGATACCTAATTGCTTTACTGTTGACAAAGTTATTAATAGTCCTATGATTATTCTCTGTAGCTTTGTGTGGAATTTTTTTGTTTTACCTCTTTAACATTCTGTTCTAGTAGTGATAGTCTTATTTAATATACATAAATATTTATGTTTTCCTAAAAATATAATGACTTAGGTGAAATCTTGACAGAATCAATTATACAGCACTAGGGAGAAGTATGTGGGTATCACAAAGCCTCAAACTGCCTCTGTACATTTCTTTTAACCCCTCAACATCCTGTCTAATTGTAGACACATTTTTTCACGATAACCAAAGTCTTGTCTCTTTCAGAAATGAAAAACTAGAGAATACCACATCAAGATTAAGTGAAGGAACCAGATTCTGCTTTTAAATCCTTCTTACTCCTGCCTAAGGTTCTATCTGCTACATGATAAAGCCATTTATAGACCACTGACCCATTTGGGAATAGGCAACATCTTTAAGACACTTGCCTTATTATTTTTGTAGGTAGAAGTAAGCTTGCTGCAAGAGCCACTGGTGTGTAGAAAAGTCATGTGATCTGGATCAAAGCATCCAAATGCCAACTCATTGGTAACATCTGTCAGAGTCCTTAATCATTTGCATTTTAATTCTTAAACGGGAGATGTTTGGAAGGAAGATCCTCCTGAGAATCATTCACCAGCTCTCTGGTAGGTCATGGTCTTCTTTGATAAGAATTTTGAATTTCCTGGATGGTGATCCCTCTGTTGGTAGAATAAGTCATATCAGGCCATATTAAAAGTCCAGGTTTAATAAGCAAGGCAACTCGTGGATGATTTTTGGGAGGGGTGGGGGAAGCAGAAGAGAAATCACACCACTGGGCCAGGTCTTAAGTACCCTGTAGGCACTGTCTTCAGGGAAGGAACCAACTCCCGGTAAACTTTCTGAAGGGTGAGATCTGAAATGGGAGGAGTGAGAGTGGTGTAGAAATCCCCTGCATTTTTTTTTTTTTTGAGACAGGGTTTCTTTGTAGCTTTGGAGCTTATCCTGGAACTAGCTCTTGTAGACCAAGCTGGTCTCGAATTCACAGAGATCCACCTGCCTCTGCCTCCTGAGTGCTGGGATTGAAGGCATGCACCACCACTGCCTCCCCCCCCCAGCATTCTTGAGAGAAAACTAAATCACATCTCTACGTGTCCTGACACATGAGAACATTCTGACCCTCTATAATTATGCTGTTGTTTTCATCCATCCTCCAGATGTCACACTTAATGTTCTTCATCTAATTGATGACTTGTCAGTCTTAGGATATTCTACACCCTTCCTTCATGCGTGAGGTAGTATCAGAATAGTTACTGTGAGAAAATGTTATCTTCTGTCTATTTCCTGTATATGCTTTATCTGGTATTTTACCTGTATATATTAACAAAATATGGTATTAGTTCATTCCCGTTATATTCCTATAAGAACAATCAATATCTTTTCCTTTCAAGGGTCCTAGTTTCGAATACTAAGACATCTGCAAACTAGTCTTGTCATGATGGCCCCAAGGAATCCTGACTACCTAGCTCTAGATGACATGTTTAAATTATTGAGAAGGATGCGCAAATGTACATAAAGAGTTAATAAAACATGAAAATAAAACCACCTTCCTATCCTGTATCCACTGGGTGCAAAGGCAAGTTGTGAATGGAACTAATTTCTGTGGCTTGTGATGATTATTCCCTGCTTGTTTGTGCATGGTTTGATGTGGAATGGAGCAAAATTCATCCTTAGCACAAGTGAAGCAGGTGTTTCTTTGTGGCTCTTAGACAGAAGTCCTGTGTTTCCATGACATTTGTGAGCAGTAACTGGTAAAAATGTAGTCATGGCTACTGACCATATGCAACATCCTGCAATCTAGAATCTATGTTAGACTTGCCCTCTCTCCTTTCTCTCCCTCACTCCTCTGCTTACACTAGTCTTCTCTGTACATGGACTATAGTCACTGTACTTAGAGATCAAAAGAAGAAAAAAAGAACAAGAATCCAGGTTCCCCTGTGTTGACTAATGATTGAAAATATAGCTGCTCTAAAGAGTCAGGTCAATTGTGGAAGTGCTGAGTTGTTACAGGGTCTGGTCATTTCTGTTTCCATATTTGATAATCTGCTACCAGCCAATATGAAAAAGTCACCTGCTCATCTGGCATGGTTAACTCAATTGTTTTTTGTCGCAGATCTGCGTCTTTATCACCTACCATTTTCATTCTAACAACATAGAAATCAAGGTATTGCTTCTTCTATCCCCAGCTACAGAATGATTTGAGTTTCACAAAGGCAGTCATGTTCAAAATAGAATTTAATTCTCAAAATTTCCCAGATAGGGTTTTAACTAGGAGAAGAATGAGTACTTCTTTTTCTTATAGTTCATGATTGAGAGCTGTAACTTTCAAAATAGACCAATATTTTAAATAACAATATTTAAGCTGGCTTCTTAGGAGTTAGATTACAGGGTTCATCTGAAGATGGAGTTGATGGTACAGTAAATAAGTCTGAAAAATGTCTGAAAAATGCTCAGGCTACTTGTGAAAAATCATACTGAAGTTTCTATTTGTGAACTTTGTTTTGCTGCTTCGGGAGGTAAAATGTTAGTGACTCTATTCTCTCCACAGTCATAAACTAACAGCTCAGATTACAATGTCATGATACTACAGTTGTACCATATTTGAGCAGAGATGATCAACAATTATCAATTTTCATAAGGATAATTGCAAAGAACTTTATATAACTCACTGAACTCCATCACTAACTATTTTTACCACTACTTAGTTGTGAGTTTTGGGCATCTTTAAAGGTAGAGATATAGATCTGGGAGTTGTCAAATTCATCCAATTTAGAAGAATAATAAACTCTGCAACTTTCCACTTAAAAATCAGTAAAGGCAACATATTGAAGGAACTAGTCAAGTAACTATGTCTTTTATCTTAATTAGCAGAACTCGTCTTAGCTGAAGAAAACTCCGTTGTGAGAAGCACTTACTTTGTTAAGACAGCATGTGAACTGACCTGATGTGTCCTGGATCCAAGTTCCCGGCCACCAACTTCTTGGGGGCTATTTGAGCCTGCAGATTAGGAGATGGACGTCAGACATTCCCCTACTGGAACTTTGTATTATCGGAGAAGCTCGGAACGTGTCAACAATGCCATGTTCACTGTGCATCTGGAAGGATGTAATGAAACATTCTGCCCGTGGATAGGCAGACACTGATATAACCATCGCTGCTAACTCTATCACATACGGTGAAGCCCTAGCTTCTCATACAACACAGGCACAGGCCATGAGTGACTTCGTCTTGTTTTCTTTAGGAAATCTTTATTCATTTTCTAGTGTTTTGATCTTTCTTCTGAAAGGCTTATGATCACAGAAACATTGGGAAGATAGGGAAGTGTCTATATAAAACTTACTTTCCTGCACAGAACCATTTTTATCAAAGGAAAAATTGACAGCATGGTTAGGACCTGGACTATTCACAGAAAAGAAGTGAGAAATAACTTCCTAGAGAGACCCAAATATTTCGGTCTCTAGAATGAATCACTTCCAAGTCTCGAAAATCTCTCCTCTCAGACAGACCCTTCTTCTCCCACCATGCCTCTTGCTTTAAAGGCATCTGGGCAGAGGTGTGGGAGTCATCTGGATGAATCATATATGGAATTTCAAACACCACCACTTTCTGGAAACAAGGGAAGCTATGCTGTCAGTGTCATTATTAAGATTCACCTGTTAGGGACTTACAGACTAAGATTTGAGTCCTCTCTCCCCTCGTATTTCTTACGATCACCATGACTGTGTTTGGGGGCTATATTGTGAATGATTAATATCATGTTATACCTTCTAGAGCCATTTGCTTGTAAGTCATTTCAACTATTTTCGGAATACAAATATGACTGCCGCTTCGGTATGGCTGTGAGAGCTTCGATTTGCTTTGTATACAAGAGCCTGTGTTTGAGAGTTAAACGTTTGTTTATAAGAAAATAGTAATTCCAGAGTCATTCCTTGCACACACAGAGGTGACATAAGATCTGGACATGGATAGAAGAGTCAGTACTTTCCACGGAAGAGTCCAGCCAGCTTTGGGGTCATAGGAACAACTTCTCAAACACAGAGGTGATGCCACCGTCAGTCCCACAGGTGCAGTTCTTCTGAAAGAGACAGACCCTTGGACATAAAAAGGCCTTTTATACTTTGAAAACTTTTATGACTGTGGAGAAGCAGACCTTTTGCACATCCTAATGATTTTATTAAGTGCTAAGCTAACTGAACTGACTCTTTCTAAAGGCCTGACATAAGTCATATGACTTTTATACCTACTTAAAGAGGCAGATATATTAAATGTGAAATTATATTTAACATTAATAAAAGTATGGTTAATTAATTGTTCTTTTATTTTCCCAATGTGGTAATTCTCATTTGTAATTCTCATTTGTAACTGTTGCATAAGATGTAAGTTGAATTTCTCAAAGAACCACACCCCAAATTAGTTATTTTGAGAATAGGATAGTGGCCAGCTAATTTTCTAAACAATGACTGCAATGCAGGGTTATTCTTCCATATTTAAGTCACTAAGCTTTAAAAATAAATAGTAGTCTCTTCTTCCGACAATTCCTCAGTCTTGGTGTCTTAACAAAAAAAAGCCTTCTCTTTGATGGAAACAAGAGGAAACCTCTCTTCCTGGTATAAATGTGAAGGGCCCCTGCGGTCTCTATGATTGCTTTCTCCACATCACAACGGAGAAGTTCTCCTCAAGAGCACCGAACACAGTCGCTGAGATTTTACATGAATTGAATGCTGCAAATGTTGTGGAAGCTGTCACAATGCTTGTAACACGAGCGCTTTGTCAACAGGAAGAGCCCTCATCCTCCTCCGGGGCCACTGAGGTTGGGCTATGAGTGAGCTATGGAAAAGGAAGCCTTTCTCCCTGTATGTAACTGATACAGAACAAGGAGAATCACTAATTTCCGTGTCCCTTCACTACCCCACTTGTTCTGATACATATTCAAAGCATTTTATTTTTTGGGTTTGCTTTGCGGGAACCCTAGAGACTTCTCCATAACACCAAGGAATATCCGTCGTGCTCCGTTCACCTCCGTGTGATTAGACCCACCATTTCTTCATACAGCCTGTCTCCAAAGCTACCTCTGAGTTTAGTGACAAATAACACCCACACATTCAAGTGTCCCCACACATTCTGTGAGCCCCAGTGAAGCAAAGGTGTTTTCAATTTCCTTTAGTCAGAAATCCAAGATGATACATAATTTCCTCCTACATGAGCCCGCAGAGAAAGTGCATTCTGTTTGGAACTAGACAGTTGCTACCAAGGATGACGGTTTGATTTTAATCCCCAGGAGTCAGAGAAAGCAATCACAGCAGAAAGCAGATTCAAGGCTCTCACACTGGCAGGACACCAAACAGGGTCGCTCTTAGGATCAGCTTGTCGTAGAGGCAAGGAGGGAAGACTTTATGAAATGGAGAATTTCAGGAGCAATAGGAAAGATACCTGCATTGTGGGTAGAGTTCCCCGGGGAAAGAGCAGGAAATGTTCAGAGACCAAGGGATAATATAGAAGAAAAGAAAAAGATAAAGGCAGCAATCAAATCCCACAGCACTGACTACAGAGCTGGGCGTTGGTTCCTGTTATTCCACTAAACTGAACCAGGCTATTTATGAAAGGGTATGGAGATATTGCACACATCCCAGTCTAGGGACAGGAGCAAAGATATCATTTTATTAGATTTTATTAGCATTGTGAGTCATATTGAGGCATTTTTAGCCATATGTGATTTACAGAAGAGAGCACTAAATTTAGTGGGAGAATACCCCAAAACTAAATCAACTCTATTAAAAAAATGAAACCCTGTTTCAAGAAAAAAAACTATACATAGGAACGCTGGTATCCACTTTTAGCTTCTGGTCCACCGAAATCTCTACACAATTGCCTTAACTTCTGCTTTGTACCTGCCGGCCAAGTCCACAGACTGGAGTTTTCTGTGACTTTCTGGGAAGGGACAAATGTGCTTCTGTTACCCCTGCCCTGAGCTCATCTTCCACATGCTTTATCTCTTCTCAGCCCTTCCAGCTCGGAGCTAAAAATCAAATGTCTTGTCTAACATTCAAGATGCCTGTTTTATCATGCATTTTTCAGAGAAGTCCATGTTTCATGTAAAAGGAAGTTTGGAAGCAGCATATCAGGTGTCCCTGCTCTGTACTCTGAAAGTACAGAGTCTCTTAAGTCTTCCTCCCTCTTTTTCGCCTTCTAATGAACCCATTTCTCTCCTCTCCTCTCCCCTCCCCTTTCCTCTTCTCCTCTCCTTTCCTATTCTCATCCTTCTCTTCTCCTCCCTGTTCTTATTTCCTTCTACAGAGCGTTTTGATCCTTTCTTTTGTGGACATACTCCAGCAATTATAAGTCCCTAACAGAAAGTTACTTCTGTAAATAGCTAAAATTCTAATTGCAACTGGTAAGGTATGGCAAGACCTATCTTCATTTATGAACAAAAAGAAAGATACTCCTCATCTTGGTGTTTAAGTTTCTCATCTTTAAAATGGCAAGGCTGGACCTCAGTCCTCCATTTTGCTATGTTTCATGCACCCACTGGGAAGCCAACACTTCATGCGGGTAAGAAATGTCAGCATATTGTGTCTGGTCTAATTAACAGATCTACTCATTGTGTTTTATGGGAAATGTGAAATTCAAGGAAAACACTAGGGGATATTCACATTGCTAAGCAATGTCCTGTGCCATTTAAAAAACTATGCTCATTTTTTGTTTGGCCACTAATCATCTGTGGAATTTTGGATAGTTGATTAACACATGCTAGCTTCATTCTTTTTAGTTCTGTGTTTGTAACCTGCTGGGATTAGCGTCAGAGATTACTTTGCCATCCCACACCCTCTTTCAGTCAACAACTTCAAATGTACTAAAGCTGTACTAACACAGCGTTAGTCATTTGTGCCTAGAACTAACTAAAAAGAAATGCATAACATACTCATCCAAAGACGTTCAAGAAGGTTTCCAGAAGCATCCTTCATAGCAGCGCAAAACAGGATTGGGTGGTGCTCTCCCAAAAATGTGTTTGCAGCTTAACCCCTAGAATATGTAAGCATGACCTGAGTTTGGAAAGGGGATCTTTGTAGTTTTAACTAATAAGGATCTTGATATGAGAACATCCTAGATTGCTTGGATGAACCTGAGCCCCATGACAAATATCCTCTTGAGAGGCAGTTAAGAATGCAGGGAATTAAGAAAACAATGGTCAAAAGTGAGCTCTGACAAATTCAGTATAAGCACAGAATTCAGACAGAATTGGTAGACACTGGGACGTTTCTTCTTAAACAACAATTTCCAGATATGGTTATCTCTGCTATATTTTCAGTTTAAGATGTTTGATGATTTTGGTTCTTTTAAATCTTTTTTCAGTTATAATCATTTAATTAGCATCTTTAAATGAAGCACAGCTTTTTCACATGCCTCACTCACCCTCAGCAGCTCTTAGGTTGGTTTCCTGAGGCTTTGACCAGCCCTGGATCCTCAGGCAGAGGATCTTACTGGGTGTCCTTTAATCTCCATGAACTGGGTAGCAGCATCCTCTAGAAGCAAATTCCATCATCCATAGGGCAGGGGGAAATGTCTGTGTGTAACTACAGGAGGAAGAAAACAATGACAAACTAAAGTGGAGAGGACCTATGGAACCTAGAAAATGTATCCCCTTGTTTATGTCCTCAATTCTAGACAGGAAATTCTAAGTAAGGAGGCAGTGTGTCATTATATCCTTTTAGAGAAGCTAAAAGCAAGGCTCCATGCCGAACTCAAGTCCAAATTACTATTGGAAGAAACAAGAGATAGTCAGAGCTGCTACTGAGGCTGATGGAGGACTCCAGCTTACTTAGATAAATGGTATGGGCATAAAACAGACGTGGTGCAGGGGAGGAGGTCTTAAAAGAAGGTGAAACTAAATATAGTGCATACAGAGATGAAGGGGAAACATGAATAGAAGGGTTAAACGGGAAGGGGAATAGAGTAAGGAGGGAATATGGGGGGGGAGGTCAGCAACACTGCAGGCCTTTTGAAAGGCCACATGGAAACCCACTTCATAAATTTTCTAACCTACATAAAAAGAATTTAATTGGGGTTACCATGTAATGGATAAGAGAATACCCCAACTACCAAGAAAAGCCCCCAGCACCAGGAGTGGCTTACATCTTGTTGAGTCATTAACCAAAGGGGCTCCAGAGACTGAACACTGCAAGTTATAGCCAAGACTATTCATGATTTTCTATAGCCCGATGGTAGGATCCTATTGCAGAAGACGTAACATATTTGTGTCGTTGAACATGGAGAAATCAACCAGTGCTTGACTACAAGCTTCAAACTTACTAATCTTCACAATCCTGGATGGTACACTTCACACTACTGGAGGAGAAAAGAAATAATAATATTAGTCAGCTATTAACCCTGTGAGCTAAAACAGGGACCTCCCTGCAAGATTTACTGCTACAATAGTGGCACAAATGTTATGGGAGGTTTTGAATTTAGGGCCCACACATGTCATGGGACCCATATCTGACAGGTTAGTGAGGCCAAGCATCTGAGACTATACAGATCTCGGGTCCTATGGAAAGCTTGCTATGATTATGCTAAATGAACGTAGCCATTGACTTTAATGACATGATGTATTGCTATACCTATAGGTCACAGCATCACGCATTCCTCGCCACAGAAGATTCTTCTGATAGTAGACAGTAAGTAACACAGACACCCACAACTGGGCAATATGAAGACACGGTTCTAAATGGGATGTCCACATCAAACCCCTACCCTCAAGGGTCAGGGAACTCTGTAGAAGAGGAGGCAGAAGGATTGTAAGAGCCAGAGGGCAACATTTGCATGAGGTGGCTGCTTCCATTACACCAGAAAACAGGAGCTGAGAGGACTTGGCCAGAAACCTGAAAGGCCCGAGCTCAGTACCCAACTACATCAGCCATGGTTTTTGACGGAAAGGTTCCCCAGGTCACAGACAGTGCCATGACAGTGCCCAACACATGGGCCTGTAGAGGACATTTCAGTTCCAAACAGTAACAGTGGCCCCCTATTTCAATGAGAGGTGATAAAGATGCGTGAAGGTGATAATAACAAAACAATCAGCTTGCTGGCCCATGAGCTCTGCATTCTCGCTAATTGGACCTGGGCAAGTATCAGCTCCAAACAACTGTCTATAAGTTGAAATGATCAACATGAAATGGTCTTTCTGTTAGGAATATTTATTATGCTGGCCAAGGTATACAATTCTAAATGTAGCTATCAGCTGAGCTCAGATCAAGAAGTTGAAGCTGGTTTTCTTAACTCTGCCTTCTACTTCCCCAAAGACAAATGACCGAAGAAACAGCAGCGAGGATTGAGAAGTTTGAGCAGCTATGTTTCTTTTTCACATAGAGTAAACCTTCTCCTGTATTTTATAGCTTTTTGTCTTCAAAACAACATTAAAAAGAACAAACAGTATAAATAAAATTGCCCAAATGTGCAGCCTTTTATTCATTGATTCTCCATTTCCAGTCCTTCCTCTTCAGAATCATGTGACCCTGCTGTGTTTGGGAGCTTACAGGGAAGTAGCTGCCAACGTGAGTCTACAAGGCACCACCAGGCTGCACGTGTCTCGGGGCTCTGGAGCAGCTTGAACTCTTCCACATGAGCGACTAGAGTGCATTTGTCCACGTTTGTGTCAAGGTTGTTCCACAGGAATCTGTGTAACAGGGGGACACAAGGCCAGATGGGTCACCAAGAGAGCTAGTCTCCTGAGGCTTGGTTTAGATATTAGTCCATGTTCTCGACGATTTTGTTAATTTCACTACTGGTTGAGTCCCTGCCAGGCACTCTCCTCCTAACTGTCTATGCTGTTATATAGAATTCTCATAGCTGTTGATATGGTGCCTTAACCACATTCCCAAACATCCATCGTTCATCCCATACCATTACCTTCCCAGAACAGTCATTTTGTCGACACATTAATGAACCATTCAAAGAGAAGGCCACTGTGCTGGGAGTTACAACCTGAGATTATCCCTTAGCCCAGAGATACAGGACACTGTGAGCAACCTTGGCGGCATCCTTGTCTTCCAGGTGGGCATACTCTACATTGTGTCACGGAAGTCTCAGTAGAATTTAACCCGTAGATTCTCTCAGCCTGCCCTGTTCTTCTTGTGTATGTGTGATACCAGAAGTCCCCTCATGTTCGTACATGCCAGGCACACCCTTCATCGCTAACCTACACCCTGATCCTATTCTTTTTTTATTTCATTTTTTTTAATTAATTTATTTATTTATTAAAGATTTCTGTCTCTTCCCCACCGCCGCCGCCCCTTTCCCTCCCCCTCCCCCAGTCAAGTCCCCCTCGTCAGCCCAAAGAGCAATCAGGGTTCCCTGCCCTGTGGGAAGTCCAAGGACCACCCACCTCCATCCAGGTCTAGTAAGGTGAGCATCCAAACTGCCTAGGCTCCCACAAAACCAATAGGTGCAGTAGGATCAAAAACCCATTGCCATTGTTCTTGAGGTCTCAGTAGTCCTCCTTGTCCGCTATGTTCAGCGAGACCAGTTTTGACCCAGGCTTTTTCAGACCCAGGCCAGCTGGCCTTGGTGAGTTCCTCTGGAAAGCATTGTGGAGGTTTCTCAGGAAATTTGGGATCAACCTACCCATGGACCCAGCAATACCACTCTTGGGAATATACCCAAGAGAGGCCTTATCACACAACAAAAGTATATGCTCTACTATGTTTATAGCAGCATTGTTTGTAATAGCCAGAACCTGGAAACAACCTAGATGCCCTTCAATTGAAGAATGGATGAAGAAAGTATGGAATATATACATATTAGAGTACTACTCAGCAGTAAAAAAACAAGGACTTCTTGAAGATTGCAGGCAAATGGATGGAAATAGAAAACACCTGATCCTATTCTTTAACGCTCACTTACATACTGACTTTCTTCTCAGCTTAATATCAGTTCCCATGGTTTTCTTGGGATTATCATGAAGACCATTCTTATTTTAGGATCAGCTCCTGAAGGGAGGAACATAACACAATACTCCTACATATTTTGTGTGTATACTCTAATATTTTAATTATATTTCTTAATGCATATTAACTGTTCATATCACTGAATTTCACTGAGACATTTCCATACACAGCGTTAAGAACTTTATTTTCTCTTACAGCTTACAGACAGAGAACCTAAGATACAGAGTGCCAAAGAGTGGAAGCTTGGGAGGCATCCAAATTTGTGCTAGATCTCTTTTCCCCAAAGTAAATCAATAAAAAAGTGTGCATCTCTGATTAAAGGTAAGTTCATGAAGGCAACGCCCCCACGGATCAATCCTATTTAACTCTCTTACAAAAGAGATCCCTGGGTGTTCCCATGATTCTTTTGCCCTGTGATGACACAGTGAGAAGGAACTGTATGGACCAGCAAAACACCAACTCCCATCTCAATCTTAGACATCAGCCTCCAGAAAAAAAGAAAAAAGAAAAAAATTCTATTTTTTACAAACCTTCCAGTCTAAAGTATTTTGTTATGGCAGCTAAGACGATAGCCCAAGACACAGAAGAATCAAATAGCTTCCCTCAAAGTCATAGCACTAGTAAGTAGGATGCTGGATTTAGTTCTACATGTGTGCATCGCCACTATGATACACTGCCTTAGGAAACTGCAAGATTACAGAAGGCTCATACAACTAAACTGTAGGAGGCTTTTTTCACTCCATTGAAATATTAATAGTGATTGAGTTACAATTAATTTACAGTAAAAAGCTGGAGAGCTACTGCCGCGGAGATGGAACACATACTTGTCTTTGGGAACCTAAACATCTAGAAGAGCTCTTTCCCCTGAACTGGATTTCCAGCCCTTGCATCCTTTGTCACAGGTAGCAGTTTCGTTGCTGTCAGTGACGCTGTGATGAGCTTACCCAATTAAGGCAGGTGCAGCTTCACGCTGGAATTTCAGTATTATGCCTGCCGTGTTTTATAAGCCTTTTCTTTGTCCGCGGAGATTCGCTTTCCATTCTGCTCCCTGTCACCCCGTAAAGCTAACCAAACCTCACATAGGGTGAGAAGGTAGATGATCCAAAGGTCAACAAATTCAGCTCTTCCAGTAATGCAGTGGTAATAACTGAAATCGATTTTCCAAAGAAGTCAGAATGAGGCAGAGATATATAATTAAGGAGGTTTCACCTGGAATCTTGTTATAAAAAATAAAATAGTCTCATATTGTAATAATAAAAAACACTTAAAATGATAAGAGGAAACCCAACCCAAAGATAAGACTTCTTACATGTCCAAAGAAATAAGAATATGATATAAGGTCATAATTTTCAGATCCTGCGGTTAATAAGTAAAGTCAAGGGCTTAAAATGCAAACTGGAAATGGAAAATGAGAAATGGAAAAAGACAGGTCAGGAGAGTAGATTAGGGAAGCCGAAGAAGAGCAAACATCCAGGAAAACACAATATGTTTCAGGGCCAGAGCCAGGGTAAAGTAAGAGGGATTGGATTAGAGGTAAGAATCAGGTCAGCTTTCACATGCTCCATAGGCTTCATAAAATGACAGGATAATGTATCTGGGGGCATTGGTGGCCCCTAGAATTTCCTTACTCACTTAATGCAATTTTTCCTGTAGTGAATGCTCTGAGCTATAGCATAAAAGCTGATAAATACCTTGGGATTCACTCATCCCTGTCATTCAGAATAACAACCAGCCTTTAAGCCTTAGGCTGTCCCAAGGCTTCACATATTCCTGCTCTGCTTGCCCTCCAGCTCCACACATAGACACACCCCTCTGGTACGGCCACATGCTCAATGGCAATTTCATGTACATGTATGATGCTTAAGTACGCCGTGGCCTCTGATTGGATTAGCTCACCCCCCTACTCCGTTATCACCCTGTTCACCTGGCATCTTCGCACTTGTCCTTGAGACCAGTCCAGGGTGCATTCCATGGTCAGCCTCCTGCCTTGTCATACTCACCAAGCCCACATGACCTCCTCAGGGTATTTTAGTACTGAATTCATCACCTGTTTTCTTGTTACCAAAGCTTCTGCAGGACAGTGGACTATATGTTTTATTCATCCATTTATATCCAGGGCTTGACCAACATTAGCAAGGCGATGAAATGAAGATTCCTGTCAAACTACATCAAATCAAATATGCTGGATACAGTATAATTCTAAGTATTTCTTGGCTCTATTGTTCACAAATCCTTTGTCTCACGGGTTACCAGACAACATTCTCGATATTTTTCCCCAGGTATCACAGAGAGTAAGGTAAGGTAACTGAAAGTGTCCAAATTGTTTCCATAATATAAGGGAGTGTTTAAGAGACCACCCTCTCCACAGTAGCTTCCCAAAATTTCAACCTGAAGTCCTTTAAGACTGAAGGTACTTCATTACAGGGGAGGGTGTTGATTTTGTTTATCTGTCTTACTGCTTGCTGTACACTGAAACACCTGCTGTGTGCTGTTGAGATGTCCCCAGCAAAGGAACTAGTGCTGGGCTCCCAGGAAACTGGGTCACCTATGATATAGTGTCATAGCTTTAAGATTCCATAGTCTGGGGAGGGAGCAGGCTGGGCACAGCAATCAGATGGAATTTACTGCGGGTAAATGGTGATTTGGTGCGTTTTGCATTCTCTGATGTACAATGTCCTTGATTGCTTGCTCCGTCGTTTCAGGTTTGACATCTTTCTAGGAGGAACATCTGTGGCATGCAGGATGTCTCTTCATACCGGCAAAATAGCAGGCAGGATCCTGCATCTTTTTTTATAAAATTTAGATAAGCAGTGATGTGTACAGTAGCACCCATTCTGCAGCAAGTCCTGAATTGTTTTCCACTTTGACAGTTAACTAGATTTTCATTTTCTTGCTCTCTTTGTTTGTCTAACTCATACCTCTGTGTCCACCTGGATTTCACAAACTCTAAGCTGCAGACAGAATGCCACCTGTTTATTTATCAGTTCTTAGTGGCGCTGGGCATTTTAAATGCACAAAAAAACAATTGACAACCACCTCTCCTGCAAAGATCCCCAGCCATCTATCTATAAATGTTCTCCATTTGAAATTCCACCTTCTCTATCCTCAAACCTACCAGAGTCTTCAGGATGTTCCACATGGAAAAGAAGACTTAACCAAGAAACAACTTTACACCAAAATGTAATGTTTATGCTTCGATTCCTTCTCATTCTGCCCCCTACACAATGACATGCACTTACTGTAATTACTCTTTATGAAGAATAATACCAACTTAGTCCCCGTGGGGAGAGTTTTAGGCACCAAGAGTGCCTAAGAAGGAAAGAAGGATTGGATGATCCTCCACATGCCTACATTTAAAACTGATCCCCCTCTTTCTTGCTTTACTTGGAGTGACACAGAGCACTGCACTGCTTGTCTGGACACTAGTCCCTGCCATGGTACCTTCACCAAATAACCTCTAGTGCTGAACATACTTTATCAAATATAAAAAAGAAATGGGAACATACACTAAATGGTACCTACTTCTCTTGCAAGCCTAAAATACAGAATAATAATGAAGATTTTTCACATTACATAATATTTCCCATACTTTAGGGAGGCCCAAGAACTACTTTGATGAGCATAATATGGCAGAAGTGGTTAAGAATTTTCTAGTTGTGGCTTTCTGAAGAGATGTCTTAGTGGATAAGAGCACTTCCAGAGGACACAGATGTAATTCATTCTGAACACTCATCTGCTGTTTCACAATCATTGTAACTCCAGTTCTAGGAAACCGAATACCTTCTGTGCTCTGTGGGCTTCAATCATACACTTTGTACACAGATATGCATGCAGCTCAACATAAAACAAACAAATAAATAAAATAAAAAGAGTTTCAAGTTCCAACTCATAAAGAATGACAGCTTTTGCTGCTTGACTCTGAGAACAGCCATGCAAGGTTACTCCTGCCAAGGAAAGCCAGCTGCTATATAATAGGTACAATTGGGACCTCTCTTAGACCATCATGCCGTAAGAAGTCTAGTCAACATCAGTTGGGGGATGAGACACCATCTGGAAAGACAAATGGATCAAAGAACAATAAACCCCTTGCCATGTGTATAAGAAGCCATCTTAAATGTGGATGCTTCAACTCCTGCTGTCCCAGCTGATGTAGAGAATTATGAACCCAAGAACAGCAGGTCCCCCTGTCTCAGTGCAAGCCAAGCCTCTTCTGAATTCCTAACTCTCAAAATCAAAACTAAAATAAATCAGTGCTTGTTTTACCTCTGAGCTGTGGGGGGATTTTGTTTTGCAGAAGTGGGTACCCAGAGTGGGCCATCAGAACCTTGGAAAAATATGGTTTTAGACATAAAAGATGGGGTGCTGTTCAGTGCAAACCTGTGACCTTCTCCTGCGACACCAACAGCTGGTGACTCAATACCTCTTCTATTTAGCGTCAACAGAATACTGTTCCATCACAAAATCAAATATTTGTTTCTACTAGTGAAGTAATGGAGGCTGACCATTAATTATTTGGAAGAGGTTAATGAACCTAAAATCACAGGTGGCTTGTGTTTGAACAAGGCAGAGAAGCCTCTTTCGCTTGATGTCAGCAGAATAACCCTTTACTGGATAACAAGATTTGGGGAAGAGGAAGTCATCAATACAATGTCCCTGATGGCCAGAGTGCCTCCATCCTGACATCCTTTTTGTTGTGCTGGCCAATCACAACACATCTCACTGCAAAACTTTGTTTTAAATCTTAAGAAACTTTTCTCAGGTTGAGTGTTCTCTCTCATTATTTTTATAATTCTTCCTTTGTTGGTTTTCAGCTGTCACAGTGAAAATATAGGTTTAAGGGAGTTTAAGTGTTTAGACTAGGTTTTATGCTTTTTGTGCGTGTGCACGTGTGTGTGTGTGTGTGTGTGTGCATGTGTGTGTGTAGCACCGGAAACTACTGCAGTGCGTGTGGCATTCACAATGAGTCAATATTGTCACAAGATTACTGTGGTAGTTTGACTGTAACTGACCCCCATAAGCTCATAGGGAATGACACTTTTGGGAAGTGTGGCTCTGTTTGGGAAGTGTGGCTTTGTTTGGGAAGTGTGGCTTTGTTTGGGAAGTATAGCTTTGTTTGAAGAAGGCATGGCCTTATTGTAAGAAGTATATCACTATAGAGACAGGCTTTAGGGTCTCATATATCCTCAGACCACACCCAGTATCTCAGACAACTGTCTGTTGCCTGTAGATGAAAATATAGGATCTCAGCTGCTTCTCCAGCACCATGTGTGTGTATGTGCCATCATATCCTGCCTTGATGATAATGGACTAAACCTCTGAACTGTAAGCCACTCCATTCAGTGTTTTCCTTTAGAAGAGTTGCCAAGGTCATGGTGTCCCTTCACAGCCATAGAAACCCTAATTAAGACAATTACCATCTGAGCAAGGTTCGGAGATTATGTAATGTCTCATTCTTTGTGTTGTATATTTCATGGCCTTGGTCAAATGCATTAAAATGACACGTATCCATCCTAAGAATATTGTACTGTTTCTTTTTTGTCTGGAAGACTGCTCAAGGACAATTTTATTAGAGTTTACAAGAAAAAAACAAGGCAGGAAAACTGTAATTCTCAGCAACTCTCCAGAGGAGGAAGATAGAGGCCATGCTGTTTGAATTATGCCGGTAAGGTTGTCAGCTACGTGGTAGAGAGGGACGCTTTAGAGAAATAGTAAGACACAAAATGTTAGTTAGGGAAAGCATGCATGGGCTCTGGCCAGCATCTGAAATAAAAGTCAGGGGGAAAAGAGAGAAGAAAAGTTATGCCTGAGGTAGGACTTAGAAGTCAGGAAGGTGGGCAGAGCCGACAGAACCTCACAGTGACTCTGGGGTGACTGCACACAGAGCAGGAATTCTGAAGTGATAACCCTAAAATCATTCAGGAACTATACCAAGAATCAGAGCTCCCAAATACTTCTTGTGTCTCTATCCTCCAGCTAGGATAGGACCAGAGACATGTCAGCTGAGAACATGAATCAAGACCCTATGAAGCTCACATGAAATCACATCAGACAAGAGCCAAGTCTTGGGAAAGAACAGACCACAACCAGGACTCAAACAATAGATTGCCAGGTTGCCAGCTGCTAGATGTGCTGCTGTCGGCAGGCTCAAGCAGCAACAGACCAGGCAGGGTACCAGCCTACTTGGGCAGGGGGCTGGATATAGGATCTTCTGGATCATAATGCCCCCTCTTTCTTCTCTGCCTATCTCCAAGCCTGAAATAGAATGTCCTAGTCCCTCCTCTTTGAAATTCTTTGGTTCCACCCTTATTGTCGTTTTTAAAAAAAAAAATTATTTATTTATTTATTATGTATACAATATTCTGTCTGTGTGTTTGCCTGAAGGCCAGAAGAGGGCCTCAGATGGTTGTGAGCCACCATGTGGTTGCTGGGAATTGAACTCAGGACCTTGGGAAGAGCGGGCAATGCTCTTAACCACTGAGCCACTTCTCCAGCCCCCCACCCTTATTGTCTTTAATGATTTTTGTTTTATTTTCTATGTTTAATATTCTTTAGATTATGGAGACTTAAATCCAAATTATGTGTAGTAAATACAAAGAGACTCTCTTAATCCAAATAAACCTCTATAAATGGGGAATTTGCCTTAAGCATGTTCATTCTTACCTACTATCTAGATTGAAGAATGTAATTCAGACTGACAGATTATAAATGGACCAAGGGAAATATTAAAGAAAAAACTGGAAGCTCAACCCATTAGGGAGATGAGACCCTCTCAGACTGACATAATTATTAAGAGTTGGCTGACTTTCTTAATAGTTGGGGTCAGTATTTACTCCAGAGAGGTTTTTTATGTTGTTGATGGTGAGATTTTTGTTTTTGTTTTTTTTTTGTTTTTTTTTTTTTGATGGTGAGTCCTGAACAAACAGGGTTAAATTTACCCAATAAAAAAGAGGAAAAATCAACCAAAGTCACATGATATTAAAGAAAAAGCCATGTTGGTGAGAATGATTAGTCTGATAGTCACTGTTCCTCATAGTCCCTAGGGATAGAAGGCAAGACAGAGGGATTGGTAAGAAAAGAGGCTAACAAGCCTCTCCTTTCTTCCTGGTCACTCATGAACAAGGAGATAAGAGGGATTCCAGAGAATGTTCTAGAAGAAAAGATAGCCTATGCAGAGATATTCCAGTACATGGACATTTTTAATTTTCAAAACTATTGTGGATAGCAGAACTCCCTTGTACTTCATACCAATTTTGCATACTGTGAGTATCTTTTGTCTTATCTAAAGTTTGTCTTTCATTATAAACATTTTTAGCTTTCACTTATGCATTTTCTCTTGTTCCAGAATATAACATTGTATTTACTCCTAGTCTTCTTGGGTGTCATAGTTTCCCACACTTTTCTTGCTTTATTTTAACTTTTAAGTTTTCAACATATTTTGTAACATTTCCTTTTCTTGGGATTTTTTCTGATGTAATTCTCATTGTTAAAGTAGGATAATGCATTTTGAGAGGAAGAAAATGGCAGAAGCAAAGTACCATTCTTATCACATCCCATTAAGGGTATACTCTGTCAGAGTATTTGTCTTTGGCCATTTTCCTTAAAATAAAAGGTGTCAAAGTCTCCACTAGAAACCTACATTTGGTTTGCTCACCTTTCCACACCATATCTATGAGAAAAGTGACTCATACAGCCCACACTTAGGGAATGAGAAATCATGTGAATCCATATTATTGAAAGAGAAGATCTACATAAATAATTCTACATGGGAAATTTGTTTATTATCCTTTACTTAGTTGTTTATTCAATTAATCATTTACATAGCAGTGGACTGATTAGCAATAATTTTATACTTTGATTTTAATTTAGTGCTACTTTGTCAATTTTATCGCTCAATATTTTCCAGTTTTGGCCACCAGAAACTCACTCAACTGATTTCTGAGTGCCTCTGATGTATTCCATCATAAGAGGTTTGAAAGTTTTACCATGCTTTTTTTCCATCTCCTTATGTTTCATACTATAAGATGTATCAGGCATATTGTGGGCTTTTTATCCAGTTCTAGAATTAGCCATTATTGAAGGAGTCATACTTCTTTAGTTAGATTAAAAACCAAACTCTGGGCACTAGGGCTCCTCATTGCTTTTGGGATGTCATTGTCTAAAGGTTCTATCAACTGGCAGAGATATGTGCATACATAGTCCATGCACACACACATATCTATAAATGTTCCTATGTGTAACTCTGTCTACACTGAGCTAAGTATAATTTTGTGTGATGCCCAACGCCCATCTCTTCTTCATTTCAAGAAATACATTCTTGTGAAACATATTGTTTTCTTATCCACAAACGATCTTTGTTCAATCTTTTCACCAGTATTTTATAATCTTGTACAAAGGATTCTTGAATGAACTTTTTAAAGTTATACTTAAATAGTTCTTTTGTGATATTATAGATGATTTCTTTTATAATTTCAAATGTTGGTCATTTCTTCTTGATATATAGGAAATTCATTGACTTTTGTGTTTCATATCAACCCCATGTTTTGTATATTACCCTTGTGATAGCCTAAAATGTCACTCTACTTACTTATTAATCCCGTGAGCTCACTTTCATTAATTATTCATGGTTTCTGACATAGATAATCATATCATCTACAAACCAAGGCAATTGTCTGTTGATGTGGGAGTGATTTCTTATTAATAAAGAAACTGCCTAAGCCCCTTGATAGGCCAACCCTTAGGTGGGTGGAGAAAACAGAACAGGATTGTGGGAGAAAGAAGCTGAGTCAGAGAGTCGCCATGATTCTCCTGCTCCAGACAGACGCAGGTTAAGATCCTCCCTGGTAAGCCAGCTCGTGGGCTACACAGAATATTAGAAATGGGTTAGAACAATATGTAAGAGCTAGCCAAAAAGAAACTGGAACTAGCCAGGCCAGGCAGTGTTTGAAAGAATACAGTTTCCGTGTAATTATTTCGGGCGTGAGCTAGCCAAGTGGCTGGGGTGTTGGGGACGCAGCCCCGCCGCACCTAATTCAACAGTCTGTGACACTGTTCCTGGAGAAATGTGAATAAATTCCTACTCAAGAAAGATAAGAAAATGACAGCAGATCAACGTAACAATACCACCAAAGTTCAATGTGGTAAAACAATTAGTTTATTGGAGTTAAAAGAATATGGATGAGGGGTAAAGGGTTATTTATGGCTGCGTCTACTGTCTCAAAGGCAGCTGCATCATCAAAAAGCTCTATATGGCTGAGAAGTCAAAAACAGCTGCAACCCTGGCACTCTGCCCAACTCTGCACACTCTGTAGACAGTTCCAGGTTAGAGATTCTCCTCGCCTTAGCAATCCTTACTGCTTAGAACTTAGACAGGGAGACCTGTGACTCCTCACCTTTAAGTACTTGCTGAGAATTCTGAGTTGATCACTTGCTGAGTCCTAATGAGCTTCCCTTCAGAAATTCTTGAGTCTTAAGGCCACCCCATGTGCTGGGGCCCATGCCTACAATGTTTAGGTGGCCAAGGACTTAAGTAGGCCAAGAGCCTAGGAGAAAAAACTAAATACTATTCTGCTCAAAGAATGCAGCAGTAAAATGACTCCTAACAACCTAGAGAAGGTGTCTCCCTCAGGCACCACCAAAGAAGCTTTCTTCTGCAGCAGATGAGAGTGATGCAGAGACCCACAACCGGACAAAGTGCAGAGAGTGAGAGACTTTAACACGCTCAGTCCCAAATGGAATGTGTCCCTCAAACTGTTCCCCTGGGGTTTGGAGATCTACGGGGAAGAGGAAGCAAAAACAGATTGTGAGAGCCAGAGGTGGGTGGTACCAAGGAATCAGTGTCTTCCAGACACGATGAACTCACAGAGACTGTAGCAGCATAAAGAGAGCCTCTGCAGGTTCAAGCCAAATGGATTATCAGCACTGAGAGGGAGAAACAGACACCAATTCACACCCCTAACCCAGAAGTTATCTCCAATGCACAACTGCTTGTGAAGGAAAAGTTAATTTTCTCCAGTCAAGTCTCACTGGGTTATAAAACCACATTTTAGGCCAGGCCCGATGCCCAACAGTAGAAGGCCAGCACAAAATGAACTCAGATAGCCGGGCGGTGGTGGCGCACGCCTTTAATCCCGGCACTTGGGAGGCAAAGGCAGGCGGATCTCTGTGAGTTCGAGACCAGCCTGGTCTACAGAGCTAGTTCCAGGACAGGCTCCAAAACCACAGAGAAACCCTGTCTTGAAAAACAAAAACAAAAACAAAAAAAAAAAATGAACTCAGATGTATTTTTGGAAGTGTTTTGTTTCATGATGCTTTGTTTGGGCTTATTTTTGCCTTACTGGTCTTTTGCTTATATATTATGGTTTCTGATTTTGTGTTTTCATGGACCGTGTGTATGTGTGTTTCTTGTGCCCTTCAAAAAAATTCTGATATTTATTTGTCGCCTGTTTGTTTTCTAAGGAGAAAGAAGGAAGGTGTGGGGTTGGATGGGTGGGGAGAGTGGGGGAGAATCTAGAAGGAATCAGGTGAGGGAAATAACAATCAGAATATATTATATTAAAGAATGTATTTTCAGTAAAAACAAAAAAGAAAAGAAAAATAGCACCCCCCCCCCATCCAAAATAAAGACAAAATCCCCGAGTCTTAAGGAATTTCTCTATAGGAAAGAATGTCAAAATTCACAAAGGGAATTGGTACCCAACAATGTCTCTCCATACTCCCCTCACTGTCTCCCATCTTCTCTATTTTTTTTTTCTGATAATTTGAAGAAAGGTCTCACTTTGTAACCCAGGCTAGCCTTGACCTTACAGTGTAGTATAGGCTGGCTTCAAATTCAATGCCCTTGGCTCAGCCTCCTGCAATCTGAGGTTAAGGTATGTGCCTCCATACCTGGCTACATATTTATTTCTTGCTTTTCAATTAGATTTACATTTTCTTTTGGCTTGTCTGATGACAACAAAAACAATGTGATGTTGAGCAGGACCGGTGAGCGAGAACATCCGGCTGACCCTCTGCTTTTCAGGAAATGTGTCCAGTTCCTCACCATAAAATCGATGCTAGCTATGGATTATCTTGTGGATATTCTTTACCTACAATTCAGAGTTCCTCTGTTACTAGTCTTTATATTTTTATCTGCTTCCCTTCCTTTCTCTCCCCTCCCCTTCAAGTCTCTCCCTAAGTCCCCATGCTCCCAATTTACTCAGGAGTTTTTATCATCCATGATGGTGTTTAAAAAAGGTATGTTATATTTTAAAATGTTTTTTCTATAATTGATACATAAATTCATGTGACTTCATCCTCTAGTGTACTGATGTGGCAGATTACACGGATAGTTTTGTTTAGTGCCGCACCAGCTTTGTATCCCTGCACTAAATCACGGTAACATATATAACTAACTTTAGACCCTACTGTGTTTAGCTTGCTAATGTCTGTCTTCATAAGAAACTCTGCTCTGCATATTTATTTTCCTATAATGTCAGTCTGGTGTGGTGTTGGGGTGGTACTAACAAGGGAATGAGATAGGGCTGTCCCTTTGCTTCTGTTTCTGAACGATGTTATGGAGAATGGATGTGATTTTTCCTTAAAATGTTCTTAACACGTAATAAACGCCACCTGGGTCTGGCAGCTACTTTTCTTTTTTTTTATAGGTAGTGATTGATTCTATCTGTTGAATACAACCAGCTTCCTCCCATTTCTGATGTCAGTAGCTCTGAGCTCCTCTTTGCTTGGCCAGCCTTGGGAGAGCCCTCCTATGTTAGATTTTCTCAAAGAACCAGCTTCTGCTGTTTTCATTTTCTCTTCTATTTTGTTTCAATTTCACTTATTTATTCTATAATTATTAACTTTTCTCTGCTTTCTTTAGACCTTACTTCTCTTCATTTTGTTTCCCTTTTGTAATATATTTTAGACATTTTTTGTTTATATATATATATAGCTAATATTATATAATCATATCTAAATAATGCTACAAGTTTTTGTTTTATTTTCATTTTAATCTTACTAAAATACTTTTGTGCATATTTTTGAGGTTGCTTTGATTTGTTTCATTAAAGAGCTACGCACTTAATTTCCAAATGGCTCCTAATTTCCAAATATATTTCCAATTTTTAATTTCTAGTTTAATTTCTTTTTTTTTGTTTTTGTGATTTTTTTCTTTTTTCTTTTTTTCCCATTTATTTATTTATTAAAGATTTCTGTCTCTTCCCCGCCACTGCCTCCCATTTCCCTCTCCCTCCCCCAATCAAGTCCCCCTCCCTAATAAGCCCAAAGAGCAATCAGAGTTCCCTGCCCTGTGGGAAGTACAAGGACCACCCACCTCCATCCAGGTCTAGTAAGGTGAGCATCCAAACTGCCTAGGCTCCCACAAAGCCAGTACGTGCAGTAGGATCAAAAACCCATTGCCATTGTTCTTGAGTTCTCAGTAGTCCTCATTGTTCACTATATTCAGCGAGTCCGGTTTTATCTAGTTTAATTTCATTGTGGTCTGAGAACATACTCTGTATTATTTTCATCAGTATGCTAAGGTATGTTTTACATCTAGGCCTAAGGATGTTCTATGTGGGCTTGAGATGATATATTCTGTTATTCTGGTGAATAAGTATGTGTGTCTCAAACAGATAGTTCTATCCACATTAACTATACACTTAATGATTCCCCACTTTCTTAGTAGATGCTACTGACAGAACAGGGCTAAAATCTCCTAAGGGAACAGCAAGTCTGCCTCTGCCTCCTGTGATATTAGGCCTTGTTTCACATATTTGGAGGCTACATTGTCAGATGCATACCATGTACAATGTTAATGTCATCCTGGAGAGTTGGCCAGGACTTATCATGATGTAATACATCTCTTTAGTCACAATTTTCCTTGTTCTCAAAATTGCTTTATCTAAAATTAATACAGTTTTTATTTATTTTTCTGATTAGTATTAGCAAACTCTTCTTTTCTCTCTCTATTCCTTAATTTTCACTTGTCAGAATCTATATTTAAAACGGATTTTCTCTAAATAATGTATCTTGACCTTGGGCTTACAGTTAACAATTTCTTTTAGTTGATGTATTTAGATCGCTTATTCAAAGGAATGGCTGATGTGTGAGATTTAACACCAGCCATATTTCCACCTGTCTCTGCTTCCTCTAGCTTCAAGTTGAGCCTTTCTATGGGTCTATGTTATTCTCTCTATTAGCATTTCAATTCCATTACTTCTGCATTGCTGTGACCGCAATACCTAAGAGAGATGACTTAAGCGAGAAGAGAGAAAGAATCCATTTGGCTCAGATTATCAGGAGTTTACGTCCAGAACAATAGGAGGTTGTGGACCACAGCAGTCTCAAATATTTCACATCATAGCAGAGAATGTCAAGAGACTAAGGTCCGAAGTAGCAGGGATAACATTCTGGCCATGAGCCCATTTCCTGTGACCTTCTTCCTCCAGCTTCACCTTCGTAAGTTTTCAGAACTTCCCAAATTATCACCAGCTAGGGATCAAGTGTACATCACACTCATCTTTGGGAACATCTATATTCAAACCATAACAACAATTATATTTCTTGGGTTTTTTTTTAGTTTTAGTTATGTAGGATATAAATTTTTAGATATTCTAAGCCCACCCCCAGACAACACTATTCTATTCATCCACCCCCATTTTATTCTGGTACCTTTTAAGGTCCTACCAATCTTTCTCCTACCTCTGTGGCATTGTTGCCTCTTGCTTCACCTATCCATGTAAGACTCACCCAATATAACTTACTGTTAAAGCAGTATAAAAACAGGTGCTACGTAGATCAATCACGGACAATTAAAAAACAAAGTTTTTCTTTCATTTTATTTTACAAATTGTGTCTCAGGTATTCTTTCCCACACTTTAGAGTACCTCTATATCTCCCCAATATCTGATCTAAATTTATTGCTTCATGAAGAACTTATTATGACATTTATAGCAATACAGATTCACTAGCAGTGAACTACAGAATATTCATTTGTTCAAGACAATTTTTGTCAATCCTTTTAAGTATTTTGTTATATATATTGGTTGAGAGTGCTGCCCTATCAACAATCAAGTGTTAAATATTTCACACCACTGTTTTCTTGTTGACATGGTTTCTGATGAGGAATCATCAGGGAATGTAATTCTTATTCTTTTCCTCCGGTAGGTAAGGTAGCATTTTTCTCTGGCTTCTCTTGCAGGTTTTTCTTTCTTTGTCTTTGATTTTTCTGCAGCTCATTCTTGTTTTATGTATCTTGTCTGCTTGGTGGTCATTTAACTTCTTATAGTTTGCAGTGGTGTCTGTCATTAAGTTTGTAAAATTATCAGCTAGCAGTTATTACTTCTTCTGCTCCATTACCTCTTCTAGCACTTCAATTACATGCGGTACACCTGGTTTTTTGGGACTGTTTTATTTTGTTTTATGAGACAGGCTTTCTCTGTGTATCTCTTGCTGTCCTGGAACGTACTCTGTAGACTAGGCTGGACTGGACCTCACAGAGACCCTTCCTCCTCTGCCTCCTTGAGTACTGGGATTAAAAACATGTGCTACCACCTCCCAGCTTGTTATACCTTTTTAAAATCTCTGCAGTTCTTGAAGACTGTGTTCTGTTTTTATTTCTCATATTTTGCTCTTTTCATTACTTAACTCATCAATTCTTTCCTCGTTATTGTTGATTTTACTCATGGAGCCTTAAAACTCAATATCCATTGATTTCAGAATTTAATTTCTACCACCTCCTTTCAATTATTCTTTTATAATTTATTTATCAATTTGTATGTAAATCTGACCCTTTAAGGACACTATATTATATATAGCATGTAATCCCAATCTATTGTTTCATCAATTGTTTCATCTGTTCAGAAGCTGTCTTCTTCCTTTTCTATCATGCCTTGTAATTTTATGTTGAACATGAGCATTTGAATAACAAGTTGTAATGAGGCATCACAAAAATGCAAGGTCCCCTTGAGCCTGTGACTCCCAGAAATTTGTCTGTTATTCATCATCAGAAAGTTTTAACAAGCCATCAAAATTATCATCTGCGCATTTTTCCTTCATCCCCTTCCTTTCTCTCTTTCATCCATCCCTCCCTTCCTTCCCTCCTCTTTCTCACCTCTTTTCCCCTCTTCTATATCCCAGCAACTCATTTGCCTATTCCTCCTTTCTTTATTCCTTTCTCTCTTTTATTTTGTAGACCAAGCTGTCCTAGAACTCATTACGTAGGATCTCACTCTGTAGCCAAACAGTCCTCAAGCTCATGGACAACCCTCCTGTGTTTGGGGTTGCAGGAGTGAACCACTACACCCAGCTTTAAGTTAAAACAACAATGGAATCTTAGCCAATTAGAGTAAGGGTTCAACCGTAGTCCTAGTACTCAGAGCTAAAGTAAAAATATCCTGAGTTCACAGCCAGCCTAGGCAATGCGAAGAGGTCTTGTTTCAAGACAAAACACATAACCAGCTCATGGTGCCTGTTTCTGCTCTAGGTAAACATATTTCATCTGTGTCTCTGAGACTTTTAAAAATCTTTATATTTGTTTGAGTTCTTAAGTCATCCTGGCTCTCAAGAAATATGACTAAGGTAATATAAATAATAACTCATTTTAAAATGTTTTATTTGACTGTCTCAAGTAAGGCAGACAGTTAATTTGCACCATATTGCCAGGGTCCCATGGAAAGAAGCTTATGGACTTGGACTATTTCACTTACAATTTTCTTTTCATGCTACATTAACAATTGATATGTTCATACATTTTAGTTTCAAATCTTGCCTAAAAATTTAATTTTCTCATGGATGCAGGAAAAGTCTTGCCTATGCACAAAATAGGAGAACCTGGAAATTCTCTCTGTGAGCAAAGCATGACTTGACACCCTAGGACTTTAAGGAAAATTTGAAATTGCTTTTTTGTTTTCTATTCTATTTGGAGGTTATGGATCACTAGAAAATAAAAAGGTTCATGGACAGAAAAAGTTAAATATCTTTGTATCTTAGCAGAAATAAAAAGCCAAATAGTAAAAAGGAATTTGTGTAGTGCAGAGGTTTGAAATGACACTATGACATCTATTCTGTGTACAAAGCCCACATCAGCTCACCTCTATGCCTTTACGGGAATGTTGTTTTTGTTTCTGTTTTCCTTCACATAACACCAACCTCTTGATTTCTCAAGTCATACATACATATTAAGGCAGACAACATTACTTAAGTGAAATGATCTTTGGTTTCCAACAATTTTAGACTTAGAAAATACTTTTAAAAAGATAAAACAGCCCTTGCTTATTTCACGAAGGAAGAAGCTAAGTATCTGGGCCCAGTATGATGATGTAAACTTATAATCCCAGCACTGGGGAGGATCATGATTCCCAGGTCAGTGTGAATTACACAAGTAAGACTTTGTATCAAAGGAAAAAATTCAAAATGGATAATGGGAGGGAAGGAAAAGAGGGAAGGAAGTGAAGGAGTAAGTCACAAAACAATCCCACACCAGTTTGGAATTATGGTTAATAAAAGGGTTATTTATTTAAGGGGGGAAAAAACTTACAGATCACTATCCCAGACAACAGCCCTCTGTGCCATCAGGAACGAAGTCAAACAGCCAGAAGCTCACAGCTTTTTAAAGCAAAAGAGACCATGCCCAAGTGGGGTAGTATCTTAAAGGCTATTGGATAAAGGAGCAGAAGGAGCTCCTGTAGCAAGGAAGAAAGGAAGGAAGGAAGGAAGGAAGGAAGGAAGGAAGGAAGGAAGGAAGGAAGGAGGAAAAGTAGGAGAGAGGAAAAGAAAGAAAATGGTGTGGGAATTACATGACCACACAAGTTCACATAGCCTGAGTAAGCACAACTAGAATCACTTCTTCTATCTTTGTTTAATAGCATTACACCAACCAACAGATCAGAACACCAAGTGGCTCTTACAGGAATTTTCCTGACTCTAAAGTTTTATTTTTTTAGCCTGAGAGAAGCTTGACTCATTTCTTTTTAACATGTACTAAGTTAAGCTGCCTTTTGAGTCATGTGTTGTTTTTCCTTCAGGTCATTAATTGCTGTTGCACACACATAAAAATAACCTAAGTTCTTAACAATATATTTGCAACAAGAACACTCAGTTATCTCTCTCTATCAGTCCTGTCTGCAAAGCCTACAGCCTTGCTCTGCAAGGACTTCTTAGTGGGGAATTGTCTACTTCGGTTCTACTTTGTGTAAAGAGTTGGCTTCTCACTTCATAGTGTGTGAAATGTAAACCTTCTGCTTGTGTCATAAGCCTTCTTTACTCCACAGGAAAGATGAGTACTTGGGCTCTGTAGTAAGACAGTGACCATGCTAGCTGCCACATCACTGAGGTATGAGTGAAGTACTCTGTTATGGTGTCCCCTGATCCTCTCAGATCTGAGTCAGATAGCTCTAACTCATGAGCTGACTGCTATATAACACACACACACACACACACACACACACATATATCCTATTTAACATATGTGTTATATCCTGGATGATTGTTCTCTGCATTCAACACTCTTTCTAACTCAATCAATATTTGCTTTCTGTATCATCACCACTCTTCCCTTTCAGCGTATTGACCTCATTTTTAAAAAACAATTCTTTCTCAGTTTCACATTTTTTGGGGGGATTTTTGAGACATGGTCTCTCTGTAGCTTTTTGGTTCCTGTCCTGGAACTAGCTCTTGTAGACCAGGCTGGCCTTGAACTCGCAGAGAGGCAGAACTGCCTCTGCCTCCTGAGTGCTGGGATTAAAGGCATGCGCCACCACAGTCCGGATTCAGTTTCACTTTTTAAACAATTTCTCCTGCTATAAAATCTCTTTTAAAACTTGATAACCAAAATTATAATTTATTTCTCTTAAAAACTCAGCTTGCCCCAACTATGAATCATATTTTTATGGATAATTTATCCGTTCCCCAGTGTTATTTTATGACTTGAAATCACAAACTCTTTGACATACATATCTTTTTAATATAAAGTTATCTAATGAATTTGATCTTTAAGTGAAAAATAAATTCTGCCTCAATTAAAAAACTAACAGGAAAAAGCGAGCTGAAGATGTAGTTTAGCAACAAATGCCTTCTAATTCATTGACTTAAAAAAATTTACCCTTTTTGACACTGGTTAAATGATGCATCTGGAATCAATGGTTTCACAATGTTCCTTCTCTAACATCAATAAGAAATGACTCAGATCTCACACCTGATGTTTCCTGTGCCCAGAACACTGTGGCTTCTATCCCTTGGTCTAAATTGTTCCTGTTTAGACTTCAAGTCATGAATGGACCTCACTGTTTAGGAGATATGTATCTTAGTTCTATAGTCTAAGTAATGTACTTTTACTTGATTCTCAAGCCTATTGTCTAGATCTCTCCTTTGATTCCTATACTCTGGTAGCCAGCTGTCTACTTGCTATCTCCATCATCTTAAACTTAACACATAAAATCTGAATTTCCCATAGTTTCTTCCCTCAAACCGCTCTTAGTAAACATCACGGCTATTTATATAGTTACACAAAGTCCAAAAACATAATCTGTCTTAAGCTGGGCTTCTTCAAAGCATGGCCTATGATGGGGAGTCCTGTCCAAGTAATGGCTTATGACAAGGCCCTCAAGCTTCAGGGAAACTGGGAAGGACAGGACAGGACAAAGAGTGTGATAAAGATACTAATGTAGTTGTGACTTGGCTGCTGCACAGAGCTCTGGGATGTGACGAACTCGGTGCTGTCCCACTGCAAGGCAAGGGGGCTGCTAACCTAATATCAATGAGTCACCAGCAGCAAACTCCTCCTTCTCTCAAAACATGTCTATGGGATTCGTTGGTCACATCAACCTTCCAGAGAAAGAGGCAATGAAAACTCCGAGAAAGCAGCAATAACACCAGCTGGGAATCATGAACCAACCTGGTGAATGTTATCAGTATCTACTATACCATCCTGACATCCCTTTTTACACCAAAATAGCTCGCACATTCAATCAGCAAACCCTGATAGTTCAATCTTCAAATGACATTCCAACCCAGTGTTTTCCTCTGCTTTAACCTAAGTCATCTGAACACAGACCACCTTTGCTCACTGGAACTGCCACAGATACTTTGGTTAGTTCGTGCTGTCCACTCTCTCCCACAAAAAGCAGGGGATAAAAGAAATTAAGGCTGTTTTCTAAGACATGAGTTTTAAGATTACATCATCAGCAAAAGAGACTGCCTGGCCCAGCACACTCGAAGAATGCAGTCACCCTCTGTGTCTGTTTGCAGGCTCCACATCTGTGTGTTCAGTCAACCATGCAAAAGTATTCATGAAAAAATATATCTGTAGTAGGGGCAAAGATTAACAAGCTTCAATACAAAGGGAATATAAAATAATATATTATGAAAAACCCACTAAGTTGTACACAAACTATAAAATAATTTTCAAATGCATCTCCACTGAGCACAATATAACAACTCTTTACTGAGATTCACATCAGATCAGTCATACGAAATAACTCTAATCAATTAAACATGCATGGGAATGTGTGAATATTATACCCAAATGCATGGTCACTTCCTGTAAGGAATTTTGACATCTTCTGATATGGGTATCTGTGAGGGCCCTGCAACCTGAAGATATCAAGGTAGGGCTATATTTCAAAGGCATGCCTGGTCATCTTAGAAAGGAATACAAAGGGAAAAGCCAGAGTGAAGCATTGAGAGGGACTCCCAGAAGTCCCACTTAGTGGATTCAATAATTAATAGCCATATGATGTGACTTTTAAATGGCTGCTATGCAAGTCATCGACTAAATTGCCTTAGTGACTAAAGCATTTCTGGTCCTATCCTTGTCAAGTATACAGGAGGCACAGAAAGTATGGGGAGTCTACGACAATGACATTTTCTTCTCACTATAAATAGCAAAAAGGGCATTGCTATCTTATACATCAGTATATTGAAATAAATAGCTAGCAAGTGATTCATTTCCAGGCTTGCATCCCTGAAAGTAGTTCCTGGATTGTAACAAATTTATCAAGATGTATGATAAGTTTTACTTTCAACAACAACTGCCACCTCCTCAAAAAGAAAAGAAAAGGAAAAAAAAAAAACAACAACAGCCAGACACAGCAAGATCTTTAGTTTGGTTTCAGTGTTCTTCCTGGAATTCACCATTCCCATATGTCTTAATTAGGGTTTCTATTTCTGTGATGAAACACATGACCAAATCAACCTGTGGAGGAAAAGGTTTACTTGGCTTTTTTTTTTTTTTTTTTTTTTTCACATCACTGCGCATCATCAAAGGAAGTCAGGATAGGAACTCAAACAGGGCAGGAACCTGAAGGCAAGGAGGGGTGCAGAAGTCATGGAGGGGTGCTGCTTACTGATTTGTTCAGCTTGCTTTCTTGCAGAACTCAGGACTTTCTGCCTAGGGATGGCCCCACCCACAGTGGACTAGACCCTCCTGCATCAATCACTAATTAAGAAAATGCCCTGCAGGCTTGCCTACAGTACCATCTTATGGAAGCATTTTCTTAATTGAGGTTCCCTCCACTCAGATGACTTTAGCTTGCGTCAAGTTACATAAAACTACCCAGCACACCCACTGAATCATCTCATCAGCCTTACCTCGTGTTTGTCTTGTTTGTGGTTGTGTTTGTTTTGTTAGCCTGTTGTTGTGTTTGTTTATTCTTCTTACTTCTTTCACAAATTATTACCATTTCTATAACTAAGGGGGCAATTTTGTTCCTGTTTGGAAGTGAGGCTGGAAAGCTATGTCTAGACTGTTTTTTCCATTGACTTACTTTGGGTACATTCCTGGGCATGACTCTTCAATATGGACCTCATTCCTTCATGCATTCACTTTACTACATAGCTGCAGACTAGAGTTTTCTGACATTGTATCTCCACCATGAACTTCAAGCCACCTCCTATACTTTGATGAATAATGGGCATGTCAAACCTTCACATCCCAAAAATGCAAAATTTGCTTTGTGAGCCATGTCACTTTTTACAAAAAAGTCCTTTTAATTTTTCTCATCTGTTCTTTCACTTTGCTCAGATTGAATGTTTGATCCATCTTCAAGCTGTCAGCCACTTCTCTTAGCTTTGTCTTTAAAACATACCCAGTATCTGTGCACCTATCACCTCCTCAGTCACCTCCCTGGTCCAGGCTGCCATCACTCACCAATATCATTGCATATGCCCCCCGATGTGGGATTCTTACCTTCATCTCTGCCCTAAGCCTAAATTGCAGTTTTGATCACAGCAACCAGCCTAAGTCATTTTATTTATCAAACCCTGCTTTACTCAGGATTAAAGCCAAAAATTTATAATGACCAATGCTTTCTTATGAAAGTTGGCTTCTTGTTTTCCCTCCGGCTTCCTCTTAATACTGTTTTCTAGATGAAAAGTCTTATTGACTTCTTTTGAATCAAGATGTGCTCCACCTATTTCCACCTGACAATGTTTGTATTGCTATAGCCTCTGCTTGGAATGTTAGCTCCTCTCTTGCCCTCATAGATCACATCCTTTCCTCCTCTCAACATCATCTTTTCAGTGATAGTCATTTTTTTTTCTAAAATTACTCTCCTATCTCAACCTACCATTCTCCTGCGTTGCTTTTTCATCACCTGACACCATCTATCACATTTTTATCTGTTTTTTTTTTGTATCATATATTACATTCTATATAACGAAGCATTTTTTATGGTTTGTTCAACAGTATGGTTTGTTCCTCAATATCTGGAACAGGGCCTGCCATATAGTACATTTTTAATAAACATTCATTGAATAAATAAACTGTTACCCAACACCTGAGACCTCCAAACTTGACCCCTGACCAAAGATAGTTTATTTAAACTTATATATCCAACAGAATAAATCTCAAATCACTAAATAAATTTCAAATGAGAAGTTCTGTGGACTCTTCAAACATGATACAATTGAGACTTAGCCATCTGGGACTGAGGATAGATACTACTTAGTGTGGGAAGCACTGGGGAAGCTTGAGATCCTCAGTGTGCATACCTACAACCCACGTAAAGCACATAGCAAGTATCTGTGATTCCAAGGATCCTATGATAAGATGGGAGGCGGAGACGTGAGAATTCCTGGATGCTCTTGAGCAGGCCAGCCAGCCTGATGTGTGCAGTGGCAAAAATAACTAAGAGCTCTTCTGTTTGGAGAGATTGTCCTTTGACTTGCATACACACGTCATGGTTCAGTTACCTCCACTGGAACACGACATCACTGTAGTTGGTCTGGGGCTTTTGTTTGCTTGTGTGCTTTCTTGTGTTGTTTTGTCTCTTTGTTTGTTGTTTGTTTTGTTTCATTTGTTTTGTTTTACTGAGATTTTTTTATTTTGTTTGCCAACAGGGAAAAATGTAACCCAAGCCTGCTTCAAACTTGTGCAACCCTGTGTTACTATACATGGCTCTCATCACCCCTTTGAATTTGTTACACCCTGCCCATCTCCTAAAGCGATGGACCTGAAATTCTCAGCTGAAGAGTACAGTCATCCATCCTCTCTAGTCTAATCATCAGTCACATTTCCTTCCCCTTTCTTTGCTCGGGACTCTTGCCAAGCTTCGTTCTCCAGAGTCCTGAAAGATTTCCTGTGCTTGCTTAACTCTTCTACTCTCTCCGTCTGGTTACAGGATGCTAGGTCAGTTGTCATATGTATAAGCAAACTATTCCTCTTCATTACTCTGTGAACATTACCAACTCTTCTTCTGAACCTCTGTTACTACTCCTGCTGCCCAAGTCCTTCCTGTGCTGCTGGAGAGTAAAGAGACAAAGCCATCGCTTTGTCTTAGAGTTCCTTAGCTTGAGCCAACGCTGTGATCGTGAAGGGATGAGGGCTCAGTGAGAACGAATGGAATGAATGAATGAAAGAGCAAATTCCAAGACACTTAATCCCACATTGTTGAACTGGCTACCAAATTCTTCTTGCCAGTCTTCCTTGTTAGCTCATTCTGGTCCCCATATTCTGTCTGTCTAGGGAATACTTGCATTACATAGTGCAGTTTGCATCCAAAGGATTATGGAACGTTCTGACATTGTAAAAAACCATTGTATCTGGATCCTCAGAAAAAAAGTCATCCATTCCTTTAAAACCAAGCAGAAGATTAAGGTGTGTGTGTGTGTGTGTGTGTGTGTGTGTGTGTGTGTGTGTGTGTGTGACAGGCACCTAGGGGAGTCTTAGTCATTACAGTGATTACTACACAGCATGAGAACTTGAATTTGAGTTCCCAGAATCCAAATAGAAGCACCCCAGCACTGTGGAATTAGATGAAGACCAGAATAGTCCTGGAGTCATTGCCCAGGAAACCTAGAGCAACTGGTGAGCTCCAGATTCATTTAGGGACTCTGTCTCAAAACTATGGTGGAGAGCAATTGAGAAAGATACCCCCAAACACACACATACAAACAGGTACACACACATACACACACACACACACACACACGAGGGGGGGGGGCGGGAGGGAGGTCCTTGGTTGCACTTGCAGTGAAGGTTAACTCAGGAGAGCTGAATCTTTCACTCTCATCTGAGCACTAACACAAATCCATAAGGAGTTCATGTTTGTATTCAAGCCTCTAGCCCAAAAATAATTCTCTCTTACTTGGGGGAGGGAGGGTCAGAAAGGCCTTCAGGTGATTGAATGAGCTCCACTGACAGAACCACGTACTTCCCTGAAAACAATACTATTTTAAACATTCAACTCATCCAAAACAACACAAAGAAACATCCAGAATTTTATTTGACCATATCTGGGCACCCAAAACCCAGTCACATTAAGACACAAAATGAACCATGACATAGTGCAAGCATATCACACATACCAACCCTGCTTTACCTATTCTGGGTTAGCCTCTGGTTTAGGTTGCCATGTACTTGACTTTTCATGGACTGCATCTTGCCTGGCCTCAGAAGACTCTCTAGGCTTCCAGGAGCCATACCACCTACATGGAGCAGATAGGCAGCAAATGCAGAGAATTGCGACTTCCTTGGACTTTCCCCTCCCACAGACATCTCAATCCGAACCTAAGCAGTGATGCAAGAGTGTGGATGGGAAACCTGCTTATTTAGTCAAGACTTTAGTCTCGTCCTCTCTTAATTCTTTCATATATA